>NC_139239.1:33242357-33767703 GCF_977018435.1 Lepisma saccharinum | reverse complement strand
AGTTTGTGACAAAAAAAAAGTTGCCATGTATTGTCAACATATTAAAGACAATATAAAATCACAACACATATCTTCTTTTGTCCTCTGCATTTTTGGACAGACCTTAGTCCTTCAGGGATAGGATTAAAGAACGGATCATGGTTAAAACATGATTAAAGTAGTTAAAATGAATTCACAAGTATAAAAACTTGACATCCGATCATGTCACTGAAGCAATCAGCCGTTTCTTGCTGCTACTGCCGATCTCCATGGCTGAGTGGTTAGCACAGCATGTTATGATGCCATGGTTTCTGGGTTCGAATCCTGGCCTGGGCATGGGTGTTTTTTGGGAATGTCTCATCAATTTCATCATATCATCACTCAACCTCATCTTCACAATTAGCCAAAAGTGGCACAAAAGTGAAGTAAAATATACCAAATCAATCAATCGATCAATCTTGCAACTACCTTAAATTGTTTCTCTTAGTACCATGTTTTAACCTTTCTAAGACTCATTCTTTTCTCATTAATATTATTAATAAGAGCTTTTGTTTCTTTAGTAGCTAAAGATATAAAGAAACAAAAATTCTTATTAATAATATTAATTATAAGATGAATGTGGCTATTCAGACCATTCACAGAGATTATGAGCAACTGCTCATTTAATATAAAATGAGTGTGTAATATTTGATATTGCAGTATTGTCTTATTTGTTTAGTTATATCTCTGTGTATATTTTCATTTTATAATTTGTAACATACAAAATTTAAATGTTTAATTTGTTTTTTTCACACACAGTAACGATTATGACCTTCACTCTGAGTTAGTGAACAATGATACAGAAGTATATTGTGAGGTCAGCTCTCACTGACTCAGTTGGCAAGTATTATGCTTTGAGTCTTGCTGCATGAGACCTTGAAGCATTGCAGGTTGAGCTAACATGGCCACACCAAAATAATTGTTAGTTAGCCTTTTGTCGATTGTCCTTACCTTAAAAAGAAACTTCTCTGTACCATTCAGGATTGTTAGTTATTTTGCACACTTAACAGTGTTATTCCCATTGCAGTTAATCACATAAAATGTGAATTTGCCGTTAGAAGTAAACAATTAGACATTATTTACAATTTTGATAATGCACGTCTACATTATGTATTGGACTGCACCAGTAATGATGAATCCATATTGGTCAAAAGTTAATCCCTAATACTGGTCAATACTTTTTTGATATTTGCACCTCACAGGACCTGCAGTATGCCACATAACACTTTCGCAGAGTCTGTAACATGCTGCCCAACTCTTTGTGAAGTCAAAATTTACTGGAAATTTTGCAAAATGTGTATTTTTCAGCACCAACTTTTACAACATGATTATAAGTAGAGACCGGATGTTTAGGAACTAAAAACATATAAAATAGGCAGGCAAATAAGCACTTATAATTTTCAAAATAGGCAGTAAAATAGACATTAAAATACAAATAGGCAATAAAAAGGCAATGAAATTTAACTCAAAATAATGAAGATAGACACACAAAAAGAAATAGGTGTTAAAAGAATATAGAAACATACCTGTACATTCTTTATAGTTGCTTAAAATAAACCAGGAGCTCATCATTAGAGACAGCAGTCCAATATTGTACTTAATAAATCACTGCAAACAGGAGTCACGTCAGCCCAAAATTTTCCATTGTATAATGGCTACACACAATAGTCTGACAAAAGAAATTGTTGGCTACTTCCAACCAGTACACAAATTATTTAAATATACACTTTATCACTGCACACAGGGTTATTTCAGTTAAAAAATTTACACTATATATTCCACACAGCAGTTCGAACTAAGAAACTGTTTAAATGCATTTCAAGTTTGTACTGTATGGTTTGGCAGTCTCTGAATAAGAAGCACTAATTGTGGTTGCACATCACAACAAGGTATTTCTTCAGGTGATCAACCGACAAGTTATGTCGTCGATCGGACAACACAAAAGATCTTTCAACCTCCACAGATGTCACCGGAGCATACTTAAAGCACGCGAGAACATGTGGATCTAACTCAGTTTGTATATTTTCACCTTTCAGAACTTGTTGAATTGCCCTTAATTTGTCCAAGTCCTTATTAGCTGCAATAACTCGCTAACTGTTATTTTTAAATTTCTTGGAAGCATCGGAAACTAATCCTGGGAACAGGAAATTGTATACACCGAGTTCAGTCATGTCCCAATTTTAAAGAAAATGCCTAAAATAGGCAATATCTGGCATTTGTGAAATAATATAGGCAATATTGTATGAAATAGGCAAAATAGGCAAAATTAAATTGCCTTTAAATGAAGCTAATCCCTCCCCCTTGGTCTTCACAACATTAGTTTTCATCATATCTCTAACAGGAAAGAATAGGCATTTTGCCTAACATCCGGTCTCTAATTATAAGACTGCTACTTTTAATTTTAAGATTGGTGCAACCCATAAATGTTTTAAAGCAAAGAAAATTGTGGATTGATATGGCATACTTGCAATAGAATACTCATATCAATATCAATATGTTTAGATTAACGTATGTTTAAAATTCAGAACTTTATATAATGTAGAGATGGGCCAATATGAAATTTTGGCTGATAACTAGAGGCATGCATATTTTGTTTTTGATGAAAACACAAAATGTGAAATAACACATTGTAATGTTAATTTTTCATGTTTCTGAAAGGTGTGAGGTGCATTTTCCCACCCTGTTTTGTCACGAAATAATGCGATATGAGCTGCAAAATGCAAAATAGACTCTTAAACACGAATTTTAGAGTTTATTTACCAGTGCGACACTTTCTGAAGTCAGAATTATCCTGAGAGTAATGCAATTCACGGAAAATTGATTAATTCTGCTGTAAATATTTGAGATGCAAAAATGGACCCCTTTATACAGGAATAAACTTAATATTCTGATAACGACATAAATGTGCTATTAGAAGGGATACGTTTATTTTGTGTAGTAAGTGCAGTTTTTAAATCAAATTTGGGATTATATTCACATTTTTAAAACCAAAATGTCATTTTATGTACCGCTTTTTCATCGCTATAACCGAAATTTTATTTTGTTTACTGCTTTTGAACCCAAAATTGACTGTTTTTGTACCGAAATGTTGCATTTTTATTTACCAAAAATGTATGCCTCTACCGATAACGATAAAGTACCAATATCAAATTTACTGGCAGTTTAAAATTCCAACTGATCCTTGAAGAATTTGAATAGTTCATTTACTCCAAGATGACTGCATATTTAGACATTTACTTTTTATAAATAAGGGAATAGAGATTATATGTTTATATCCACAAATATTATAACAAAATAGCAGAATATTGCACTATATTATAAGATATAGATATATCAAATCGGTAAAATTATTGGTAATTTTACCCATAAACCGATTCATCGATGTGTCTATATTGACCAATACTGATAAAATACCAATTAATCTGTCCCATCCCCTAATATAATGATGAAGCATTAGTATCTCTAAGAATTAATAAGTGTATCAAAATCACAATTGACATCAATTGAAAGTTGTATCAGTTTATGTACCATCATGATTCAAACATTTGTACAGATTTCAAGTGAACGACTTATGTGCAAGTGTTGAAAAATACTTTAAGAGTGGGTTCTGTACATCACAATGATCCAATTTTTATTCATGTAAGATTGAGAATGCATCCCGGATGATTTGGAACTATAGGAAAGTAGAGTAAGTTAAAAATGAAGTAACCAATGTGACACTGCAATGGTGTAAAAATGTTGTGTAGGAAATGATCATTAAAGTTGAAAATTGATAGGTGAAGAGAAATATATTTTTCACAAAGATGGCTCAATTAATATATATTTATATGAAGCATATTTAAAATGTAGGGGCAGATTTTCACTTCCAGGAGTCTCATGTATAATTCTTGTCTCTGAAGCAGTAAATTTTATGAAGACCTATCAAACATATTAGAGCTCAAAGGAAGTATTTTTCCTAGATAAACATGTTTTATTTTTGCAAATAATAAGTAATTTAACTAAATATAGTAAGAATGTAATGATGTTGATGTATATTTGAAAAATAGAATATTATAACAACTAAATAATCAATACATAAGCCAATTCTGATACCCGATTTATTGTTCTCATGTGTTTTATTCATTGAGGCAATAATGTAATTTTTTCATGTTTAGTACAGACAATACTATACTGTTCTCCTATAAGGAGAAACTTAACAAGTATGGTTTTAAAATTATGTTTTATTGTTGTTGTTTTTTTCAATTCTTACTTTATTCCTTTCTCACATGAATGTGTGTGTGTGAGAGAGAGAAAGCTAGACAGACTGCTTCTGAACCAGTATAAAATAACAAAGAGCCTGACAATTTTTTCTTTCATTTTCTTCTCAACAACTGAGTTCTTCAATATTTTTGTAATTAGAGCATTTTTATTTGGAGGTATGTCGGGAGAAGAGTGCGGAACCCCACCTAAACCTTAAACAGTTATATATCTATAAAACCACCCTTGCTTCAACTTCACTTGGCAAAATTCAGACCAGGATTTTCATTTCATCGTTATGTGTAGAAGCTTCTCTTAAATAATACAACACACCACTTCTGACCCAATTTAAATTTTATTCAAAATATTTCAACTGCATTAGAAATTGATTGATAATGATATGAGATTGGGTCCACGTAGGAACCCCAGTGGAGTCACTTCGAAGAGTGAACTATAGATCCAGCACCAGTTAGCATATCTGAGCATCAAGTGGACTTAAAACAAACTTTGATAAGATCAGGTTCTCTTCAAAACCTTACCTGATTAATCTACAAAGACACGGACCTGAGAAAGACCTGGATAGAGTTTCTTCAACATCCTTCCTCATCAGAAGTTGATCAAGGACGTTCTAAAAGTTCGACGCCAGGGGTCCCGGGTTCAAATCCTGGCCTGGGCATGGATGTTTGTGAGTGTCCATTCATCAATTTCATATCATCACTCATCCCCATCTTCGCAAATTAGCCAAAAGTGGCACAAAAAGCGAAGTAAAATAAAGCAAATCAATCAAACGTTATAAAAGTTATATAACTCAATCAAAATACTACTGGTTGATGGAGTTGGAATATTTTGAATACAAAAAATAAAAGCCAGGAAAAATGATCTTTAATATTCATATATTTGTGAATATAAACATTTTTCATTCTGATAAACTTAACAGAAATTTTAGTGTGCAACATAAGTAAACTTAATTTGTCCAATTCCTAGATACCTTAAAATGTTTTGAGGAAACCTTGAGTGGCTGTGGATTGGTTCTACTTTTATATATTTATACCTATAAGCAAATGGTTAAATTGCAGTACATGTCCAGTATTATAAATCAGTTGTGCTTAGTAGTTTATATGCTTTGCTGGTATTTGTAAACTAACAAGTTCCAGATTTGTCAAGTTCTCTGTGAAATAAACGCTGAATATAAAATATGCTGATGTACAAATGTAATAGTACATTGTGGTATAGATATTAATTTTATGTCCTTTACTATTGTTTTACTGATTATAGACATAGATTCATCGTTTCTACCACCTTTATTTCAGCTATGTAGTAGGACAGTACTTAAGAAGCACAACAAATGCTATATGATGCTAGTAAAATGTACATATATGAAGGAGAGTTGATAATTAAAGAAATTTTTCCTTCCATAAATACATTTCTAATGCTATCAACTCTCTGGTTGCTTGCTACATCAATGCCACCAGTGCTTTCTGAAGAACTTTAACATCATTATTTAGAGCTTCACAACTTTTCTTTGTAGATTAGACAACTTTCACGAGTTGAAATGCATCTCTTCCAAAAATACTGACTGACGAAAAGTCAAAATAATTACTATAGTGTGTAAAACTCAATGACAAATATAAAATATTTCTTGGTTTTGACAGCTATTTTGGCTGTCATATTGAATTAACAAATTGTAAGCTAAGAAACGCAGTCATTTACATTATTGGCCCCTTCAAACCTCAGTTTAGATACAGGAAATGTTGTTGTACACACCATATTGAAGGTACAGATGAATTCTTGGTTGTCACAATCTTATGCAGTCATTTTTGAACTCGCTCAGTTTTAACACCCTTCCGATTGCTATTTTAGGTAGACCTTTTTGTTGCCCTTTAAAACAAATAGTAAGAAAAATGCTGAGAAATATTTTGTTATAAGTTTTGGGAGGTTATGCTTTTTTTATTCCTGCCCATCGAAAGTAAGATGTTTCTGCACATGTTTCAAATAAGAAATGACTTCAAATCTGTGCTGACGTGAATATTATCTAAGGAGACTTAAGTCTTTAAGATTTTTTAATTGGTTCTTCTTTATGTATTGACTTCACAGTCTTGATTTCCTGTGTGTGATTTTGCTTTCCATTCTGCTTGCATTTTAACTGTGGAGGCAAGAATCATGTAATATTATTTTTTCCAGGCTCACGTGGGATGACCTTGAATTCGATACTGGGAGCGATTCCATGGAGATAAGTGACAGTAGTGATGATAATGAAGAGTATGGTTGAACTGTCACCTATATTTGGAAATAATAGAGCAGTATTACTCCTTCACATTCTCAAATGTTTTGTATAAATATTCAAAATAGAACAGTTCTTAGGGCAAGATACTGGGCCTTGTGATTTCATTATAGTAAAATTAATGTTTTAAATTAACAGTAGAAATCAAAGTGGGTTTATAAAAAAATGTTTTATGGAATTGCACTACGAAGTTAAATTTTTCACCACTTTCAAATTTCCTAAATGTATTAAACTTGTATGTGATATAATATCAAGTGGTAAATGAAGATATTCTTTTTATAGTATTTCACAACTTGAATTTTTAAGGACTTGATTCGTTTTTCATTTACATCGCACAGAAAATTAATTACGTTTAGTTATCATTTTAAATTATAATATAGCTGTTAATTTGTCAAAGAATTGCTCATTTGTGCTCATAAATGGTTCGTTGAGAACACCTTCATAAAGTAGAGGATTTTTACTTTATGTGAATTTTATCATGTTTTTCTATAATGACTATCCTATTAATAGATAATTTGACAATAATTTTGAAGCAGTCATAGAGTAATAGCATGAATTTTAAAAATTATAATGAGTACAGTTTTTAACGAAATTTATTTTACATAAAATATATATTTATGTGCTGTAACATTTTTCAGTAGTTTTTGATCTTGTAAATACAAGAAATAACAGTGGTAGAGGTCAATATCACTCTTCATTTTGTGCCTATCATTGATTATTTGGGTGATATGGCTTAATCGGTGTCACTTTTAGCATGTAATGCAGATGTTGTTGATATGGTGCTTTTTAATATTAGAAATTAAGAATCTCAGTATTGATTCTTGTATGTAGTTGAAAAGTGCATATTTAAGGTTCTGAATAGGAGCAGAACAGATTGCACCACAAACCATCATTCACTAAGTACCATTCACTAAGTACCCTTTATCAGGAGCTATGCAGTTTTCAAATGCTAGAGATTTATCTTTCTCAGCTTTTGGTTGAAATTCAGTAGCTCAAGCTATTATTTTCGATAATCTTATCAATTTGTTGTTGTTGTTTCGTCAGTTTGTAAGATGAATTGTTTCAAATAAGTGGTTGATTTTTTTTAAAAGTTTATTTTCGTAATATTGTGGATTGTAATTGTGATAAAAAAAATGTTGTTGAAGTATTTTGTAGAACCCTGCATAGTATACACAACGAACAAATTCCCAAATATTTGTCATGCATATGGTTAGAAGTTTTCCGTGTACTTATTCACCATTCCCTAATGTCAAAAGTCTTGGTTGCTTTCAATGGCCAGTTTATATTGCAAATAAATTACAACTCAACTCTACTAAGTATATAGTACAAATTCATAAGGAGAGGGTATAACTTCTGTTTTCTTTTGCATCTCCCACATACATACATACATACATACATACATATAGGTATATATCCAGAAAGTACTACCCATTTGGTAATAAGAAAAGAATAAAATATTTTTATTATGAAAGTAAGCTTGAGCTATTTTTCTGCATATGCACCCTTAGCATTGAAGCATTTATCATACCGGGAGAAGAGTTTTTGTATACCCTCATAAACTTTTGCTGCCAGTCCATCTAAGGTCACCCGGTAAGCCTCCATGATTTGAGAAAGAATTTCAGAAGGTCGAGTTTTTCTAGTGTGCAAAAACCAAATCACAGCTCCCACTTTACACTTGTGGTAGAATTCTCCATTTTCTGGTTCAACTTGAGTGCCCACAAAAACATTTACACAATCACCACCACAATGCAACTTGTATGAAAGCTCGTGCACAACTGATTCATACTGTGTGACCTTGGATGCCACCTGCATATCCTTCCATTGACACAGTGTCCTTCTCCCAATGGACTGGCAGCAGGAGTGTATGACAGCGGTGACAAAAACTTCTCTCGGTACAATACGTGCCTCAATACCATGGAAGGCTATGTAGAAAATAGCTCAAGGTATGTACAAGGTTTTGTTCAAGTAACTTCTTTTGTTCTTCTTTTCTTTATTATTATTATCAAATGGGTACTTCTTTCTGGACGTGCCTTGTACATACACACACACACACAGAACTGATCAACCCACTGTATTTGTGAAAGAATGCTCTTATATGAAAGGCGAAAGTAGGGAGCAAGTGAGGCAGGAGGCCTTCTTGGTTGTGTTCAACCTGTGAGGAACATCTTGTCATCTAATTCATGAGTATTGTAACAGTGCAGTGTGGATTTATAATCGTGGCAGAAGAAACAGCAAGTGGTTCCTCGAGAAGGAGGCCACTTTCCTGCACAATTATTTTAGTCAGTTTTTTTGTGAATTGGCTCAAGCCTGATTATACAGGGTATCTATAAAAGAACTCCTGGGTTTTGAAGCTAAATATTTTATTAAAAACTGAAACTCAGGAAAAAGTAAATACATATTTTTGAAGGTACCCATGAAAAAATGGCCAACAGATGAATAAAAATTATTATTAAGTTTTGTTTGGAATTTAGTAAATTGCAATGTGTGCCCCGTTTGTAGCACTGCACACATCCAAACAATAATCAACTTTTTACCACGTCCTGGCCAGCATGTCTGGGGTGATGGTTGCCACAGATGCGATAATTCTTTGCCTTAGATGGTCGACATCTTGAATTTTCGCCGCATAAACCATGTTCTTCATCTATCCCCATAGGAAAAGGTCTAAGAGAGTAAGGTCCGGACTTCTTAAAGGCTATGGAATAGGCCCTTTCCTTCCAATCCACACTTCCAGTTTCTTTAAACACCTTAAGCCATTGACGAATGGTTTTGTCTGAAGGCTAAACACCACCATACTCGCGTCGATAGTTCCACTGTACAGTAATAACAGATCCAGTTTCTACAAGCCACACACACTGCACCTTCTGTTGTGGCGTCGCCGTTGCACTGAACTGCACTGACTGTTCGGCTCTGCCACTTCAAGGTCAACGCTGCACAGCATTGCGAACCTTTGTTGGAATAAACTCCAAACGGCATGAATAAAACTTGATGTGCTACTGATTTCAAAGTAATTAACTAACCTGAGTTACCTAATACCGTTTGTGCACTATCATGGTTTTTAACCCCCGAGTTCTTTTATAGACACCCTGTATATGTAAATGTATTCTAGGATATCATAGCAAAGGAGGACATGCAATAGTACAGCCATGTGCACATTACAAAACAGAGGTGCCCGTGACAGTACTTTTTTTTTTCCAGTTAATACTAGAGTTATCTTGCTACTCTTTTTTGAGTTTGTTGATTTAGTTGAAGCATTTTCAATCACTTGACTACTCTGCACGATTTGAAATGGATACATGAAAAGACTCCTTCGTAAATAGGGGTCCCAGTAATTTGCAGCATTTTTACCTTTTCAGGGACTATTCTGTATTGTCTTAATTACGGACTGTTCTAACACATTAGGTCCGTAGAATGAAGCAGGTGGTTTTCGAACAAAGAATTTGTAGTAGTTTTCCACTTAAATCTGTAAGTACAACCATTCACAGACTGCCATTTTTAAAAAAGTACATGCAAGGTACTAGACCAAGAAACAGTCATTGTTTTATTTTATAACCATAATTCAAATTCAAATTCCAATACCAATTCTAATAGTTAAATTTTTCCATTATTATACATTATCATTTAATGTATATTGAATAAAATCAATTATGTAACCACTTAGAGGTTTAGAATAATGTTATGTACTTTATTTTTTTTTACTAAACCAAGGAAGATAATAAATGGTGGAAAAGTGGTAATGGTCAGAGTGGAATTATTTTGCCATGTTTTTACACCTTTGTTAGATTGTGTAGATAATGAATATAGTTTGGTCTGAATTAGAATACTAGGTTTTTTTTGTTCTGCTTGGGATCAATATTCAAAACAAATAGATATAAACATTTGATGATTTTTGAGAAGTAGAGAAATAAATGCCAGTAGAGCTTCTTGTTGCTGAATGAATGAAGGAAGGTCAAAATATTGTAGTATGCATGTGCATTCATTAATAATCTTGGTAGCTGAGTGCATTAAGTGGTTTAATCAATCTTGCAAGTGAAGATTCTCCTAGTTGTAGGTATTCCCATGTGTTTCCCTTCATTAATTCCTCTAATAATTATCATTAATTCTCTTCATGTGGATCAGAAGGTGGCAAAAAAGTGATGTAAAGTTTTTAAAAATGCAGATAAAATCTGCATTTAATACTCGCATCAAGTATTCCTTTTCTTTTCTTTGGAGGAGGGGCCCCCTGAAGATGCAGTGGTAACACATTTCCTTCTAATCAAGGAGTCCCAGGTTCGATCCCTGGTGGAGGCATATAGTGATTCGGGTTCAACTTTAAACTGTATTCCCAGCCCCAATTAGCCTATCTTGAGTACAAAATGGACTGCAAACAAAACTGAAAACTTCTTTAGCGGGGGTGACAGACAAAACAAAAAAAAATACTGTGGATTCAAAAACATGCTAACAGAATGAAAGTAAGTGAAAAAAGAAATTTAGTTTAAAAATGTATTCTAAAATAATAATTCCATTGATTTCTCATTTCTTAAGATGCAACTGTCTGCCTTTCACTGTTCTATTTTAAACTATTGGTCCAGTCCTGATTAGCCTATGTGGGCATTAGTTAATAACCCTATTCTGCAAAGAAGACAAGGATTGTGGGATAGAATAAA
The DNA here is from genome assembly GCF_977018435.1 of Lepisma saccharinum. NCBI lineage: Eukaryota > Metazoa > Arthropoda > Insecta > Zygentoma > Lepismatidae > Lepisma > Lepisma saccharinum. The sequence continues at coordinate 33,756,525 of NC_139239.1, read as the reverse complement.
CAGGCTTGGACATATGTACTGCTGATTTGGAGTATCCCCTGGTGTTGTGTGATAGCAAATATACTGGTAAAGAAATACCATCTGTTTTCCTTTCGTCACCTTATTCTATAATCTCAAACATAATAATCATGCAGTTTGTGCTATTGAATGAAAGGCAACTTTGTTAAATTTCAATAATTTATTTGTTTACTGTTGGTACATCCACAGAAATCTTTGTCCCACAAAATTAAAGAAATGCGCATGAGCATAACTCCTATGGTATTTCCATCTGTTACACTAATAAATAAGATGTGTGGAGATCTATGTTCTTACCCTTATAGAAAACATCAATAGCAACCTTACAAAGTATTCATTTCTTATAAACAGCAATTACATAATATAGTACAAACAGACGTAATTGGTAAACATTCCCAAACTATATTTGTTCTTTTTTAATATACATATAATATTGTCTGACAATGCACACCACTAAACAACCTGGAAATACTGAAGAACAATGTTCTTTATTATCACAAATAAGTTTATTTTTCTTATATAGCTTTCAGATTAGTATACAAAAGAATATTCTCACTGAAATGCCTAGTGCATTGTTCAAACTCATGTAAATGCTCATTTTTGTTTGGGCATTACATTAAATGCACATAGTAATACATTTTAGTTTGGAATTTCAGTCTGAAATGACTAACACACACGTTTCATCAAGAAATTTATTTTATAATGATATATCTACACCCTGTTGATGCTGGAGATAAAGTTTTAGAGAAATGGCAGTACGTTTGGCGAGATAAATGATTACCACATCTGCTAATGCGTTGGATGACTTTCCAGCAGATCCTGAGCCCTACACTAAAAGTATGCAAATGATAATTTGATCCCATGCAGAAATTTTTGTTGTTCTGAGGCAAATCAAATAATCTCTGTGTAATTCATGCAGTGTGCCTACGTTTGTGTGTATTTTGTGGAAATTTCATACCTTGGACATGAACTGTACCACACATCTGGCATCTCTTTTTCAAACGTAACATTTTTCATGTCCGTGAACTGTTTCTCTTTCATAAAACATTCGAAAGTTTTCTCTCTTCTTGTCAGATATCTCAATATGAGATAAAAGTTTGTAGAGTGGGATGCACAAGTATTGTTTGGCAAATTGTCTACAACTATTTCCATTAATATCCACTTCCATCCCACATAATTTTAAGGACTGCAGTTTTACATATGCTGACACAGAGACTGTCAGCAGCTTGTTTGACATTCTGTTCTCATTCTTTGAAGCCCTCATTGCGTAAAATTAAGATAATAAACATAGTGATGGACAAACTGCTTGGTAATACGTATGCATCCCACTCTACTGCCATAGCTGAAACCTGTAAAAAGAAAAAAAGTTTCCCCTTTCCTTAAAATAATAAGTGATAATTTTCACAATTGCCAGTTGCTAATTTAAACTTCTTGTCATTACAAATAATTGACTGCTTGGGACATAATTCAACAAATATTTCTTATGAGATCGTAAAACTTAAGCATATCTCATTGTCTAACATAATGTTATACTACCACATGACAATACATAACAACTAGCACATTTAATTTACTTTTGAACGTAAATTAAAACGAGAAGCATGAAGTAGAAAATAATGATAAAACATATGCATTAAGATACTACGACTGTTTTGTTTTCACAGAATTCAAATGTACTTAATGCAGTGACTTAATACTATTTTTAGAAATTGGGCATCTTGTGCTGTGCATCAAAGTCTGCCTTCTTGGCAATTTAATGAGATGCTCCTTGCTGTATTTCTCTGGCAGTCTTCTTCAATTGTTCATATGTCAACCACATGACAATGTTCCATGACACGAGACGACAAAATGAAGGCATAAACCTGGAAAAGTGAAACATCATAATTTGTTCTGTATGATATATGTACATTCATTACATATATTTTATCCTCTAGTGGACAGGAGCCTCTCCAGATTAGAAATTTTCAAGCATGTACATTTCCAACTTGCTGCGATGTACAAAAAAAATCATAGCTCTAGAACTAATTGTGACAGATGAAATAGTTTTTTTTCATAATGGCAGGGCTTTAAACAGGTCAAAGTTAAAGAAAGAAAAAAATACACAAAAATTGGCCTCTGTGACTAGCACAATAGACCAAAATAAATTTTAAAAAAAAATAGTAGCATTGGTACATTCCTACAACCATGCAAAGTTCCATTGAAAATAGGCTGATAATATTGGGGTAATATCCCAGGATAGGGAAAGATGGAAAACTTGTGAACCTTCAAGTTTAGGAATGCCAGGGAGCTAGTTTTAGTTGTGTTACTTGAATGGCTATTACTTTCAGAGGATTGCTCATTAATAGGTCAATGGTCTCCACTGAGCTTTGTCATATTGATCAATGCAGAGTTTTACATTAAAATATTCATACCTTCATATACCAGATTATTGTAACATTAAAATAGTAATTAACCTATCATACCATATGGGACTGGTGTAATTTAATGAAAATGGTGAATTTTGCAGATATTTAGACTCCTCAAAAGTGTTGGGCTGCAATTTGCAGACAGTGTGTTAACTAGGGTGACCAACTTTTGGCCATGAATTTTAAAGGAGATTTCAAACTTTCAGCACTGAATTTATGGGAGATTTAGTTGCAACAAATTTTCGCATTTTTAGTGGCGAGGCATCAGTCCAGCAAATGTTCATGGAATGGATAATATTAAACAAAATAATTTCTTTACTTTTATACAGGTCACAATACAGATTAAAAATTCACAAATTTGCATGTTTCTTACTCCTAACCTATATGTATTTGTGCCACTGATGCAGAATCAAGCATCAATGAACTACTGCAAGATATGACCACTTCTGCCCGACGAAGGCTAAACATGTAAGATTTTGCAGTCTACTTGAAGTTTTGTATGTCTCACCGAACTTTTATTATATTAGAACTTAAATTTCACAATCTTCATTGTTAATGAAATATACAGAAGAAATAGAATGTTGATACGTGAGCTGGCAGATTCCCAAAAAATTGGCTCTAATTCAGGATTTCCTCAGGAATATAGGAGTGTGTGTCACCCTGGATGTGACAATACCCCAGAAAAATATTGACTAGTTTCAGTGATTAACCCGAAAGGATGCACATATGGGTAAAAATTACCAAAGCAAATTTGAAATATATATTTTTGATCATTTCTAGTGAGTGCATGAATCCTTTTCAGTACTCTCCTGACTGTTGGGACCGTAAATCATCTGAGAGACTTCATTAGTTTCACTTGCAGGGCTGTAGAAACACTGGCTGGGTAAATTTAATTCATAGGCTTCACTTTGGTATTTCAACATGATTTGTTTTTCCTAGTTTTTATCAATTGTGTAACAATAATAATGTTCAAACTTGATAAAATTAGTTTCATCAATTAAGGTATTGTTCTTTAAACAATTTTAATTAAAATGTATTTATAATTCAGACTTTTAAAAGTAAATTTACTTGTAGGTAATATTTACCCATCATGCATCCTTTTGTGTTGGCAGAGAGAGTGCATCCTAAAGGTAAAGTGTTCCCCTGTGCTTAGCACCATGCCATGAAGGCATATAGGGGGTGTGGGGATAACGCCCCACACTTTCTTGATCCGGTAGTGAGTGGGGGTTATGTGATCAGCATCACGCCCCTGACCACCTTTACCCTCAGGGTTTCCCCCAGGTACCCATGATATTCGATGCTGAGTGGGCACCGGAGCCGCTTCCAACGTTAGAAAAGTTTCCGGATTTGAACCGACCGGGGATCGAACCCGGGACCTTTAGCATGGTAGTCAGACGCATTACCAACTGAGCCACCGCGGCCACTGTGCATCCTGCCAGGTTAAATTATATCTTTCCAATATCAATGAACCTCATTCATAGCTTAAATGAATTTTAAATTTACAACAAATTTGAACTTAGGACATGTAGAAAAGGATTTATCAAAAACACATTGAAGTTGCAGTCATTACTCTGCAATTGATACACACCCTTTGTAAAAGGCTGATGGTCCCTCTTGCACCAACATTCGAACAGCACAATCCACTGCTCCCTTGTAGTCTCCTGGTATAGAATTCATGTAACGTGTTTTTACTACATCAACAGGTGATGCTACAACAGTTGTACAGAATCCTGAAATTTAAGGAGAGTACATTGATGCTATCTTTATGTAAATCAAGTGCATTAACTAATTCCTTATGATAATTGAGGGGTCTAGTGACAGAGGGAGCTATGCCATAAATCTTGAAAATTTTATTTTTTGCCATTTTCAGTCTTCTCCTACCATCTGTCATCTATCATGTGAACTACAACCATGTGGTATAGCTCCCGCTTGTTCTGCAGCAGATTTTCTGAGTTCTTGAATACATCCTCATCAGTATTTTCAGAGAGAAAGAGCTATGCCACTTACTAATGGTGTCTACAATAGGAGTGGCAGAGGTTGTGTTGCAGTAACCGGTGCTAGATTTAATATCAGCCCTGAAGTTAAAAGATCTCATGGCAATAATGCCTTATATTCCTCCAGTTCTTCATGGTGTTTACCAAAAACTAAAATTCACAGAAACAATGGACAGTGAAGATCCTCCAGAAGACATGAAGTTGTCTTTATGTAGATCATATGTAACACTGAACATGCAAAAGTATTTAAGCCTTGTTCAAAGTATTTGATGTGCTAGATTGATTTTTCCACATGGGTATACTACAACAATATACCACACATGTTCATAATAAATGGTATTTATATTGAAATTCATATTTTTCCATTTGAATAATTTACCTAACAATATGTTCAGAAAAAAAAATACCCTTTGTTACAAATTATGACTCAACGCAATGCTTTAGAAAACTCAATTTATTTCCATTTCTTGTCAAAGTGGCATAGCTCCCTCTCTCACTAGACCCCTCAATTTTACAGAGAAAAATAACTTATTTGAAAACTGATGTACTGGTTATTTTGAAAGAATTTTAAAGTTATTATGACTATATGATCAGAGATACAAACATAAACTAAGACATGTATAAGAATATGTAAATTAAGGTAAAACAGCTGAATTTTAGAGTGAAAATTCTAAGAAGTGAATATACGAGGGCTAGTCAAAAAAGACTGAGAATGATTTTTTTTTTTTATATCGCACAGTGAACATGCAGCGATAAAACAAATTTGCGTGAGAAGAACATGTCTCGTGAAATCTGCAGATAAAATTGCAAGCACGTATGTGCATATGTGTGGCAACACTACGCAAACAAAACATGAAAGGTCAGAAGTCTCGTACGGAAAATGGAGTCTGTTCATGAGGAGCAGTATGCGGCTTTGAAATTTTGCATCCATCTGCAGAAATCTGCCACGGAAACATACAAAATGTTGCAGCAGGCATACGATGAAGATGTCCTTCCACAATTAACCACATTTCAGTGGTTCAAACAGTTTAAGGAGGGCCATGTTTCGACCACAAAGCAGGGCACTCCAGCCAGCGCAGTGAACAAGATCATGGTTAGCACAGCTGCCGTCATTGTGCAGGAAGATCACCGAATAACAATAGATGAACTGGCAGACGTGTTACACATTTCCCATGGTAGTGCGTTCACCATTCTGCACGATCGCTTGCACATGAGACGCGTATGTGCAAGATGGGTGTCGAGATTGCTAACGCCTGAATAGAAACAGGTGAGAGTGGAAGTGTGTCTGGAGTTTCAGCGTCTGGTAGCAAGACATGGCGAGGCCTACCTGAATTCCATCATATCTGGTGACGAGAATTGGTTTCACCACTATGATCCCGAAAGCAAACAGGCGAGCACAGACAGGAAATTGTCTAGTTCTCAGATGCCAAATAAAGCCAAAGCTGTTCCGTCAACAAATAAGGTAATTGTGACTTCCTTCTTCGACTATCGTGGAATGGTCTACCAACATGAAATGCCCCTGAATACCACAGTTACTGGGCAGTATTATGTGACAGTTTTGAAAACATTGAATGTGTCCTGCACTCTCCATACATCCTGAATCTTGCTTTTTTTTGTTGTTGTTGTTGTTGTTCCTTCATCTGAAATCTGAGCTGTGGGGCAAGCGTTTCGACTCATCAAAGGCCATTCTGAAGGAGGTGGAGGCGGTTCTGAAGACGATGTCAAAAGACTGGTTCCAGCAAGTCTTCCAGGACTGGCAGACACGTTGGTCCAAGTGTATACAACTCGATGGGGACTACTTCGAAAAAGACCATATCAACCTGGAACCTGCCTAATGTATTTTGTAAGTAAAAAATTCATTCTCATTCTTTCTTGACTAGCCCTCATATAATCAACTCAGTTTGAAGACCTATTAGTATTTGAAGGACATACCTGCAGCAACTGCCGAAACAAAATGGCATGGAACATTGTCAGTCATCAAATGATAATAGAGGAGACTTTCCTTTATTGAATCATAACATACAATTTCAGCCACGTTCACAATGGCATTTCGGCTAACATTTGGGAAGGTGCCTGTGAAAAAGAACAATCAGATTAAAATACACTTCCACTATAACTTAAATATTGACCATGCAAAAACAATTATTCAATAAGATGAGAATGAAATAGGACTGAGCTGATGTATTGGTAGCAGAAAGTATTTGTTGGAATTTAATCACTGATACTGACCAATACTTTTCCATAATCTGAGTGCTTGTCGGAGTCTGGAAAATACCACGCAACAGTGTTATACAGTGTAAATATCATGGAAGTTGTGCACAATGCATAATTTTCATTAGTTTTCCAACAACACTGTGGGGAGATTTTTTAAAAATATAATTCTCATGTGAAATTGTGAATATTTTAAAGCAGAACAAGTAGATTGGTATGGTATAGCTTCAATGGAAACCTTATACATAGAGGCACATATTTTTGGTAAATAAAAAAGCAAAATTTCGGTACAAAAACTGAGTCAATTTCAGGTTCAAAAGCGGTAAATAAAATAAAATATCGGTGTTATAGCGGTGAAAAATTGGATGAAAGGTGGTATATAAAAAGACATTTTGGTTTTAAAATTGTGAATATAATCCTAAATTTGATTTAAAAACTACACTTATTCCACAGAATTAACATTTCACTTCTAATAGCACATTTATGTAGTTATCAGAGTATTAAGTTTATTTCTGTGTAAAGGAGTCTATTTTTGCTTCTCCAATATTAACAGCACAATTAATCAATTTTCCGGGAATTGCATAACTCTCAGGATAATTCAGATCTCTGAAGGTGTCGCGTCGGTATATAAACGATAAATTTCGTGTTTAAGAGTTAATTTCGCTTTTTGCAGTTCATTTCGCATTATTTCGTGACAAAACATGATCACAAAATGCATCTCACACCTTTCAAAAACATGAAAAATTAACACTACAATGTGTTTTTTCAAATTTCGTTTTTTCGTCAAAAACTAAATATGCATGCCCCTACTTATACATAACAATTCAAAGTAGTTCAGAATATTTATAAATTTTAAACAATATTTTTATGGGAATGGGTAAGGGTATCAGAAGTAATATCACTCTTGTTCAGTCTTATAATGGGAATATACAATATCATTAAGATAATTTTATTTCATTCTTTATAATCATTTTAATGCAGAATATGTGTGTGTGTTTCTGTACTTCTTTGTTTACTGAGATTCAAGAAATCATCTTCAAAGTAGGTCTCTATATCAAAAATGATAATTTGTTTCATAATGATGAGCTAAGTTGGAAAATTGATAAAATATAAATTTATATTGTATTTTAATTTCAAATTCATATTAACTAAATCGTAAAACAATATATTTTATAATGATGCTCTCAATATTTTTCCACCAATCATTAGCACATTTGTTGCATGCAATCATTCAGTTTTTATTTTATCTTGCGCAAACGTGAAAAGAAATTCCACAACAAGAAGTCTACATACCTTTCCACAATCCACGAGCTCCTTCTTCATGTGCAATCGTCTTATATGCATTCAGTGTACTTTTGTAGCGACGTTCATTGTTGCGTGCACTAATTTGAGCTTGGAAGCGCACTTTAACTACATCAGTAGGCTGGGCTAGGAGGACAGCCAATGCTCCTGTGGTTATTCCAGCTGCAATGCGAGTTCCTACGTTCAAAACTCCACTTCTTGAACTACCTGCATGAGCAAGAAATTGACTTTGAAATGTTGCATATAAATTCAAGCTACTGAAACAAGTTCAACAAACTTGAATATCTAAAATCATCAAATGTATACGACATTTGCAGGATGTGAAATCACCACATATTAATGATAATGTGAGAAGTATATGAGAAAGCTTTTCTTTCTTATGTACTTGTACTTAATTTCTACAAGGGAAACAAATATTTAAAATATTTTAAAGACAGAATGAACTTGTTACATTTCTAATATTTGTTCCATCATATTTTTAAATTTGTCTTCCACATTGTTTTAGGGAGCCTAGATGATGCTAGACCTCGGATTTTAGGTTTTAAACCAATTTTTTTTCCTTTGCAGATAAGAAATAACAAGTTATGTCAGAGTTTCATTAAAAAATGCAACAACTGACGGAGTTTTATAGTACCTAAAATGACCTATTTTGCATGTTAGGACCTATTTTAGGTACAGGTGCCTACATTGAACCATTTTGTAGGTTTTTCCAGGATTTTTATATATTTTAGAGGAATTTACTCAGTTTGGTAACAAAACAATTCGATAACTGGCATGTTTGAAACATGTTTGCCTCGCTCCTCCAAGTCTAGAACGTTTTTCAAAGCTCTAAACAAAGCAAAGTGTCTGATGCCACTGTTACCTGCACACAATGGCGGTAATTAGTTCTCCCTACTTTTTGCCCCCACACTATGGACCCTTAATTCTAAGCCTTGTCTACTAAGAGAAAGCACACTGTCCTTGCCGCCCCTCTCCAAGTTTTGGCACCCAATCGCCTCTACTGCCTGCACAGTCCAAAGTGCAAACTTCTAGTCCATGTGGTCTTGCTCAATTTCGCATCAGTTCGGTCCTTTTGAGACATTCACGCATTGTGAAGCAACATTTCAGCATTCAAATTTGCACCACTGACTATGTTATTCATTAAAAGATAAAATAAACCATCTGCTTGTACCCTTTTTTCATGTTTTACGAAAATTCATGCATAATTCTCAGAACTAATAATTCACACAATTTCCGGAATTCAAGGAATTCCAAGTGAGTAGTCACCCTGATGTTGTGCAGCAAATTATATATACCTAATTCATTTTTCATACCAACAAAACTTTTGCTAACAACACAAGTATAGTAATACAATAATTTGTGGATAATTTTGAAAATGATGCATACAAATGAAAATTTTGTTTGGACATCAACATCTGGTTGTCATATATACCTACTAAAATTTCTTACGGTTCTTGTGAATTTTGTTAACAATTCTACCTAATTAGGAATTTTCAGGAATTTTGAACCATTTAAGTTTTTTGGAACATACTTCAGGATTTTTCGAGGATAATTTAATATTTTTAGAACCTAAAATCCAAGGTCTAATGATGACTAAAGTGAAATTTGAATTCAGAATTGTATCTACATGCATAAATTGTATCCCTGTCAAGCTGTGGCTTAGTTGCTATTGTGAAATTACTACTAGTACCCCTTGATACTACTTGATACATGGACAATGAGATCTACATGAAAGCTTGCCACTTTATTAGATGAGAATATGAGATAAAAATGGGAAATAAAAGTTGTTATTTTTTATTAGTTTGTGTTTTAAGTCCACTTTATGCACCGATATGCTAATTGGAACTGGACATACAGTTTACAAAGTGGAATCTGAACCACTATGTGCCTCCACCAGGTATCGAACCAGAGACCTCTTAATTACAAGGCGACAACCTTACCACTACATCATCCGAGGGGTCCAAAGTTTTTTTTCTCATTAATTCTGTCTTAATGGGAATTTTATGAAATGTATTTATGTCATATGTAAACCACAGCAATGGGAGGAAGACATTAAACGGGTATTTGCACATGCCCTGTTTTTAAACTGTGCCACTGTTTATGACTCCTGAACCTTCATTTCATAACTAAGAAATCATGAAAGAAAAATTATATCAAAATGTTTATGTACTGTAATAAGGGTTACTGCATAGCTGAATGCTTAAGACCACCCGGGGGAAGGTGGGTAAAATAGTACTTTTTAATTATTCAGTTGTAGTAATTTTTCATGTTACACATCATATTCCCTCATAGTACACCCCACAGCCCATTTGTACCCTTATATTAAATATTGTGGTGTAACCAATATGTGTAATTCAAGTGTCAATAAGCTAATTATATCTGGCTTGGTGGCCGAGCACATTAAACGGTCGACTTTTGATCTCATCACCAAAGTTTCCAGGTTCGAATCTTAGCCTGGGCATGAATATTCTTTGTGTGTGTGTTCATTCATCAAATTCATATAATCAACACTCGTCCTCATCTTCATAATTGGCCAAAAGTGACAAATGGTTAAACAAAATGCAAATTAGCCAATTATAATGTAACTCACCGATTGCCAACAATTATTTGTGTCTGTCTGTGTCAGTAACAAGACATATTCATACTGTGATACATTTTTTTCAATCCTGGTCATGTTTTTCAGATACTAATTAATTTTGTTGTTGTGTTCGAGATTTTCCAATATTTCATCAAAATATTAATTCATAAAATTTCAGTAAGTACCCTTCTGCAGTGCAAGGAAGAGGTGAAAGACATTGCATCATGCTATCTTTCATTTCTTAGTTATCTTTAGCATTTGGGTACTTAGTAAAATACAACTTCAAATCCTTTTTTCAATAAAATCTAACTGTATAGGGTCATCTTACAGAATCAACCAAAAAGGGTTAGTATGCAATGAAGAATATCACAGACATGTGTACACGATATACATGCAAATCTCTCAAAGGATTTGTTGTTTTTTTGCTATCATACCCAGAACACGTCACAGTCAACATGTTACACAACAGCTATTATGTTCATTTCTGTTAATTTGTTTGTTTTATTGCAACTACCTTTATTTTATTTGTTAGTTGTATGCATGCTTAGAACTGCCTGCAGTCAGGTAATAATCAGAATGATCATTCGGTTAATTGCATATGTAAAAATTTCTTGTCAGAAATTGTCAAGAAAAAGAGAGAATGTGCAGGGTGTTTTTAAAGTACCAATCCATTTTTTTTGAAACATGAAAAAAATAGAATGGAACCTTTCCATCCTATTGAATATGTTCATCACAATGTAGTTTTGTTTACTTCACTTTGATATGACCACTCTGTGCTGCCCCCATTCCTTTGTTGCACAAACACATAATCTAAGGGTAAAGCCTCACAACAACTTTGGGCCTCACAGACCTAACACTCTTGGATTTTTTGACGAGTGGAGTTGGTGAAATCCAAGGTGTATGCAATTCAAGTTAATAATGGTTAGCTGTAACAATGGAATTAGTGTTGCTGTTCCAATGAATAATCCAGCTATGTTGCAGAATGTGTTTTGTGCAACAAAGGAATGCTGGGAGCAGTGCATGGCAGTTGCATCAAAGTGAACTTAACTATAATGTGATGAACATATTCAAGAGGATGGTAAAGATTTTGTTTTATTGTTTCATGTGTATCACAAAAATGGATCAGGACTTTACAAACACCCTGTATATTTCACCTAAAGGCTTAATTTGAAGATGTCCATGAATTAGAAAAGTGAAGGCTGAACAAAGTCAGTAGATTAAAAATGATGTTTCATAAGGAAGTCAGGCTGCAGTTTGTATAGTTAGGTATTAACATGAAAATGAATAAGACAGTTGTAGAGGACAAATAGAAAGTTGAGGTAATGCCAGAATGTTGTCCAGATTGCAACTTCTATATCTGGTATATTGCATCATAATTTTTTTGTTTATTTCTTCTACATGCATGAAAACTCTTGGTATTTAAGAATAGAATAGATTTTTTTTTTTTTACTACAGAGTGAAGTTCAGTCTTAGCTATAGTATTTTTGGCTCATGTGTGTGTTTAGTTGTGATAGATACATAGATTGAAAGTAATACCCTTCAGGTTGTGGAAACCCTATTCCTGTATAAACTGAGGAATATTTTAAAATTGTTAGTAGCATTGTACTTAAGGCTTATATGTTTTATTAAAAGACCAACCAAAAAAGAAACACTTCTATTGCAAACATGGACTTAGAACAACTATTTTCTGCAACTGTTTACTTTTTTTTAATTCTTGACTTTAAGACTAAAATTGGTAAATGCTGTAAGTGCCACAATAATTCAAACACAGTTTTCCACGTTAAACTGAAATGTGACATGCTTCATAATGTGGTGAACGTGAAATGTGGCTGGTAGCCCTTTAATTAGTTCAAAGGGCATGTAAGAGGTCACTAGTGTGCACGTTCTTACTGGCTGATGTGCGGAACGATGCGATTTCCCAACACTTTCGCTTTTGGCACTTAAGTTTACCACTTTTAGTCCTCACTTGTCAATAAATATTTTTGCAATGAACGTTTTCTCATATTGTGTAACAGATGTTGATAACCCATAGGCTGCTAAATGAAAACACAGACCTTTGATGACAAAGACCAACCAATTTCCTTTGTTTGTTAGTTTTTATGAACTTATGCATGTGAACCCATCAATTCTCATCACCACCTTTACATGGATATCAAGTGAATACAGTACAAGTCTTTCTAAACAGCTATCCATACGTGGAATCACTTGTATTTAAAGTAATAGGACTAACTGTTTCAAGTTTTCACACATTTAATTATCATAATCAAAGATCAAGCTATGCAATGAGAATTCAAGAAGCAAAATCTATGAATGTGCTTAAAAATAGTTATTCTAAGCAAAGTTGAAGAAGGGTTGGAATATCTGAATATGTATGTGTACCTATCATGCAGGAATGAATATGAGACATGACAATGTTCACAAAACATGCTCCACAAAATAATGCACAAGGTTTGCAATGCAGGTAAGAATGTAATTTTAACACCATTGTCCTTCATGAGTTCACAAATAAAAATCAAACTCTTAACCAAAAGAGAAAAGCACCTTGTATATACTTATGGAGTGTCAACTGCCATTGTTCTTTTTAAAAGTTCACATAACCACTTTTTGTAGATTTTGCAAACTGACATTCAAAGCATAACAGTCAGCTTTCTAATTTTCTGAGAATCTAAGGAAATTGATTATTCCCATTTTTACTTTTTGGATATGAAAATCAAAAGTAATTTTGTTGTAGCAAGATATCTGTACCTATGGAAATGTAGCAAGATATCTGTACCTATGGAAACTAAATGAAGCACCCCTTCTTTCACCACTAGTGCCTACCCTGTTGACTGTTGGTCCAGTGTTACTAATTTTACTGCTGTCATTTTATTCTAAAACAACACAGCTCAGCTGCATTTGAATTACCATAAATAGTATGCTAACTTGGAATTTAATCTGATCTAGATATGACTATTTCCATACCATACCATGCTCTACATGCCCACTCAAGCAGCTATCTTTCCTGTTCTAAAGAGTTTCAGTTTTTCTCACCTCCGAGGGTTACATACAAGGTGTACAACTTTGCTTCCGCCGTTTTCCGACAGGTGGCAACAACAGGAAGTAGCGGTCGAAAGAAGCAGATCGCAGACGTCACGCAGTTAGCTTGGACCTCTGTCAAGATAACCCCATTCAAACATTAGTCGAGTGGTGTGTGCATCGTGAAGTTGTTCGCGATTGAAAATGTCAGTGTACGAACCAAATTCTCGCCATTTGCGGGAGGTTCTACTTTTTTGTTTCAATATGAAGAAAACTGCAGCTGAGGCTCATCGAATGCTCTCCACTACGTATGGTGAGGACGCTATAAGTGAGAGAACCTGTCGTGAGTGGTTTCAACGCTTCAAGGACTGTGACTTTAACGTCGAAGACCGGCATAGTGGTGGAAGACAGAAAGTTTTCGAAGATGCAGAATTGGCGACATTGCTGAGTGAAGACTCGCGTCAAACTCAAGAAGAATTGGCACGATCATTGGGAGTGACACAGCAAGCCATTTCAAAATGTCTGAAAGCCATGGGTATGATTCAGCATGACAACGCATGACCCCACGTTGCCAAAGTGGTGAAAACTTACTTGGAAACATTAATATGGGACGTCCTACCCCACCCGACTTATTCTCCAGACATCGCTCCCTCTGATTATCACCTGTTTAGATCAATGGCTCATGAACTGGCTGACCAACACTTCCAATATTATGAAGAAGTCAAAAAGTGGATCGATTCGTGGATCGCCTCCAAAGATAATTTTTTAGACGCGGCATTCGTACGCTGCCCGAAAGATGGGAGAAAGTAGTGGCCAGCGATGGACAATACTTTGAATAATGCCTGGGTAAGCAATGTTTTTCATTCCAGCGTCATATTTTTGGGGAAAAACTGTGGAAGCAAAGTTGTACACCTTGTATTTGACACTATTTTGACTAATTTTAATCAGCTATATGAAATTGCTGCAGGCCAAAATAGCTAGAAATTGAATTTTGCTTCTTTCTAAGAGGTGGAGTCATCGGTGTAACCGCACTATGGTTAAGGCACAATATATTATAATTGTGTTGTCCCATTATCCATTTCATCAGCTCATAATTCATCCTCATCATGATTAACCCATGAGATAGAAAAGTATCATAAAATAACTGAAATAGAACAAGAAAAATTCCAACTTTTTCATATCATACTGTACTTGCATAAATATTTCTTGTATTGATGTCTTGTTCTATTCTTGCTAAGTAATAATCCTATTTATTCTGTGGTATATCAAAAACAACATATTTAGCTGAAGCAGAGATAGAATTATCTTTGACAAGTGGTTTTGAAGAAAAATAAATTTAAATTATTGATTTTAAAAGCCTAATGTTTATGAGCAGCTGCTTTATAATAAATTCATATTTTTTGCATGGCAGAATAAGTTCTATTGCACATAATTTTGTTGGTTATTTATATTAATATTTGAAAAATACTCTTCTCTTATTGGTTAAAAGCTTCCTTACATGTAATATATGAATATAATAACTTACATTCATACATTACAATGAGATTTTCATCTAAGGTCATATCAAATTTGTTTCCATAATAAATTAGTTAAAAATTATCACTACAATTATGTAAATATATGATCACAGTATCACTTAAATGTAATGTTTTCAAGTACTCTCAAACAGCATAAAATAAACACACTCAAACTTCATACACACTATATTAAAAAGTAGCACAAACTATTATTTTGTTTTCAAATATAAGTTATCAGGATAATAATTCTTAAGAAGTATAATATATTAGAAAAAAAAACTTTTGCCTTGTTCACTGTCATATCACCACTTCCCCACCAAGACAACATCATGAACGCCATCTCTGGCTCATGAAGTAAGACTTAGCTGCAACAGAAATGCAGCCAGCCACGTACCATCAAGAAGTTGTTGGTAGAGAGTCTTCACAGAGTCGTAGAGTCCAAGACGCACCGAAGCAAAGCACATCTGACGCTGAAGGCCCGCTGATAGGCCGTTGTACAGACTCCTAGAATAAGACCCATTTCCAATTCCATGCTCCTACTCATTATCAAGGTCCCATACATGGATTGAAATTGTTTCATGTGGGGAGAGGGGTAAGGAAGACTCTCACGCTTAACGGTGGTTACGGAAAGGTGCAAAGGATACAAATACATTATATGGAACCAGATTAGTAAGGTGGTCAATGTTAGAAACAGTGAATGGGTAGGTTCGTCTGACAACAATTTTGTGCAAAATAATATTTGCATCACAAATCAAGTTGTCTTTCTGAATTCTCTAAATATCCCACTTTACAACGTGCTGAAGGGAAACCACCATGTGCAGTGAAAAATTCTACAAAGTTGAGGAAAAGGAAAGAAAGTGGTAAATAAAATAACTTTTCTACAAAAAATTGAAAAGAGGATGTTCAAATTTACATTTCAACAAAAGTAAAAAGCAAATATGGATGAAAATTTTTGTATTTTGAATGCAATATAACTTCTGGAACTGAGTCAGTGTAGATATAGGAAATATAAGTTATAGTATTTTTTAAAAAAAAACTTTTCACAATGTAAATATTTCCTTCAAGCCATATGTAAAAGGAGAATTAATCCTGTCTGTCATAAAGATAATCTACAGTTTTAAATATTAATGGATATATGATCTGTAGTCATCAGAATATCATACTTTAAGACATGAAATATTTGATACTCCAAAAAGGATGAAACTACTGGTAAGTTTCCTATTATGGATAGGCTATATCAGCTTTTTATAAAGTAATTGGATCAGGAAAGACAATAGTTCCTATTCCTATTAAGTGGATAGTTCATACAGCAAGGTCTTCTTATTACTGAATTGAAAGTATTTAATACAAAAATGCTTATGTTGTCAGGAATTGAAAGTAGAAGGTAGAAAACACAGGAAGGATAAAAACAATAACACTGCAGGTGGTTTAATAAAATATCTAAATCACATATACAGTCTTACTGAACATACAAATAGAATCCATAGAAGCTTCACACAAATTTCAAGAAATTTTTAT
This sequence comes from Lepisma saccharinum, assembly GCF_977018435.1. NCBI lineage: Eukaryota > Metazoa > Arthropoda > Insecta > Zygentoma > Lepismatidae > Lepisma > Lepisma saccharinum. The sequence goes on along the minus strand of NC_139239.1, from coordinate 33,739,970 downwards.
TTAAGGAATTTCTTCAATTGAAATTGAGTTTTCCATAAACATGCAAAACATGTTAACATGACCATCATAAATACGGAGAAATTAGTACTCACTTTATCCGCAAAACTGTTTGTGCATGGGATTGTTGAAAGCTGTAACCTTTCATATTACCCTAGTTACTTGTTTTGTTATTTTTAAGTTTTAAATTGTAGCATCACATTACTAAATTATATTCCTGAATTCTTAAATAACTGAAGTGCATATAAATAATATTGTTCAGTTAAGGCAGTATGTCACATTTTTTTTTTTTATTTCAACAATGTTTAATTAAGAAGAATAAAAATATTTGCTACAACATATTGGTGGCATCCTCCAATAAGGTATAATGTTTAACAATGTGAAGTTTTTAAAATAATTTATTACCTTTCAGGCAGTTTTGCATCACTTAAGTATCAATCACATCCCACTAATTATGATTTTCCCATGTCATTGCATTTTTCGATCCTCAAAACATTGATGCCCATCCAGGCCCGAAGCTAGAACTGATCTCCAGCGGGGGCTCATGGGTTACCAGGGGGCTGGGGGGCTTTATAAACCAAGTCCATTACAAAAATTTAGCAGTATTAAATGAAGATAAATTATGTGCGTGGGGGTGAGTGTCATTAAGTTACATAACATTTAGAAATATCACACAAATACTACATCTTTTAAAACATCGCTTGAAGTTTTAATTGACTGCTACTGAAATCATCCCTTACTACTAGACCTCTGATTTTAGGTTTCTAACCTATTTTTTCCTTTACAGGTATGTAAGAAATAAGTTATATCAGCGTTTTGTTAAAAAATGCAACTGCGGATGAAGTTTCATAGTTTCTAAAAAAACCTGTTTTTCTTGTTAGAACCTATTATAGGTATATGTGCCTAAATCAAGCCTTTTTTAAGGTTTTTTATATATTTTTAAAGGATTTATAGGATTTTTATGTCACACAGAGGCATTTTCTTTGTTTGGTCATGAAAAAATTCAATGACAAACGTGTTTGAAATTCTCTCTCTGTTGATTTCCTTTCCTCCAAGTCCATGGTGATTTTTCAAAGCTCTAAACAAAGCAAAATGTATGGTGCCACTGTTACCTGTACAATACAAAGTGGTCTGATCTGTGTGGTCTTGCTCACTTTCGCGTCACTTCGGTGCTTTATGGCATTCATGCCTTGCAAACTAACATTTCGGCATTGAAGTTTGCACCACTGATTATGTTTTTGTTGAAAGATTATTTTATGTTATCGACCGGCTAGCTTTGAAGTCTGCGAAGCGTGCCCACGAGCTCCAACAATCACATTCAATGCAAAGTGTTGACATACATCTACTCTCCATATCTAATCTACACCAGCTTGTCCCTCCGTGCACAAGAACCTTCCCACGGTCTCCACACTGAAGTTGCAAAGTACGGCAACAGCGTATCTGCAGTCATGTGACAGACTCCACGTGGAGTAGATGAGCAGAATGACAGCTGCACCCACTGGCTGAAGGTTGAGTGTGATCGGACGAAAACAACTCGCCCGCTATTTATCCCCACCCAAGTTTGTGGCGGCGGGTTTCTTTAGTCTTCGACGTTAACGAAGTAAACGTGAGGACTATACAGATAAAGAAGCTCCCCAATGGAAGAACTTTCTAGAGGCAGAGAATCTTCTTAATTGCCGCTACTTAGACTTAATCTCTCTCATAAATAAGATGAATGAATAATAGTTGCTGTTCATGTTCTGTGAATCTATCCTTCAGAAAGTTGTCAGCAAAATAATATCTGCTGTCTATAGTCTCACTCTTCACCAGGGGGGTAAGGGGGTGCTTGCGTGTCCCTTAATTTTCTTCTGCACCCCCTTCAGCACTCCCTACTTTCAACTGAAAACACTAACATTAATATGTAATATTATGTCATGTCGTCATATTGAGTGCCGAATGATAAGTACTGAAGTAAGACCGATATTATTGTATGCAACAGGCAAACACTGAAAGAGGTGCCGATACTTTACTGTACTGGCGGCAGCCTCTGTAAAGATCAGCGGCAGTTTCTTTTCTTTCGTCAGCATTGTTTTTATGAACTTTTTCTTCTTTTGTTTCTTCAAGTGGTCTGTTCATGGTTTTTGATAATTGCCTATAGCTTAATCTGAGTTATGTTTTTTTCTTTTTTGCATTGTTGATAAACGGTTTATTTTCTGCTTGCTTGTTCTTCCTTACACTGGAGCAAAAATTTCAGCTGCTTTTAAGGTATCACCAGGTCGTGCTCGGGAAATTATTTAATACGAGTTGTAACATGAAGGGTAGTTTTCTTCTTAATACGTTCTATGTATTTGTTCCACGTAACGTGTCTAGTAAACGTGCCATTTCAAGCATTTTTAAAAACTTAGGAAGAGGCCCAATGTTCAAGAAGAAATCTTACAATTCGTTGTTGGGGATAGTGTGGCAGAAGGGATGTTAAAGATGACAAAGTTGCTGTAGTCTTTGCGTTTTGTTTTGTGGCAGACGGAAGATATAATGTACTATGTATTTTGTACCTAAAGGTTCAAAAATTGTGTTTTTAAGGGCAGGATGATTTTATTTTGTACTTCACTACATAGTTCAATAAGACTGCAACTTGTACACTGTATGACCACTTTCTTGGAGTATAAGGTATAAGACTTAATACATATCATGGACATCTAGGGGGAGGGCAAGGGGGGGCAGAATCCCTGGAAAATGAATGTTAATCTAAAGTTATATACTTTAATTTCAGTCAGTAATTTATGTTAAATCATCAGTGGTGGCGATTAGGGATGCAATTGCCCCCCCCCCCCCCCGCTTTTTGCTATTTTTGACCCTGCACTATGCTAAACCTTATCTACCAAGAGAAAGTAAACTGTCCTTGCCCCCCTCCCAAAGTTTTGGCACCTTGCTCCCCCAGTTTTGTGTGTTTCATGTTTTCCTTACTTTCAGAATCGCACCCCCTCAGCACCCCTAGATGAAAAATCCTGGCACCGCCGCTGCTCTTCAATTTAAACAAATTATACAAAATAGTTTTCTCTAATGTCAAGGAGGCTGATGGCAGTGCCAGGGGGGCTATAACCCTTGTGTGTAGAATTTCTTAATCAAACGTATCTTCTAATTACTTCATGTACAGGAAGAAATGGAAAAAAAAAAAGATTTATATGTATTCTTCACACTAAAAATGCAAAAACCATAGAATAGAGGGCATGTTTCAAATAACCTAAACATTATAAAATCAACTTCTAGATAGATTTTCAAAATCTTTTGTTGTAATGGATATCTCTTGAAATTTGTGCAAAGTATGTATGTAATCTATATATACACTCAATAAGAAAATTGCTATAAATTGATGATGTTACATCTAAAATAATGCAGATTGTTTCAGAAAACTAAAATGGAAATCAGTGTTGCATTTGAAATTTTCTTGTTTTGTAATTTACTTATCACAAGCAAAATACAGTATGTTAATCAAGATTACTAAAGTGACATTTTTTTAACATTAACAATTTCATAGTATTTCTATGTGTATTTTATATCTTTTAGCAAATATGAAATATTTTAAAGGAATTATTAGAACTGTTCAGGCCTGAGCATGAAATGTATAAAATTATACAGAGCATTCCCTACGAGACTCGGCAGCAAACGACTCGGCGTCAGCACTTGTCTTTCCCGGTGAACGGGGTCCATGACAGTCGCTAGAGTCTGCTATTAAAATTACAGTTTTCATATTGTGTACTAACCTTGACTACAAAAGGTGTTCAAAATGATGTCCCTCTGTTGCAACACATTCCTGGCATCTCCGAAGGAAATTGGCATTTACACGTGCAAGTTAGTCTACTGTAATTCTCCCTATTTCTCATACAATAAACTCTTTTAACTCACGGATGGTATGTGGATTGTCTTTGTATACTTTATTTTTTAGATTTCCCCATTTTTCTTTCCACTTTTATTCAGAACTGACCCTGTTACTCTAAACTTTTTTAGAGGTTTAATATAGTGGTCCTATGTGGAACAGGAACACCAGGAAATTTTGTTGCAAAACATAGTCGCACTTTTCCACAATTCTTCTTTCTGAAGTAACACTCGAGAAGATAAATCCTTTGTTGTAATGTAAACTTTTGTGGTGCCATATTAAGCCACAATCTTCAACACACGGACACGACACGACACAACACAACTTCTGGGAGGATTATACTGGCGTTAGTCTGCAATGTCAACAGAAAGGGAAAGAGAGCGAAGGGAGGGAGAGCAAAATAGACTAGCGTGAGACTGTCGCGGACCCCGTTCACCGGGAAAGACAAGCTCTGACGCTGGGCCGCTTTCCGCCGAGACTCGAAGCGAATGTAAGGGAACGCTCTGTAGTATCCTATACTTGGCAAAAAATTTAATAATATGACTACAAAATTTTAAATCCAGGACATATTAAACTGCACACACCAGGTTGTGAGTTAAGTATATAAAATAAAATTTTGCTTTGTATTTTTGAGGAATCTGGAGACTAATGTTACTAATATTTTGTTTCATTACAAAATTAATTGTATTTTTTTCAGAAAACTTAATGACCTATTAGTAAATTAAGGACTGAAATCCTGAACTGTTTGAAAAATGACAAAAAAAATTCCTCAATTAATGTTTATATTTTTCTTCAGAGCAACCACTGATTTGTTAAACTTTTCTAATATTTCAAGTGTAAGTACATATATATATCCTTCTATATATCACTGTTGTGAGCTAAATGTATTACGTTTCTCTATTTGCATGAAGATCTCAAATTTCCATGGGAAACACAATCCACTGTAAGTCTGATTATATGAAAGATCACATACCTGGCCCCTTCTTCTCGTGCAATGGTTGAAATTGTTCCCACGAGGCCTTGATACTGCATTGCTGAAGACCTCATTAGAACAGCTTCGCCATTTGTCATTGTTAACACAGGGCGCCCTTCACCTTGTATCTGTGAAAAGAATCAGTTTTATGTAACAAGAGTTTATTGAAAGAAATAAAAAAAAATCAAGCCACAAGAATGTAATATGTATTTTACTCTTAATTTGGTAGTTCTTAAAATGTATTTTACTCAATGCGCTGACCATGCGTCACCCAATGAAAAGCCATTTAGCAGAGCCTGGCCCCCAGAGGGCTGTTACGCCATGGAATCTAGTCTCGTCTTGTTAACACATTGGTAGAAAGAAATTAACACTATTTAAAAAATAGGAGAAAAGCTAACATTTTAATATAGGTAAACTCATTCATACTGGATAAATAGAATGTTTTGTTTAGCGAGTGTTTAATGAAGGAAAACTGAACAGTAAATTATTTTTTTTCACTAGAGAGGAGAGAGATTTGTGGGGGGATTGCACAGGTGAGATTAGAAATGGACATGGATTCATTATTGATTCATATTAGCATAAAAACTGGTCATGTACTTTAAAGGCCAATTGTACAATAAATTATAGGCAGTTGGACATGTTTAAAAATCTGCATTGGTCCAATTGGTTGAATGATTGACTGCCATGGGGAGAACTGGGTTGGATGATTTCACGTGGGAATTTTTTCCATCAATGTCCATGAATAAAGCAGCTCTGGGGTTCACCCAGCCTTGGTATGTAAAAGGGTCAGAGTGTGATGCTGATGATATAATATCCACAAAGGGCCGAAATTGTAAATGTGTGTGGCTCTACTTCCACTTCTTGGCATATTGCAATATTCGGAGGATAGCTTAAAACAAAAGTGTTTAAGTGCACAGCCATACAAGAATTATTTAAAGATGAATCGCAGTAAACCCAAATTACTGAGACCTTGATTATCATAGGAGTCATACATAGTCATACACAACAAAGCATTTCAGTATCTGGTTTTCCAATGAACGACGTTTGGAGAACAACTGTTTCCTTCTTCAGGTTTTTAAAGTTACATAGGCTATCCAAAATACACCATAGCCACGTCAATTCTTTTCTCCCAAAATTCCAGGAACAAGGATATAGGTTTGGTTATTAATATAGGAAAAATTGGAATCCATACTAAAACCCTTTAAAACTTCCAAGGCCTTCGTGATTGTTAAAAACACGGTGTAAAACCATCTCAGGCTAAAAGAACCCTTCCTATGTTAAAAAAATAAAATTATAAAACGCGACCTTATATTTTACTCCCTCGTACTGACTGTAGGATACCTCCTCAACGAAAGCATTTAAATCAAAAACTTTGTGAATACACAGTTAAATTCCACAGAAAGAATGTAAATGAAAAAATCCATACCTGAAGCCGTACTTTGGCCGTGTCCAATGGGAAAGTCACAAAGTCAGCCACACATGCTGCTGTTCCAGCAGTGACCAACTTCACTGCGAGAGGAGAATTATCATTCGTTGGCTTCATGATGCCAAAATTATATTAAGCAGAAAGCGCGGGAAAGTCAACGCAACACTTGCAGATCACTTCAACTACAGGTTGAGGATATTGAAGTTTTTCTCAAAAACTTCAAAAAAGTCTGTCCTAGAAAGCAAATAAAAGAAATGTTACATAAAACTTCATTTTTTAGTTTTAAAGTCACTTGGCAATTTTTATATAAAATAAATTTTTAATTCAAGAAGTTATTAATATACCGCTGCAGCTTTCAATAATCTGAAGACAGCAAAGGAAAATACATTATGTTGCTTTGATCAGTTTTTCATAGTAAGTTATTTATCCTCTTTTCAGTGCATGCATATTCAATATTGGAGTTTTGATCATAGAATCCTCTGTCTTTTATTTTGTAACTTTAAAACTATTTAAGTTCTTGTAAGCATTTAAATTATTGTTAACAGTGGTTTTCTTATTAATTTATCACCCAAAGTAAAAATCCTTAGTAGTTAAGAAATCAACAATAGTTGTAGTTTTTATAAATAAGAGCACATAAGTATATCTCTAAAGCAAATTATGAACAATGGCATAGCCAATATTAGTTTTATCTTTTTTTTTTCAACAATTACCACATTACTTTTATGAACAGAATATTTAGTCTTTAACTTATTTCTACCATCTACATATATAAAAATAGCATAAAACACATTTGAACTAGGGATGGGCAGATCAGAATCCAGATTTGGATATCATTGCCATTCAGATATTGAATTCAGTATCTGAATATCAAATCCAGGATAAATGCCTCTCCCTATTATAAACTTATTACTTACCTATTTTGATGAATGATGAAATCCTACTATTAAAATTGATGAACTAAAAACTACAATGCTCTTCTCTAAAGTCGTCGTTGAATGCGTATTTACAGCAGCGAGTGGCCTGATGTTTGCGTCCGTCCTGCAGACGAAGGATCGCTATGCTGCTCGTGAAGAGAAGGGCTTTCAGCCGAATTGGCATACTCTAGTTACCTGAAAATAAGAAGAGGTAAGGATAATGCAATGCTTTATAACTGCGCAACTTACCACTAGTAGTTACAGGAAACTATGGACATGTTGATAGATATTTGTAATTGTGCCCAAGGGGAGGGGGTGAGTGGTCTCACTGATTTGGTGTATTACGCAAGTAACTGAATAATGAAGAGTATCCAAAAGTATTATTTTAGGATAAGAGATGCTCATAGATTGTGATGAGTCCCCAACTAATGTTTTGGTGGCCCTGCCTCTGTGTGTATATAAATGTGGGACAAAGTAATGATTACTGATTATCAAAACATTTTCAACAATTTTTTGCCATAATAGGATTCTAGGTACCCAAAAAAATTAAATAACATTTCTTAATTCATGTTAATTCCATTTTATTGTATTTTTTTAATGTCAACGATAGTAATTTTGTGCCTAAAAGTAGGAGGATGCCTCCTTTATTGTAGCTCTGGGAAGGAGGGGGGAGAGTGAGCCATAAAGGCATCTACCCTCTCAGAGAGAAGGTCTTTAATCCACCACTGTATTCTATGCTTCATAACATTGGTAGCAAAGCAATCAATATCAGTGCGTATCATTACTAAGAGGAAATGACATCAAGGCTCGGTGCCAAATTGGCTGCACCCTATATTCATATTTCAATTAGAAACATGGCATTCGATTAGATTACACAGCTAACAAATTAGCAATGTAATTTTTTATTACATTTATATGGATGTGAAACTTGGTCCCTTACATTGAAAGAGGAATATAAATTGAGTGTATTTGAAAATAAGATCCTTAGGAAAATATTTGGACCTAAAAGGGATGAGGAGACAGGTGAGTGGAGAAGTTTACATAATTTAGAACTACATAATTTGTATTCATGTCCAGATATTATTAGAATAATTAAATCAAGAAGACTTAGGTGGGCAGGCCATGTGGCACGAATGGGAGAGGAAAGAGGAGTTTACAGGATTCTCATTGGGAAACCTGATGGTAAGAGACCTGTAGGAAGGCCAAGACGAAGATGGAGGGACAACGTTGAGATGGATGGACCTAAGGGAAATCGGTAGGGATGGAAAAGAGTATATAGATCTTGCTGAAGATAGGGAAAGATGGAAGGCCTGTGTTGCTGCAGCCATGAACCTTCGGGTTTAAGAAGGCTAGAGAGTTAGTTAGTAGTTAGTAATTTTTTATTAGCATTCCAATTCATGTAATTGTGGAATCAGTTATGACAATTATTGGGTGGTGTAACCAGCTGCAGTTCCATTTGACATATTTAAATAAACCTAGTGAACACACAGTGCCGGATCTACAAGCCGCAAAACCGGGGGCGAAGACAAGTAAGCCTTTAGGGGGCCCTCAGTCATTGGCATAGTACAGGGTTCTTATGTGTGTATGTAAAAAATAAACATAGGTACTCAGCGGTACAGATACGAATACAATATATACACGAACAGGTAAAGTTCCTTAGCACCGTGCCATGAAGGCACATTTAAGGTATGTGGGGCCCCTCATATATTCGATGTCGCCCATCTTGGAGGTGAATTGATCAGCACCATGCTGCGGCCACCTTTACCGCCCCCGGTACCATTTGATTTGAGGCTGGGTGGGCCCTAGAGCTGCTTTTTGCTGGGACAAAGCCGGAAGAATTTCGACCTTAGATCACCCACCCAGGCCCGTAGCCAGGCAGGGGGAGGGGGGTGGGGCTCAGCCCGCCTGGCAGGGCTGCCAGCCCCCCCCCCTCCTTGTTACTGCCGCTGGTCCCCTTGACATTAGGAAAAACGATATTATATTCTAATTTCTTTGAGGTGAAGAGTGAAAATGTAGACAGCATATATTATTTTGTTCACAAGTTCGCGAGGGATAAATTCATAGAAAATGAACAGCGACTATTAGATTTGTTCATCTTGTTTGTGAGCAGAAGTCTAAGTACCGGTAAGTGTTTAGAAGATTCTCTAGACTTTAGAAAGTTCTTTCATAGGGGAACTTTTTAATCTGTAACTTCCCTGCCCCTGTTGCAGCCTCTCGTTTGACAAATATCTGGGACTTTAATGTCATCATCCACATTCCTTCCACAGCTGCGTCAAATGCCAACAGATCCATAGTTTTGGGAATGAAGAGGAGTTTTGTCGCTTCGGTCGGGTACGGTAGGCACTATGATTGAAGTGAATATTGTACATTTTACTTGTATGATATAAATACCTGTATCATCAAAAATAGTATAGAGTGTGTATTAAGGGATGGTGTCAGTAGTAGTCAATTAACACTTCAATAGATGTTTCAGAAGATATAGAAAAACTGTAGTAATTGCATGATATTTCTAAATTTTATAACATAATGCCCCCCCCCAATTACCTTAATTTAATACTGTTAAACTTTTGAAAACTGGACTTGGTTTACAAAGCCCCCCCTGATAACCCATGAGGCCCCCTGGAGATCAATTCTAGCTACGGGCCTGCACCCACCCCGGGTTTCCCACTTGACAGTCAGACTACAATCAAAGCAAGCTGGAATTTCACGAGAAATGCAGTGGTGAAGGTTTCTTCAACCTATCTTGAATCAGGAAAAAGTTACGACTGCATGGTTGTAACAAATGTATCATTTTCCAGGTGTGAGAAAACAGTGTCATATCACATCACCACCTCCCCATTTAAAAAATTTGAGTTGAATTCAATATGGCGGACATCTGCCTGGAACATACCAATGTGGTTGTACCCAGCCTAAGTCCCTTACTTTTTATGGGGGCTGTTAAGAGACTGTTGAATCACCCTCTAGGACCTTTTGTGAATTTTTGTCAACATGAGATCAAGAATTATACACACACATAAAATATTTTATAAAAGAAAAGAAGAAAGTATATATTTAAACTCTCAAAGATATACATATGTGTGCATGTGGTTGTGTAAAGGTAGGTAGGCAGTGGCGTATGCAAGGGGGGATTACGGGGTTTAACCCCAATTGAGCATTTGAAATAATATGAAAAATGCTGTGCAAAAAATTAAAAATGGGCAATTTATCACAGTCAATAATAATAATAATGATAATAATTTGAATTATTATTCCCATGCAGCACGGAGAAAATCACAGCATTCCAAACCAGGGACGACGCCAGAAATTTTCGACCGGGTGGGCAGAAGCTCCTTATTGATAGATTAGGGTGGGCAGTATAAATGTAAGACCATGTATGTGTACATTACGTAAGACGTATGTATCCCCCTCTCTCTTACACTCCTGATTTTCCTCTTACTTCTTTTTCCCTTTCCTTGTTTTCCTCTTTATTCTTTTCTAATCTCTTCTCACATCTTGTTCCATTTCCTTTCGTTTTGTCTCTGATGGACACAATTATTTCAAGGAAGTGTTTACACATGCGCAGCCATACCCCAGCCATACATTCTAAATCATATTCTTTCATGCATGTTAATACAGTGAAATAAATGTGAATTAGGTTTACGCTTTGTTGCAAGTACAAGGCACATACTTGATGTTATGTATTCGGCGACAATGATAGAAAGTGCGATGGTAGATAATCGTGAAGTTACTCGTAATTTAAATGCATGTTCCTGAGCATAGTATTTTCATCGTATGAGTTTTTGACTAAAAGAGTTTTCTTACTCCTTTGGGAATCACTTTTCTTAGCTTACAAGGTTTGCACAACTCACAAATCTATCGGAATGTTTGTAGTAGCAGCGATTGGATGCCAACATTTGAGGGGCAAGGACAATATATTTTTTCTTGGTAGAAAAGGCTTAGCATAAAAGGCCATAGTGCAGGGGCAAAAAGTGGCAACATTTGGCGAGGGAACTGCATCCCCCACTTCCCGGTTCTCCTAATCCTAACACCATTAAGCTTTGTTTCCATGATTATGAAAAACTAAGTATGCTGACCAAGGCAGTAATTTATTTTATTAAAAACATAAACTAAACGTAACGTTTCAACCTTCTAGCAAGGTCTTCATCACACTCTGTATCAAGTACAAAAGTAACGAGATACACAAAAAGGGCATTATATATACACAAACATTACTCCCTCCAGACTATTAGAAAGTTGTTTGGAACTTTCTAGCAGGTGCCAACTGTACGTTCACCTAAAAGGCTAAACATAAAAACTTTATATAGAATGTGGTTGGCCTTTTTATCTCACGCTCTTTTTCCTTCATTTTTCTCCCTTCCTCTTTCTCTCTTGTCCTTTCCACTCTTTCTAACACCTTCTTCCATTCTTTGTTTAACTTTAAGTCCCCCATAATAGTCTGGAGCAAGTAATGTTTGTGTATATATAATGCCCTTTTTGTGTATCTTGTTACTTTTGTACTTGATACAGAGTGTGATGAAGACCTTGCTAGAAGGTTGAAAGGTTACGTTTAGTTTATGTTTTTAATAAAATAAATTACTGCCTTGGTCAGCATACTTAGTTTCTCCTAATCCTAATGTTTGGATTAAAATGAACGTCTTATTAGGAATGATTTAAAACACACGCGGAAATCAAATTCTTTGTTCATTGTCCATGAATTATCCCTAGGCTAATCAAAGGCTATTTTGACAGAATATCACTCACAAACAAGATCGAAATTTTTTTTCAGAATTGAAGAGATTATTAGCTAAGTTAATAACGGCGAACGCGATTTTTTTCATTGAAATTTGGGGACTTGGCCCCTCCCAACCTCGTTTTTCTCACTTGGGCTTTCTGAATTGTACATGGTCGCGTGCTCCGATGTTTTTGTTTTCAAACAAAAGTTATCCGAAGTAGATTGCTCAAATAGTCTCCGAGATATAAAGTTTTTCTAAAATAAGTGTAAAAATTTAAAAATCGCGCGCGAAGGCCGCGGCGAGAGAGGGGTTACTTCCGAAAACCGGCTCGGCTGTTTAAAGGTTAAATATAGCAAATCAACCACAACTTACTGTTCCAAAAATGGAGTTGCATTAGTTCATACCTCTTAGAAAGTTGAGATGGTAGTTTCAATTGCACAGCGTTTCATTAGTAGATCAAGTCAAGCCAGCTAATTCCGTGAACAATGATGTTGTTTTCCGAAAGTCTCAAATATTTGTCTCAGGCAATCACCCTCCTAAAATGGACGCATCTTCTGTGTAGATAAAATGCCACGTTTGGTGCGAGTTCTTTCTGTATATTTTTCCCCAAAAGGCATAACGCTGTCGCATTATAATGAAGACGTCCTGTGTTCGACTTCCCCCTCCTTTGGTGGAAGCACAATGCACACTGGTTCGGACTACACGTTAAACTGTAGGTTTAGTCCCGATTAGCCTATCTGAGCATAAAAGTGGATTTAAAAACAAACTAATAAAATCGTCTTCTGGATACATCGTGACATAACTTTTTTCTTTACTTCAGCTGCATCTGTTGATATTTTCGGCTGATTCATGTGGCAAAATTTATGTATGGAACGAGGATTTCTAAATAGGATAAGCCACTCATTAGCAATTGAATAATTCTGTAGCTTTTTCTATACATAACTGGTTTATTGAAATGTATTCACTGCAGTATTGTAGTGATTATTGTGATTCCTTCTTATTAGTAAAATGAATATAAAGTTGATATTTCGCATACTATATTGATATTTGAAGATAACAAGTATATAAAAATTGTAATGAAATAAAAAAAGGGACACTTCTGGAATTTTAATGCAGAGCTAATTAAAACTATATTATACTCTCTAGGTTTATGACTTCAGCAACAGAAGCCTTCCATCTGTCCCTATTCGGAGCAAGATCAATCCAATCTTTTTGATCCTTGCCGATTTCTTTTAGGTCCATCTCAACGTTATCCCTCCATCCTCGTCTTGGCCTTCCTACTGGTCTCTTACCATCAGGTTTCCCAACAAGAATCCTGTAAACTATTTTTTCCCTCTGCCATTCGTGTCGCATGGCCTGCCCATCTAAGTCTTCTTGATTAAATTATTCTCATAATAATAATAATTAAAAAGTCAAAATAATGTATTGTGTTGCCGGAGGAAGTAACGCTAAGATGATGATTTTATTTGTTTATTTAGAGATTATTTTAACCATACCCAGGCCGGGATTTATATCCGTATGTGGAGGCCTGGAACTGCAGTCCTCAAGTTCACCGTAAATTCTGATCTAATCTTGATCATACCCTGCATAATTTTGAGCCTCCTAAGCCTACTAACTGTTTTTAATCATGGAAGTATTCATTTGATCACAGTTTTTGTTTCAATAGCTCTAGTAATTACTTTCACTTTCTAATGACAAAATTGGCTTTTTATGGGTTGATAATATGTGAATATTTCTAGCATAGATAACATTCACAGGTAAAATATACATGTTATGAACACCAGAATACACTTATTTATCGAATTATTCATATATCTCCAAGTATATGTACTTATTGAATTTGATTGGGTGGGCAATCGGGTGGGCACACGAATTTTTGGGTGGGCGCTTGCCCACCCGTGCCCACCCCTGGCGCCGTCCCTGTTCCAAACACACGCGTCTTTCAGAGTGAATGCCTTGAAAATAAACATGAATTCTTGAAAATAAAATATGAGGGCAACTATGATTTAAAAGAGAAAAAAGTTTTCTTGTATATCAGCTGCAACAGTGTTCAATGAACATGTATTTTTTGTGTGTGAACAATGAGCATTAAATAAATAAAGTTCTTGGTAAGTTGTAGACAAAGGCTAGGTGGACAAGAAAGAATAGTCACCAATCCGCCTTCCCATTGTTTACCGCGGCAGGGCACGACAAGCTTAACTATTTAAAAATGCTATGTTGGTAAGAACAGCGAGACAATCCAGGAGTGAATTATCGGGAACGTTTATGCGGGGACGAAACCGGAAATATTCCAACCAATTCCGGGAATCGAACCCGGATCTCCCGCTTGATTGTCAGATGCCCTACAGACCAGACCACCGCAGCTCCTTGGATGAGTTCCATACTTTGATTATTTCAATTTATTTTAATATATTTTCTTGTCTTTATGTATTTTCTTCACACTTAAAATGTCTCGCCTCGTTGACTATTTCACAACAAAGAAACAAACAAAAGAAAATGCTCCCTAGAATTTATTAAAAATCGAATGACTAGAAAGTAATTTCGTTCTATTGTTTTCATAAATACTATATTTATGCAGATCTCTACTACTTAATAGTGGTATTAGTAATATAATAGTGGTATTAGTAATATTAGTAGTAATAATTCAACTAATTAATTATAAGCATTATTAATTATGAGTATTATAATAAAACAATGGTAATGTGAATTTGGAGAAAGTTTTAGAAATAACCCCCCTTGATGAAATTTTGCGTACGCTTCTGGGTAGAGGGGATTTTTGGTAATATTTTGCGGGGGGGGGGGCAAGATTTGTAGATCCGGCACTGTGAACACAACACTATACTGAACACAACTCCAACTGGTGGCTGACCTTGACGGCTATTTCTGGCCCCTTCTGACCCCCAAACGTCTTCGGGGGGGCTCGATGGGTAACAACAAAATCAGTTGCGAAGTAAACGCTGAAGGGGTCACATCGCTCTCCCGAAGCAACTTTGCCAAGTGTACTTCTGTTTTTGCTAGTTGTCTATTTGCGTGTTTGTAGTGTGTTTGCATGTGAAACTCCCTCATGTAGGACCACGGATGCAGTTGTACCATTAACACCCCGCTGATTTCTGGTGCTGTCAATATCGTTGCCCGAGAAGACTATCTCGCTTTACAGTACG
This sequence comes from Lepisma saccharinum, assembly GCF_977018435.1. Lineage (NCBI taxonomy): Eukaryota > Metazoa > Arthropoda > Insecta > Zygentoma > Lepismatidae > Lepisma > Lepisma saccharinum. The sequence continues at coordinate 33,724,934 of NC_139239.1, read as the reverse complement.
TTTGGCAACATGTGGTGGACCCAACGCTCATTTGTTTCGTCCCGGGAATAATGTTCGGTACCTTGCGACTCGAAAATGCCAGATGCAGTCGAAGAAAATTCAACTGATCGCTGATTCGCTGTTTCCCAGCCGCCAGTTGGATATGCGTTCAGTATAATGAGGCTTGTTTGGCCTTCAAGTGCAATTTCAGATAATTTCTAACTTCAAGTTCCTGATTTGTTTGTGTGCATTTTCTTTTAAATGGAGGCGTTTGTGAATGAAGTAACAGAATTCAGCAAAGCTGCACCCAGAAATTTTGAAGGAGATTCACAGAAACCAAGGACGTATTTAAGGGGAGAGGTCCAGGGGTTTGGGCCCCTTTTTCCCCGAAAGAGTTGCCAACTACTAAATTGAAATGCATTTTTAAATACAGTAAAATTACACACACCCATAATAAAATTATTGTTATTACAATCATATTTAACTTAGTTTATGTCCCAACAAGTACAATAACTGAAAAGCCCTCTCTGATTCCAGCTTGAACGACACCCCTGGTCCATGAATTTGCCACTTTTTCTGGAGCTGAACCTACTATGAGGTATGGATCTAATCTCATCCTTTTAATACATCACATTCTTGTAACTAATTAGACTAATTACATCTTAAGGTTAAGGTTTGTATTGGCACTACGCTACTGGTACAAACCATTTAAGCTCAGGCTCACCATGTTACATGTCTTGAAAACTTCACTGCAGATGAAGAAACTGTCCCGTACTCCTCGACACAATGTATTTATGCGTGTACTCACAATTTCAGCGTTTTCGTTTCCCTCCTACGTTGTAAAAATCTCAAACAATGGGCTATATTATGCCAGTTGTTGGGGCCTTGTTTACAAGTGGGAACTGTTCGAATACCTATGCGAAGAATTACGGGTGCATAGAACAAAAGAATGACGTCACATCTTCTGCTACACAATAAGTTTACTTTCTTATTGATAATAATGAGGAACGTCACCCAGTGGCTAAGCACAATGAATATGACGTACGGCCAGGATCTCAATCAACGGGAGAGGGGCATGGACGTCCGGAAGGGGGGCAAGGAGGGCCACGGCTCCCTCTGGAAAATGAAAATCTACCAAAAATTATATATTTCACACATCAGTCACAATAATATATGTTAATCATTGCAAGGGTGTTGCAGGAATATGAAAATTTCAAATTGAAGCAATGTTTTCTGATGGGACAGCACTATCATGGGGGAAAAAGTGCCTCGTCCCCCTCCCGGAAAAAATACCTTGCTGCCATGGACGTCCGGGAACAAGGGGGTTACGCAACCCCTGGATAATAAATATCCACCTAAACATTTTATATTTCACACATAATTACATTTCAATCAAAGTAAATTATGTTAATTATTATAAATTCGTTGAAGGAACATAATAATTTCAGACCGAATAGTGTTTTTTGAGGGGACATCACCATCATGGGGAAACATATGCTTCCTTTGCCCCCTAAAAAAAATACCTGATTATTTCTTCTAGACGGCCAGGAACACCTGCAGGGGGCACAGAGGGGCAATTGCCCCCTCGACTTCAAATTTTATACAAATAAAAATTCATTTCGTAAAATTTTCTTGCTCGCTTCTGTCGCAATACCTGTTTTTTTTTTAGTCTTGTCAACTTCAGAGTAGTAGAAGCTAAGGGGGCTGCGAGAGTTCTCCCTCTATGCCGAACGATCTGAATGAGAAAAATTGTAAACCTGAATGCCATGGCATCCCATGATTTTTTTTTTTTTTTTGGCGCTATTAAATCAATACTGTTTTCAATTTATATAAATTTAGATCGAAAAATGTTCTTGCTCGCTTCGCTCGCAATTTCTTTTTTTTCTGTAATGCATTGTGAATTACCAGAGGGACAGCACAGACACACATATAGTGCGTCCATTTCGATCTGCAGCCGAGAGATCAGGAGAAGCGTGGCGGGCGGCGCTGACGGAGAAGCCGACATTTGCGGCCTGTAATGCCCGCTTATTTTTATAGACATATGCAGACATTTATATAAATATTGCAAAACGATCACTAACCTGTGTTATAACACGCAAAAGTTCTTCTGTAATTCATCCAAGTTCTGCTCTTATATACACAAATAAATACGCTATAGAAACGATGTTAAGAGCCACAGATAAAAAAGCATTTTAATCATGGTTTTGATCAGTAACGTCCTGCTTAAGTTTATATCCTTGAAAGAGTTTTGTGGCGATGGGAATCGTTTGGAGGTTTCGAATGTGCAACACTGTATCAGGATTACACTGCAGACGAAACCGATAAAAGTGAATGGTTTTCGTGAGCTTCCTCGCAATCCGAAATATCCGAGCTCGAGTTTTTTGTTCCTTCGCGACAGATGAAGACAGAGTTGTAAATATAGTGGCGAGCAATGTAAACCAAGAGCGTGTTAATTTCGTACTGTGCGCAAGAGTGTTATTCTTGGTTACTTGCAGTTACTTGTTTGTGTTATTGTAGTGTGTATGTGTGACGTGTCAGTGAGACGATTGGAATGCCAGCCGCAAGATTCACGTTAGAACAAAGATTTTTTATGTATGACACGTACCTACGTGAAAACAAACTCGTGTCGAGATGTGTGTAGGTAATTTGTACAGAAATTCCCATGCGTTTCAACTCCACACAGAGATACGGTTAGATATCTTGTCCTTAAATTACGAGAAACTGTATCGTTAAATTTTAAAACACCTAAGCAAAAACGACGGATTCTAACCGAAGCAAAACTCGATGATATTGGTGCAGCGTTAGAACGTTCTCCAAACAAACCTCTACGCCGTGTTTCACAAGAGGTGGGCGTGTCAAAATCATCGGCACATACAGTCACTAAGCTACTAAAATTAAAACCATACTCTTATAACACAGGTTAGTGCTCGTTTTGCAATATTTATATAAATGTCTGCATATGTCCATAAAAATAAGCGTGCATTTCAGGCCGCAAATGTCGGCATCTCCGTCAGTGCCGCCCGCCACGCTTCTCCCGATCTCTCGGCTGCAGATCGAAATGGACGCACGGTATATATACCCATGACTGCATTTAAAACTAAAGGAGTGAGATAAAATGCGATTTTTCTTTCCGGACTGAACTTTCTTCCAGGCTTTTGCCACCCTAATCAGAGGGGCTGCGCACGCCTATGGATAAAACCTTCTGTACTATAGCGAGTGGGGTCCAACCTGACTAGAATTCAGTGCCGTGCCTCGGTCACGTATTAGAAATATATTTCGAGAGGAGTCAGAATTAAGTGTGTCACAGATAATAATAATATACCGTACTACACATGTTCATAATAAATATAATTAATAGGTCTTCTACTAATAATAAATAAAAGATAATTAATTGATATTGTTATTAATGTTCTTATTACAATATTAGGTAAAAAGACGGCTTTGAAAATTGTGATATAACAGCACGTATGCATTATCTACTATAGTAGCTTACATGTAGTTCAGTTCGCTAAATTTGCATAAGAAAACTGTCGTGGCAAGGAAATTAGTGTCAACAAAATAAAAATCTAATTTAATAAATAAAAAAAGATATTCAGTTGATGCCCATTTTGGCTTATCGTGAAGATGAGGATGAGTGATGATATGATGAAATTGATGAAGGGTCACACAAATACAGTTTCGTCGCGTGCGGTTCGCATACGAGTGTTCACAATAATGTTTTTGTACTGAATGCAGATTTAGCTACTCCGATCCCTTGTAACTTCATCTTTAATTAAAAATGAGAATAACAGTTCAATTTATTTTCAACAATTTCCCCACAAAACCATGCTATATCTGAAGTAATACAAGAAGGACCTAGGGGAAATTGTCCCCCTCCCCATTAAAATCCGCCAGGTTGAGCGAATTCTCGCTAAAGTTTGCAACTATGTAGCACAGACATGTTCTAGTCCCCCTAGACGTGCCTTGTATATGCTGCACTCTGGTGCCGAATGTAAGAAGTATTGTCGCTTGCATCAGTGTTCGCACAGCGAAGTGAACATCTTCGGGGTGTGGCCAACAGCCCTTTTAGCTATCAGTTCTATGCAACAAGCACAGCAATTGTGTTCAACGCCCTCCGTGGAACACCGTGGGAGTCAGTGTTACCAACTATCTAGTGAAGTTATCAGACGTAAAAGAAGTCGTGTCAGAGTAAATTGTGTGTATATACTCGTACATCAAACATAGAATAAATATACGTACGTATGTGTGCATTTAATATGTACGTAATTTAAGACATATACATGAGTGTTCGTGTGCTCACAAATAACACCCATGCCCAAGCATGGATTCGGCCGAGGAATGTGTGATCTTTGTAAATTTCATCGTCGCGATTAGCTAAGGGTGGCATAAAAGCGACGCTAAATAAATCAAATCGAACCTTGGGAATGCCTGTTATGAACAATATAAAAAGTTTGATGTAAATTCTTGTAGCTGCGGGTATAACGTCCCCAATCGCACCATATTCACATTACGAACTATGGACAAGCACCCCCTCCCCCCACCTCATGATTTCTACTTGATTATATCCCAAATGTAGAATTCACCAGTGATCAGAAAGCTATATTTTAAAAGTAGCTTCTCTACAGCTACAGCTACTCTTCCAAAATGTAGCTTCGCCACGTACTCCTGTTCGCTACTCGCTACTTTTGCGCTACTTCTGCACAAAAAGAACAACTTAAAGAACCATGTGGATATTCAAAATAAGTCCCTAGTATGATAGTTGTACTTACTGGAAGTAAATTCTCTTATTGATTATCATGATTCCAGTCATTCGATAATTTTGATTGCAGTGTTACTTCAGTTACTTATTTTTACTATAGTGTTTGAGAGCAACGTAAGTGGCATATCAATTCAAATTTGATATATGAGTACTGCAGTTAGGATGATACCCAAATTAATGATTACAACATTACACAAATAAAATTTGGTAGGATTATTTACGTTTATACTGTATATCAACATATTTTCCTTGAGAATAAATATTGAATTGAGTCACATAGTGGTTCGGAACCAGTGTCGATTAGCTTGTCTGTGGACTGAAAACAACAACTAGGAAAGATGCCTAATTGGGAGGATGGGATCCTCCTGCTCTTCCATTCCACACACTGCTCATTATCATTCTTCCTCATTCTCACAATTAGCCAAAATTGGCAGAAAGCGACTCTAGAAAAGAGGATTACTAAATAAAACATTCATCCTCACGTCATGATTAGCGAAAGTAACTGAAAAACGACGTAAAAGTAGGAAAAATACATAAATTTGGAAACTGTATATTAACTAAAAAAAATTGTCGTTTCTGCAGGAAAATCAGTAACTCGTACGTACTTTTTACAATATCATGAAATATATTGAGGAAACTGACGTGTAAATCCGAGCGTTCTAAACATATGTAATTTTAGAATTTGTGAACATATAGTATGATGAAAATAATTGTAATTCCAGAAAGTGTTTGTCTAACGTTCTAGTATCAATAATTTCTTGTGGGTGAGATCCTATAAACTGACAATGATCAATGCTGTTAACGTACTGAGCCATTGATTGCTGGCACTATTGTGTTGTCATTCTAGTGGAAAATGGATCGCTCGTTTTTGAAGTGCAAGTTGTGTTTTACACAGTAATAAATGACATATTGCTGCCATGGTTATCCACACGATATGTTCCAGGGGTGGTGAAAACGAGGTATTTTTTTCCGGGAGTGCCGCAAACGAGGCAAAATAGAGATGCAGCAAAAAAAACGTAGCTGTTAGCCTGAATATATTCTTAAGCCAAGCGTCAAGCTAAGTTTGCAGCAGGTTTTATGTATCAATCCGCGCGAGAACTGAGCTCAGAACCTTCCGTGCCAATCTTGCCCCAACCGCCGAGCTGCTTACATCGTAGACACTGAGAAAATGCACAGTATTGCCAACCGCACAACACATCAAAACCCGCTTGCATGTCAAGCGGAATGTATTTTTGCTTCTTTTTGTCTCCTGAAACATAAAATTTTAGAAGTGCTTTCTGCGCATAGATTATTTAATAAATGTGTCACTACTTAATATAAATTCGAAATAACTTCTAAACATGAGAGCATGTGTGTATATTTCGAGTACACAAAAAGAAAAATAAACAAAGATAAAAGTAAACAACGATAGGCCCCTCTTGAATTAAATGACAAATTATTGTTTTTGGTTTAGAAAGAAATACATTTATGAAAAACTTGGTTGCTTCATTCGCAATACATCCGTTACTGTAAGACACACGCACTTCAAGTTATACCAGCAAAAAAAGCATGATTTGTTATTGGTGACAATCAGGTGCATTGTCTGCTGCTATTACTCTGGTTTCAATTTCTGAATCACTTCACTAAACCAGGATTCAAATCTTGGTCTGTCCATTTCTTGCTGATAATCACACTTGCTTTGCACGGAACAGTAAATAAATATGCGCCTTCAACAAAGACTTCATTGCCGCCAGTGGGTGAAACATTAAGCCACCCCCTTCCCCTCTTTTCTCGTCGGTTTCTTCAGCCCTGGCGGTGGTTTTGCACGGTGGTGTCCTTCAATGTTTGATTCAATGTATGCCCTTTCCCCCCCCCACACACACACGGAGTTAAACCACGTCTCGTCCAAATAATAAACATGTTTCTTATCACGGCGATATATTTTAATACCGCGGAGATTCTTTTGTCGTCAAACAACAAACAATCGTGTCCTCTTCCTAAACTTAAACCGCAAATCATTCAGCACCCGTGTTACAGTTCGTGTGCACATTGACGGCAAATCACCTCACGCCCTGTTTTACTTGATCATGTTGTCGTAAGGAGGGTTATGCACTTAAAACAACTTGCTTGATTTGAAGAGCTTTTCCCTTGGGGAATAACACTCTGGTAAAACCGGGCGCTGAACAGGAGACCTCGATTCAGCCATTCTCGCCGCTGTATAGCACCATTATTAATCAATCACAATAAACATAGGGTTAAAATAGTAGGATGTGCAACACTGGTATCACGGATTCCACGCGCTCTGCAAGGTATTCAGTCTTGCTCGACTCGCTCTTGATCTTCAGCGATTCTTCAGCGCAATTCAAACTACAGTTGGCGAATCTGAGGATCCTAGTTCGTCTGCACAGTGATTGCAACCGATCAAGTACATACCTGCTAATGGATGTATTATTTTGTCTGTATTTTACAAATTAAATAACTGTTTTCTTGCAAGTATGCAGTTGTGTCGGAATAGAACCCGTCTCAGTGGAACTATATTCTGCACGCACGTTTGGATCTACATATGCGAAAACATGTTGCAAAGTTGACTTGACGCTTGGCTTAGTTAGTTATCTGAATATTAGAATTATTCATACCAATGAAATAAATTACGCGGATATCTATAATCTGCGATATCAAAATATATAATCTAAATTATCCATATTTTCATGTAATAGACTGTTTTTATGAACCTCCTGCAGACAGTAAGCGTTATTGTCGATTTTTTTACGCTGTTGCCACATTCAAAATTTATCTCAAAATGCTGAGAAGAAATGTAGCTGTAGCGAAATTTTCGATACAACTACAGGAATCTTGTAGCTTCGCTAGGCTACAGCTACAATTTTGAAAATGTAGCGCCGCTACAACTACAGCTACAAATTTTGTAGCTACTACAGTAGCGCCGCTACAAGTAGCGCGCTGCTTCCGAATTCACTGGAATTCACTTGGCGTTTACAATGATGTATTGTGTTAATGCTATAAGAAAAGCTAAAGTATTTTTTGTGCGGGGTAAAATACTAATTATTATTATTATCATGTAATAAAATCTTTTTACTTATTTAACGCTACTTTACTACTTCCTTAGGTTATCTGTAATAATAGGATCATTGGTGACAGCATAATTTTCGTTGTTAAAGAGGAAGTTATATTTAACCTTACGTTAAGTGGCGATTTGTTTTTCTCGTAGATCGGGATGGTATCGAGGCGAGAGTTGGCAGTGTCTCGGTCTCGTCCTGGCCTCTCTCGTTTTCTGTTTCGACTATTTATACACACTCGTCTCCGTTTAGTCTGCCACCGCACAAACTTTTCTTAATTAGGCCTTTCCTGGCTGACGCCTCATCTCGACACTACGAGTCCTGGAAAAACGGAATGTCATCCAGGATATGTATGCGACCACGCAGCACTGATTCACAATTGTCACTAATGGATAGGCCTTGCAATTACTACAAACACATTTTATGACTTCTCTGTAAAATCAGGTAGATATCCTCTTGATATATCTGTATAAATAGCATATTAAAGTTAATTTGTTTTAGATAAACTTTTCAATTAAGACTCGGCCTGGTCTCGTCTCGGTACCACATTTAAATAAAGCCCGAGCGGCCAAAGAATAAACTTCAGGAATCACAGACTTTTCGCCTCCACCTGTGGGTGTTTAAAGGGGGGGGGAGAAGTGTTGCTTCACGCTTGATCTTTGTCCCGTCGTACACGACACCTTTTCCTGTCAACGTGCGCCCTTCACTCGCATTTGATTTCAGGGAGCGGAGACCTATCCTCTTGCAACCATTAGACTACGCCGTGCTTGGCTTTGTTGTGGATGCCACCTGTTTCGAAAACTACTCGAAACGATAAATTTGGCTCCCTGGCTTTCGATGGAAAAGACAAAAATAGAATTTTGAAGTCTGTTTAGCCGAACAGGCTTTAGTTAAGACGTTTCGTGAGTGTAACAATAAAATTTTAGACTACAATGGCGGTTGTTTAATTTTAGACAAAGGGACAGGCAAGCGCTTTTACCCTCTTAATCGACGATTTATTGTTATTTATAGTTTTAATTATGTTGGGGTAGGCAATCGCCCCCTTCACCTTCATTCGTCCATCAAGCGACGCAACGTTGGAATGCCAGGCGTGAATAGGTTAACCTTGTGAAGCTTTCCTTATGGGCGAGTTTATTTTTTACTCGCTAACCGTAAAAGCAGTTCAATGGGTACACTCTGAAGTGCCAGTCCTGCCCAATGACTTCCTCATTTGCATATAATGCGTCGATTTCCCTGAAGCCACTTCCGTCTTTTCAACATTCCATTTTCCAATCCCCGAGTCCAACGACACTGTCCCTCATAACAGGCAACATTCACGGATGCGTGGCCTATTAAAAAGCAAACAACAAAAACCATAGCCACAGAGTTCTAGGCTGTCATTATTGAATTTTTCTCGGGTGTGTACGGAGAAGGGAAAGTGCAAGTCAGGATCTACTATGATCTTGCAACTTTCCCTTAAACAATTTTTCATTTATAACTTTCATGCCAGATGGTTTCTTACGTTACAACTTTTGGGTAACCTTAACCCTCTGTATCTCCGCAAGAAAGTGAAAATTTTGCGTCATTTGTGAAGATTATGTGCCATACGAACGATTTCTGTTGGTTTTAGCTCACGAAGATGTATTATAAAGTGGAGTTTTGAGTTGTTTTTTCGTAGTACTATTTATTACGTCATCGCCATTTCCCTGTAGTAAAACTAAATCTGGAATTATCGTATTATGCCTTGTTTTGTCGTTTTTGTATAGAAACGTATTGGTTTTGAAAGTCGTGACTTGACGGAAGAAGGGCAAATAGATGTGAACGAAATTTGACATCTTGTTACGTTATGTTTGTGATTTATATCTTGGAGTGATATTGGAAGTATCTGAGATTGAAGGTTGGCAATTGTGAAGTGACATCAGGGGGCGCGAGGTTTACTGCAGACGATGCTTCGGTGCATAGCACGGGCATGACTCATCTTCTGGCGTAGTGCGGAATGCTTTCGTGGTTAGGTTAGGTTTAAAACTCTTAGCATAAATACATTAAATTTAGTCTAACAAAGAAAGCATTTAGTCTGACGTCAGAAGTCGAAATACGGTACTTGACCAAGAAGATGCCGAAGTTTCGTGCGATGAGTGTGACCCTCATGTCATATGGTACGTGACTTCTGTTTGAAAGGTGGGCGTGCGTCTGAAGTATGGTAAGTGCTTGTGAACCAAAATTGGGCAGTGTTCCGACATATTCAGCATTATTGCATTTTTCGACTGGGAGCCGGAGATTTATTTTCGTGAGTTGCAAGAGGATGGTTTAGTGACTGGGAACACGAAATGTGTCAAGTGCAGTAGACGATGTCGCAGAAATGTAGGGATGAAGTTGAAAATACAGCAGCGAGCAGTGTGTTGGTTGGTGGAATTCCTTTTTAGGTGTTCCAAATGTAACTTGACGCCAAGGGTCCCGGGTTCGAATCCCACTCGGGCTTGGTTGTTTGTGAATGTCCATTCATCAATTTAATCATTTCATCACTCATCCCCATCTTCGCAAATTAGCCAAGAGGCATAAAACGAGAAGTAAAATAAAGTAAATCAATCAATCAAATGTAACTTGGATTGCTCTGCTCTGACCGAAACATTTTTTTGCAAATATGAAACTGAGTCCGACATGCATTTTTCAGTTATATTTCTGTGGTTTTGCGCAGTTTCCCTTCGTCCCATATCCGCCGGTAAGTACTTTGAAAAATAATATATTTTCGTTCATATTGGAAATTGTTGTTAGGATGGTTGCGTTAGGTTGCAATAGTATTTGACGTTGTTGTTAAGTTAGGAGTGTTTTACGGAAAAAAGGAGTGAAAGTAGTCCGGAATAGGACTTTGTTTCACTTGCACGGGCGATACTTTGGGATCAAATATCTCCGTTATTTGTGTTTTCCGTATTCTGTAACAACTTTTATATTACACAAAACATTGAAATCTGCGAGCTAAAATATCCAAGGGGTACAGTGGGTCAACGACCCTCAACTTTTACTCATTTTCACACACACACATATGTGTAGTCCCATTCAAAGCATTTGCAGGTAGAGATGTATAGGGCTGAAGCCCGCCCCCTTTAAGGAACAGTGTTGCCGTAACAAGTGAGCACAATCTCTTTTTTTCTAATTACAAAACTTCCCTTTTTCATACAAATTTTGTCTTCATCTTATAAAAACAACCACAATCACAAAATTTCGTCAACTATTAGTGTTATTTCCATTAGTCCTTTGAATACCTAGATATACAAAGATACTACCATTAATTGAGCGGATAAAAATAAGGAAGGCATAACAAAAAAATAAGTAATACCAAACTAAGCAGCTTGCAAAAACATAAAAAGTACGAAAATGTTCTTGACAGGCACAGGCGTCCGTTAGATTTTTCAAAAGGAGGCGAAAGCACGATAATTTTCCTCGGACAATATTTAATATTAATCGCGTTGACTCCTCCGTCCTTCAATTACCATGTTCATGCTGCGCCTTTATAATAATAACGTAGTTACGTAACTTGTGTGAAATATATAATTTTCGTTTACATTAATTTTTCAGGGACTCTTGTACCGAGTCTGGAGGGGTGGTTTTTTTTTTCAGTAGTCTCATCAGGAGGGGAACGAAAGACTCGTGGAGGGATTTTGACGCCCACTTTTATGTCGCATTTTTGGCACTTTGGATAATCGCGACGATGAAGATGCAATTGATGAAGGGACACTAAAAAGAAACATTCGTACTTCGGCCTGGAACCTCTGGTGGAAAGATCATAAATAAACTGTCAGCGCTCACGGCTACCGAGACAACTAGATATTCCGTGAAGAGGTATGACAGAGATGAGAGCGAGATTCAAGTTTACCATTCGAGACGAAAGCAAAGTAGATTAATCCGCCATGTTGCTTTGGTGCCATAATGGTATCGATGTTCGTCAAGTTTAAGTTTCTTCAATGTCACAAACGTTGCTAACCAAAAGTGGCAGAAAAGCGAAGTGAAGTAAAATTATACAAATCAATGGATCACAAACGTTGCGAGAAATACGAACATTTGGGCCTTCCCGATGGCGTAGTGATAACGTCATCGCCTTGTCATCAAGGGCTCCAGGGTTTGATACCCTTCAAAATCTTGAATTGACGTTTTAAGTTCACTTTATGCACAGATAGGCTAATCAGGATTGTACCTGTGGGTTTGATACCCGATCGGACATATAAGTTCAGTCCTACGTTAAACTGTAGTCCAGTCCCGAGTAGCTTATCTGTGCATAAAGTGGCCCTAAAACGAAAACTCAAACTCGAATGTTTCTGCAACGTATTTCACTCTCTGGATTCTACGTCATCTAATATTAAAAACAGCAATGTACAATAATGAGCAAAAATGGGTTGATATTCAGATGTAAAACAATATAGAATATGAACCTGAAACGCACCACGGATTAGCACGCTGCATACCATGCAAGCCAAAGTTTCGTTACTGGCGATGACAAAATAAATTGTTATACGTAATTGTTTTTTTAATCTCAATTCCACTACTTTTCATGTGACTGTACCATAATTGCCTGAAGCATTAAGCTGATTATTTCAACCCTAATCGTGTTCAGTTATCATGAAATGCAGTAAACTAATATTAAAATTCCCATTCACTTAAAATTATTGACTACGTTTCATTATTTTCTGAATTCGAAAGGTAGCATTTTCCAAAATGCAACTATCAATAAGTACCCACATTGTTAAGTACCTTACTCCAATTTCTTTAGAAGTAGTAAACGATATTAAACGATCAACGTGTAAACTTTGTGTTATGCACAATCCTTATGTCTACAATCAACAACCAATCCTTGGATAAGAAAAATAATAGAATCAGTACTAGGAACACTATGAACGAAGATGTATTTCAGAATGCACTTTATACAATCCATCATTTTTTTTTATTCCACACTTACGCATGTTCAATATGTATAATTTTCAAAACATTGTTTTGGTGTGTGTATTCTTGTCGTCTTTAGCCTATATGATTTAGGGTATAATTGTAATTATTTCAATGTTTTAGTATATTGTGTTTTGTTATCTGTGTATTTATTTTATATTTATGTACGGCATTTATATGCAGCTAAGAACTTTTGTTACTTGCGTAAAATCCGAAATAAGCCTTCTGTAATTAATGTCACTTGCATTGTTACTTCCCATTCAATAAATCACAGTTTCCAATAAAAGCAATAATACAAGTGGGTATTAAATGTGAGAACGAATGAAATGATACATATGTCAGAAGTATAACAAGAGTTCTGATTTTTCAGATTGAGTTAAACAAATTCTCAAACTATGAGGATCAGTCGCCCATGTCACACATCACGCCGAAAATAAGTTAGATCCGTGATTAACGATGACGAGTTGCCAAATATATTAACCATTTACCTTTTACAAGCGAACAGACAAGACAGGTCGAGTTGTCGGCGATGCATATGTTCGCCAAGTATCATGTTCATAGTTAATTTAATTTCTGGAAACTCAACACGGACAGACTCGCAGCATCGGTAATTTTCAACTTAGCAATGGCTAATTAAATAAAATACCTTCTTGTAAGCGTGGTGGCTTGTCACCCCAACATAGCACCCTTAAACCCTTGTGTCTAATCGATAATGCTAGCTTACAAGACAGCTGATTGCTTACGGAAAAATTGACTTTAAGTCGCGCTCACCTGTTCAAGGAGAAACATTTCACTTGCTAAATATACTCGGAATAACCTTACGCTGTAAATCAGCCGTAGAAAATACAAACGCAATTTCCAATTGTTACGATTTAGGATGAGAAACTCGTCTAATGTCTATCAGAGAGGAAGCTTACTTTTATAGAAAGATTCGAAACACTCACCTTGTCTCCTGATGTCTATGATGGAACTAACGATCTAAGGTCTAGCTGCTGACATTTATCGCGGGTGGCCGGCGATGGAGGTGTGGCTGTCGTATCGACCAATGAGAGAGCGCATGCGTTGTGGGCTCGAGACCTCCAGTGAGGAAAACAAAGCCACAATGAGTATCCCATGACCTGTGTTTCGCATAAGGGATCAAAGTTCCCAGGCGTACTGATTGTATAACGTCATATTCCTCGCAAAAATGTATCGTGTTGAGGAACAGGCGTTATTTATTTGCTCCTTGCATAATGGAACAATAATATGCTTACGATTCAGTAACACCACACACACCTTATGTACAAAATTAAAGGCAACAAGACTTTTTTCACCAACAAAAGGAAATTCACTGTAGGAAATTGGAAGAGTGAAAATTCGTAAGAACATTTTGAAAACTTCCATCATCTTTGCTATAACATTGACACAAATAAATACTTCATTAATTTATTTGTATTATGATTGTAAATCAAAGGGCATATTGATCCTTCAATACATGGAGTGATATGCCTACGAAAATATATTGAAAGGTGAAGTCTATAAAACTTATCATGGGCGAGGGTATGGACCTATATATTTTGAAACAAAATACTGAAAAGCTTTAACAGTGTTTTTAAATGAAATTGTTTCCTCACATATACTTGAAACCTCAGAAACACTGTCTTAAGTTTTCGAAATTGCAAAATTTTAGTAAATTGTAAAATAATTGCCGAAAATAAGGCCCTTGTTTTTCCTTTTTTAAGAGGAAATTTTAGTGCGTAGACCGACAACTGTCTTACTGTAGAATCGAACACTAGATATGAGCTTTTCGAGAACTTTGCATGTGTAAAACATAAAGGAAAATTAACATCACTTTAAAGTTTTGCACACCTCTCTTTTGAAAACTTCTACACACAAGGATTTTAAAGTAAAATCTGAATACACTGAGGATTGGATTTCGGGTTTCAAAACTATAAGCTCGACGTTTAGCTGATGATGATAATATTGGGCCTGTGTGCATGTTTGTAAATGCTTTTTTGGAATTGAAAAGTTATTGCTGTTATCAGTTTCTGTCCAACATTAAAGTCATAATTTACTGTATGTCTACATTTACGTACGCTTGGAGGCTAAACCAGAGAGAATTGGGGTGGATACCTTCCCAGGCAGCAAGTGCGCTACTCTTACCGCCGAACAACAATGGGCTAACCTTCTAATATGATACTTGATGGTATATTAAACAATGTACAGCCCCTCATGTCCCCTCTCCTCTTTTCATTTCCCCATCCATATCTTCTGGCGACACCATATTGGGCTGACTAGGATATAAAGAACTGCAAGAAAATATGACCAAATGCAGGATAGTCCTGAACCCTCCAAATAATCATAGCCCTCTTATGAAATTTCTGGCCCCATTGCTCCCCTACGGACACAAAGGAGTAACCTGGGAGACAAGAGGAGCACTCAACTTCCAAATTTTCAGGTTTATTAAAATGTTCAATGTAAGGGCAATTTTGTTAACCTCCTGGGGCCTGAGGTTCGTGGTTTGCCCCCTCCCCTAAGTTACGCTGCTGCCTGCGGATCAAGACGGCTTGTCACGTTCAAAGCCTTTAAACGAATGGACGAATTCTGCAGCCGATTTATTTGGTCAAACAGTGGTCTCTCTCACAAAGCCATGGGTATGCAGAAGAGAAAAAACAATGCGGAACAACCAACCAGTTACTTCAGGTTTTGAGTTGTTGTTATGAGCTTGCACACCGTAAGCACAACAGATGATTAGACCTTATCTTGACCATATTCCATGACAAACACAAGATAAAGAAATTGAATGCCTAGAAGGAGCTTTTACAGTTGGGAGAGGCAATAGCCTAGTTTGCCTAATATGGCGCTTTCTCTTCGCCAGTGGGCGACATTATGCAAAAAGCATAGAAGCACTTCCTATCGGAAAATCCCAGCGTTAATCGATGTGTCTGGGAACGGTCGACCTCAATTACAGTGTTTTCTAACAGACACTTGCCAAAGATTTTGCCTTCGTTTACAGTGTTTGAATCCATATGCTACATGATCACTTACCAGTACTCTGAACTATCGAATTCACATTCAGAATTTCAGATTATAGAGATTCCATCGGCTGGATGAGAATAGAATTTGGCACTCCCTCCGCCCTTCTTTTATCTTACAGAAAATATCTTATTGAGAGCGAAACGAGCAAGAAGATATTTAGGTTTACTTCTTGGCACTTCTTACTACTGGCTGATAATAAAGGAAGTCATACCCCCCCCCCCTCCTTTACGGTAACGCAGTTAGTCTCTAACGACGTAATTCTGTAGTCTAAGCTGTGCATGCATATTCTGATAGGTTTTAATGTTCCTCTTCGTGTTTTAAACTTTTATTCTGTGTATGTTTTAATTACAGTGAAGTTTATTGACTTGTATTGCAAGCATTTGGTAGGCTACTGAAACAGCAGTAGATCATAGAGACATTTATTGTTGTGTGCCAGAAATCTCATATAATAAAACACCGCTTGGCATTGCCGTTTCTGATATTTTCTTTGTGAACAGGACAACATGGTCCTCCCTCGCCTCCTCCCCTTTATGAACACACGTGTAAACAACAACAACTATCATTTGTGTAATCTGTTAATGTTATGGAAACTTTATGGGAACTGAAACGCATAATATTTTGATAAAATTAAGATTATGGATACAGAGTTCAGACCTCTATATGTATAAAAAGATTCGGGGTGCCTTGTTTGTCAAGTCAAGAGGCTCTAGAGGAAGCAGTTATACATGATTCTTCACTTTTTGATCAAGGCCAAAGTTGAAAAATAAACTAGTCGTCCCTCAAGAAACAGGATGTGCTTCGAACAAGGCTGTCTGGTGATTAGCGGAAAAAGTTCGAGATCCTTTCCCAACACAAAACCAAGTTTTTATTAAATGCCGGAGAACATGTTAACATCAAACTTCGAACAGGTATGAGTTTTATAGATTGTTGAAAGAGGGCTTTCATGTGGTTTGAGAATTTGTAGGTTAAAGAGCTTTGTAATCGAGGAATTCCGAATTCGATTCCCAGCAAGGACTCAACGGTTGAAATTTCACTTAAAATTATGGATTTAGGTGTCATTAGCCTCCATGCATGAAACAAACATTTGCAAACATTTCAGTCTCCTCGGGGTCCATGTACAGTCACGGACAGTGCCGGGTTGTAATGAATACATTGACTTTCAATGGAATCGTTACAACCCGGCAGTGTCCGTGACTGTACCTTCGAAATGGAATTTAGCAATACCCAAGGCTTAATTTATACAAAATTTGATGCTAAATTTACCTTTCTATCTCCCACATGACTCAGCAGAGATGGGTAACCATCCAACCAGTCACGGGGTGACGTTGATAAAATTATGAATAACATGTTGGAATTTGTTTTATCTTGTATTTCTTTCTTCACCCTTGAGATTAATGGTAACGACGAGGTTGAATGAAGATTGCACTAAATTGATGAGATACCAGACAGAAATGGTCCACTTACTTCCGGGCTCGAACCCAGAACCTTTTGTATCGTGATATAAGAATAATGATTAAAGTCTTTAATTTGGTTAGTATTCCAGCGAATTATAATTCTAAGGGCACATCGCGATACAACGCTAGGTGTCCTGGGTTCGAATCCCGGCCTGGGTATGGATGTTTGTTAGTGTTCATTCATCAATTTCATCATATCATCACATATCCCTATCTTCGCAAATTAGCCAAAAGAGGCATAAAAAGCGAAGTAAAATAAAGGAAATCAATCTAATTCTAAGGTACAACTTCCAAGCAATTAAACTGGAAGAAACTTCTTGTAAATACACTAACACCACAAATAAGATTAGAACAACTTTTGTTCTTGCCTTTCCGAAGAGATTAGTAGAACTATAAAGCTGAGATCTTATCCCAGAAGTCAAGTGCTTGCCTTACCATATCTTTAAGATTTAACCGTGAACTTGAAGTCTCGCGTGAACACAAACACCCATGAAAATAAATGGCTTCTGTGGTCTTCCTCGGCGCACGAGCAAACCACGCAACTTTCTGCACTAGAATTATCCAGCCATCTGCTGCGGGAAAGTTATTTTATGTGTACAACGGAAAATTACCAGCGGAATAGCCGTATGCGCGTATTGCATTGTCATCGCTGACGTTGGTCCGAAATGAACAAGTGCCATATGCAGAATGAGATTCACGAAGGGTACTTCTTCAATTGCTTCACTCTTAAATGACTGTGTGATCGATGTTCAATCTCCCACTGTACTGAATCATTGTGATTTTGCATTCTTGTACATGTCCGTCAACAAATATGACACACATTTTAGGCTAGTAATCAGCAAGAGTTGAAAAGTTCTTCCGCCAGTGTCAACTATTGATTACTAAAAAATGACTGTGACTAAAAATAATAAATTTCGAGTTGACGATAATAACAGCTATAATGTGGCCGCGGTGGCTCAGTCGGTAACGCGTCTGACTACCATGCTCAAGGTCCCGGATTCGATCCCCGGCCGGTTCAAATCCGGGAACTTTTCTAACGGTGGAAGCGGCCCCGGCGCCTACCCAGCGTCGAATAACATGGGTACCTGGGGGAAACCCTGGGGGGTAAAGGCGGTCAGGGGCGTGATGCTGATCACATCACCCCCACTCACGACCGGATCAAGAAAGTGTGGGGCGTTACCCCCACACCCCCTATACGCCTTCATGGCGTGGTGCTATGCACAGGGGAACACTTTTTTTTTACCTTTTAACAGCTATAATAGATACAACCACGAATTAACTCGATCGCCCGTGAGTGACAATATAAGAATTTATGTGAACCCTTCACAGGGGCGCCAACTTTTCAAAAACTTTGGGTGGGCTCAAGACACTTGAATTATAAGTTCACAGAAAATTCTCATAAATTCATGTATCAATGTATCATGGTATTAATTCTCACCAACAATGCTTCCACTTTTTTAAGCCTGTTTATACTGATTTCAATAAGCACTCCACCACTAATCACGACAACAAATATCGTCGTATGAGAACCAGAGGAACGTAACTCCCAAAATGCTGTTTTCAGGTTTGTTTAAATAAACTCTGAAGGAGTTTGGAGTCAGATCGAAATATCCACTTCTAATCCTTAGCAGTAAGGTGGAATCACGTATCTTCAATTTACTGGCAATTTTTAAGAGTCAGACATATTCCTAAGAATCATTATTTCCTCTCTCCTGTAAAATTGATAAATTGGTGTTACGCCCCTCTGATTCTGAGACGACGATGTAATGATAATAATAACATGACAAATTATTTAGCGAGCTCGAGCCCCACGGACAAACATGATTGTGCGTGAATAATAAAGAGGAATATTTCCAAGCAGAAGAGGGTTTGCTACAAGAAATGGAGGCGAATTCGGTGTAAGATGCGTCAAATCGAATTCTTCTTCCTGCTGCAAAAGTTTCTAGTTCTGGTTCCGGATATGAAGATATGTTTTATTATAATTATAATTACGTAAACATAGCACAATATTACTCTAATGTTGCTTACAATTCGGAGAACTGTTTGGGGATTGGGGGGGGGGGAGGGGGTGAATCTGATCCAGTCGCACTAAGCGTAAAATGTTTTTGTTGCACGCGTAAATGATTTTTTCAAAACACTTTTGCCTGGCTGAAATAATAATAGAATTGGAATGTATGTGCTACCTTTTAGAGGGTGAACGAACAGTGGACACCTCTGGTTGGAGCCGAATTTTGAAGTGGGATCCGAACTACTGAGAACTGTATCTCCACCGGGATTCGAACCCTGGATCCCTTGATTACAATGCGACATCCTTAGTCATTGTGCTAACTTGAAGTTTAGATATTGCTACACTCATATATTGTGTTTGGCACTGGACAGAAAAAGGATTGTACTTCTTTCTTCGATAACTTTCTTTTATACCTGGGGAGGCAAGGTGGCCGAAGCGTGGTGCTGATCACATCACTTTCAGTATGGCCGAGATCGATTGTGTGTGACCTGTGTATCTTTATTGCACAGTGCAATACACAGGGGAGCTTTATCTTTTACTTTCTTCTGAAAGGTTGGCGTAATTTTATGTATTGCACACCGATACCTACGTTTTAGTGTGCCCGTAAAGAGATGATTATTTCCAACCTTGCATGAAACTGTGGCGCCAGACAAGAAAAAAATCGAAGTTGGAGTCTAAATAGCTACTTCGCAACTTGCTAACACACGAGAAACTACCCATTTTGCAAGGTAAACTGTGTTTTCAGTAAGTCTTTCCACACATCGCCTCACCTGTCTCAACAGTTGCGCAACTAATAAACCTAAGGCAAGCGCTAGAAAATCTGTGTGAATGTGTTAAGTGCTTGTGAAAATACAAATAGATTGCCAGTGTCAAGGACGATGTTACAAGTTAAGAGACTTACCAACAGCAAAGGGAACAACAACAAACTTGGCTATTGTCTATATGCGTCTACAGTGTTCGAGATGTAAAATGTTTTTTCGATATCTTAGACATAAAAAATGTAATTCCATTAATCATAGGAAATGTTTTCTCTATAATTCATATGGCAGTACATCGTTTACGCAATAAAGAAACAATAACCTAGAATTTTGTTGTCAGTATTATTCCAGTTATTGTTATTATTTCTTTTCAAAAATTCATCGTTCTCTACCTTATAGTCAGGTTTATCACTTCAACCTTCAGGCTTTCCGATATTGTGCCTTTACGCTTCATGTCAGCGTAGGATCCACATAATTTAATATCATCTATCAACTAATATTCCTAATATGATTATTATTATTATTATTGTTATCTCATTTTTATTTGTATTTTGGGTTATTTAACTGTCAGGATAAGATTTTCAAATGTTGGCTCCCGAGGACAGGTGGAAAAATTCTGCCCCTCTTATAATTATTCGGTTCATTATTTTCTATGATGTTTTTCATGTTTTTGTAAGTTTTAAACTTCCTGTTTCTGCTCAGATATGGACAAACAGAGAGAGAAAAACGTAAATGTATTCCGTGTATCTCTCTCTCTCTCTCTCTCTCTCTGTGTAACCTATTTAGTACTATGTTGCCATTGTTCGAAGCATTTACGCGGCCAGAAAAACACAGAAAGTTTAATTTTCTACCAGCCGAAAAAAAGTAAAAATGACTCTCAAGGAATTTAAATATTTCTTATCTCTATCTAAAACATATTTTTGTATTTCCATGTTCAAAAAGCGCACCTGTGTTTAGTTTTATGTTTTGTGTTTTTGTTATGTTACGCTTCTTTTATCTTAATGGCGATGATCAGATTGAATAGTGATTATATAAAAATTGATGAACGGACACTAACAAAGAAACATCTATACCGAAACTTGGAATCGAACCAGGGGCCCTCGGTGACTGGGTCACTCAACCAGGGACGGCGACAGGGGTGGGCACGGGTGGGCAAGCGCCCACCCAAAAAATCCTGTGCCCACCCGATTGCCCACCCAATCAAATTCACTAAGTACATACACTTGAGGATATGTGAATGTTTCAATAAATAAGTATATTCTCGTATTCATTACTTGTATATTTTACTCATGAAGATTATGTATACTAGAAATGTTCACATATCATCATCCCATAAAAAGCTGTCTTAACTTTGTCATTAGAATGCAAAAAAAGAGAATTACTAGAGAACTTGAAACAAAATAAACTGTCATCAATTGAATACTTCTATAATTAGATGCAGCTAGTAGACTTAGGAGATGCAATACTATGCAGGGTATGGTCAAGATGAGATCAGGATTTAGGGTGATCTTGAGGACTGCAGCTCTGGGCCTTCACTGGGGAAAACTGTTTGGCAGAGTACAGCATAAATAAAAAAATGAGGTACTTCGGATGTGATGAAAAATTTAGAAATACGTATAACTAATCACCTCATGTAGCTTAGCGAAAAGTTATAACTGAGACTGTGGAGGGGATTGGAGAGGGGTCTTCGTGTTGTAAGCTCCGGGCCTTCACATATATAAATCCTGGTCTGCGCATGATTAAAATAATCTCTAATAAATACAAATAAAAAACCTATCTTAGCGTTGCTTCCTCTAGCAAGACAATAAATTATTTGGACTTTTTAATTAGGTCTACATTGAAATTCCAGAAGTGTCTCTTTCTTTGTTTCATTACAATTTTTACATACATGTCATCTTCAAATGTCTACGTGATATACAAACAACAACTTTGTATTCGTTCTGCTAATAAATACTAATAAGAAGTAATCACAATAATCACTACAATACCGAGGTGTATAAATTGTAATGTAACAGTTATGTGGGTTTGGAAAAAGCTACAGAATTATTGAATTGATAATAGCCTATCAGTTACGTAATCATGCCATTTTTCTTGTGATTAACTTACGTAGAATTAAAAGAAGAAACGGGTTGGTAGGAAAGCTTTGTTTTGAGGGGGTCGACAGAATCTGTAGATGCAGATGAAGGTGTCACGAAGTATCAATTCGGAAATTTTGTTTGTTTGTATTTAAATCCACTTTTATGCTCAGATAGGCTAATCGGGAGGTGGCAGTAGAAGCCAGAACCTCTTCATTATAAGGAGGCAACGTTATGCCATTGGAGAAAAAAAAATATTCAGAAAGAACTTACAGGAAACGTGTCATTTTATCACCACATTTAAGAGGGTGTATTGCCAGAGACAAATATTTGAGACTTTCGGAAAACAACGTTATTGTTCACTGATTTAGCTGCCTTGATCCAAGAATGAAACAATATGAAATTGAAACTACCACCTCAACTTTCGAAGGATATGAACTAATGAAACTCCACTTTTGAAAGAGTACGTTGTTGCTGATTCGACTGATTTGTTCTATGTGAAGTCACTTTTCTGCTAATTTGGCTAATGGCGATGATGAGGTTCAATGGTGATTAGGTGAAAGTGACGAAGGACGAAAACAAATACATGAAGACATTGAAAATACAACCCACCACAAATTATTATTTTGACTGTGGTTCCAGGCGCCAGAGATTCGTTCACCTGCAAGATTTCCAGGGTATGCTTGGCAGGATAGAGGTTGACATTTGAGCGCTTTCTAAAAGGTCGCGCAATACAACCCAAATTATCTGTGAAAAAGAGATGAATTACCGGTTATAGTGATCAATTTCGATGAATTCCTTGTGTCCAAAATCACATTCTACAAAATGTAAACTATTTGTTACCTCAGTGCTAGGGCTACCATATGTGCTGGTTTTCCCGGACATGTCCTCTTTTCGGACCCTGAAATTTACGTCCGGGCGGGTTTTTACTTTCTGTTAAAATGTCCGGGTTTTTACTTTTATCCAATCATCATAGGTCAGAGATCACGAAGTTACAACTTTTCGAATCATTAAACGTGTGATGTTGGCAGTACTGGACGATGCGTTAAGCGTTAGTCGTTTGTTGTTACACTTTCAAGTTCCGGTCGATGTGATTTCCGCGTCATTCGTTTGTTCGTGTTTCGAAGTGGAAGTTAGAGTTTGCGAACACGGTGTAAGCTACTAATATGCCTAAAAGAAAGTGCAAGTTTATTAATGAGTTACAAGAAAAGTATTCATGTTTTAGACGTGGTAGAGACGATTTTGAAGGCGTATGCTTTGTAAACCCGGTACATATGTGTCTGTGGCAAACAAAGGAGGGTTAGACTTGCAAGCACACGTGGAGTGCGAGAGGCACAAAAGAGCCGTCAGAGGTGAAGCTTCATCTACAAAACTGACTTAGCTTTTCACGAAACCTGGCAGTGAACATGAAGATAAATTAAGGTGGACGTCAATACTATAAAGTCAGGTTAGGTTAGTGGCAGTATAATATTTTATTTAATGGTGATAGATTGTGTGATTTATGTAATGTTTTTGTGTTTGTGAATAAATTGATGGTGTTTGTGGCTTTCGAAGAAAATGTCCTCTTTTTAGCATTTCAAAATATGGTAGCCCTACTCAGTGCATGTGTTTATCTAACCACACGTGCATCACTTCTCCCGCATGAGTAACGAATACTAACTTCAGAAAACGAATAGCAACTTAGCAAGGATTGTTACTTGATTATTACTTTTGGACGATGTCTTGTCAAAATAGCCTTTCATAAGCCTTGGGATACTTTATGCAGAATGAAGAAAGATTTTTTTTCGAGTGTGTGCGCACATTCCCAATAAGACATTAATTTTAATCCAAATATCAAGTGGCGGCAATTAGAAGGAACAAGTCGGGAAAGTCCCCCCCCCCCGGAACATTATGCCACTCGTTGCATCCACACTATTGCCTCTTAATGCTAAGACTTTTCTACCAAAAAAAGTAAACTGTCCTTGCCCCAAAGTTTTGGCACACGATCGCCGTTACTGCAAACATACATTCAGACATTTGTCAGTTGCAATAACCTTGTAAGTCAAGAAAAGTGACCATTAACCCCCAAGTTTCAGTCAAAAACTAATATGATGAAAATTAAATGATCAGGAACATGCTTTAAATTACGAGAAAGTAATTTAATTCTTCACCATTGTCTACAATCACACTTTCCATCACTGTGGCCGGATAACTATATAAAATTGAGCATGTGCCATGTATTTTTTACACTTGAAGGACAAAATGTGATGCAACCGATTCACATTTATTTCACTACATTGACGTGAATGAAAGAATGTGATTAGAACGTATGGCTGCGCACACACAAACACTTCCTTGAAATAATTGTATCCATCGGAGATAAAGAAGTGGTACAAGATGCGAGAATATATTAGAAAAGAAAGATGAAAGACACCAAACACACATACGCGTGTGTGTGTGCCGGTTAAGAGAAACATTTGAAGAATGGAACGAGAGAAGGTGAAACGGAGAAAGAGTTAACAAGCTGAGAAAAATATAACAAGGCATTAAAGAGTAAGAAAGAAAAGGGAAATCGGGAGTGTAAGAGGGGAGGGGATACATATACATGTATGTCATACATATACGTATATGGCCTTACATTTATACCTGCCCACCCTAATCTATAAATATACAGATTCTGCCCACCCGGTGAAAAAATTCTGGCGCCGTCCCTGCACTCAACGCACTAGACTGTCGAGGCGCTACGTTTAATATATTTAATTATTGTAGTATGCTTACTTAAGGACCGGATTAACACCATACAATTATCTCGATACATTATGCTGATAAGCGAAAATAAAATAAGCAAGATGAAGCGTCCACAGGACACGTGGATAGGACAATATATCTGCCCACCATTTAACTGTGGCCGATATATCATAAGCCTAGATTTGGACTTGTTAATAATGATGAAAGGCATGTATGTTAATCAGATGAGAAAGAAAACAAAGAACAAACATGTTGCTTCATCAAATACGATACAAAGCAACAATTAACTGCGTGATTATGATTTCATTGGTCTTAATAACAATGTCTTTCTTGAGCGAGCGGGGATCAGCAGTTGATGTGTTCTCACCTAACCTTTCTCTGGATACAAATTATGTATACTGTCTAAGAATCAAGTATACATGGACTGAGTACATAAGTGCTATAAAGTACACATAAATGGAGACATGGAGCTATAGTAAATATTAAATGTGTTGGTCTCCCCGATGTCGTAGTGGTAAGCAAATCGGCTTGTAATTAAGGGTCCCGGGTTCGAGGCACGTAGTTGTTTTGATCCCATTTTGAACTGTGGGTTTAAATTTAAAGTGTTTCGTGGACTATTTCTATTTCGATCATTTTACGTCACTTTTCTATCTCTTAGGTTAATCGCGACGATGAAAATGACCTGATGCCATGCCCAAACAGGGTTCGAACCTGGTAACTCAGGAATTAAAGACTAAATTAACTGCCGCTAATTTAGAGATTGATCACAGCACTAGACATCTTGTGGTACTGTTCTGGCATTGGCATTTGAGTGAAATCGCGCCATGAGTTTCAAGATGGATGACTTTAAACCTGCCGCAACAAAACTTTGTAAAATGCACTTTGCTCGGTAGATGCGCGGAAGAAATATTTTGCTTTGAAAAATATTCTAAAGCAGAAAGGAAGATACAAAAAGTAGGTGATAGGATGAGATGGGAGGATAAATAACTGAAAGAAAAGAAGAAGAGACAACAATGGTCAACAATAGACCAAAAATTGTAGTGTAGTTGAAATTCCTAGATAGCATCTAGACGTATTCTGAACGGGACAGTAATTAAATTCGTCACAAGCTTACATTGTATGTTCCATACCAAAATACACCATTGTTGTACTCAGTTGCTGGTTCTCTTACGACTGGTCTTTCATTCGCCGATGCTCACATGCACACGGAACCGTGTTTATTTCTAGTCATGGGCGGTTACTTAAGGCAGTAATTCACACAGTTTTCGTACTGTCCTGTCCTTGTTAACTTTTGATCCGCTTTCGTCTCTCAATTAACAACGCCGCTCTGTAATCTTATAATTGGATTTGTAAACTTCTAGGACTTTCCTTTTCACCCATGGAAACTGTTACGGTAGCGTTTATTTTCAGCTTCTCAATAGAGGTCTTGCGTTAACGAGATCGGTGCCAAGAGTGTTTATTTACGTTGTTACTATGCAATATACCCTAAACTGACCTTTAGATTGTAACGTTGCAAACAGATGCATGATCAGGAATTTTTAAAACAGGATACATATTATCGTAACGTGAGTTACAGCCAGTGATTTACCCAAACATCTTAATACCGCTAGCATTCCCCAAAGTCTTCTTTAGAATCTTCAAATTGTCCATAAAAGACCAAATTAAGGTAATTTCGACGCTAAATTTGCATTTACAATTCCGTTACCTTTGGATACAGCATTTATTATTATTATTTATTATTATTATGTCTGACAAGCACAAAAGTTACATTGTTGTGTTATGATGAGTTATGATGACTTTAGAATATGAATTAATGAACGTGAATGTCTTACAATGTGAATTGAAGAACATGCATGTCTAAAAAAAACTGACAATCGTGAAAAACAAACAGTTCGTAAAATATTACGTTACGGAAATATTATTATTGAAATATAGTCTTACTTAGGTTGATAAATTTGTGGGTTTCATATTATTATTATTATCACTTCCACCCCACTACAACTTGTAGACTGGTTTTCTACGAACCTCAGCTGAAATTTAAAATTAATTTCCAAGCAACTTACACTTTACGCGGTTCATTTCCTGTTCCGAAATTCGTTCCCGTATGTTTCGTGCGGCGTTCCAATTTCTCATGAGCGCAATTCTCCGTACAGGCGCGTGGGTGGAGTTGCGTCACACAGGCGATTCCTTACTTCCCCCTCCCTCAACGGGGATACCCAAAACTCCCTGCTGCAGTGCAGTGGCCCATTTCCACCCACTGCATCTTCCCTCCCTTTCGCTTTTACTTCCGGTGGGGTCTCCTCGCCCTGGCTGTGGGTGAGTCACCCGGCTGGTTCGTAGATCGAATCTTGGGAAGGTCTCACTTCAGGGTGGGTGACCGTTTTTTTTTGCCACCCAGGACAACGGCTGATCGATACGATTCGTGCTACGGATCAAGCATGTGGCTCGTGTCGGCTTTGAGTGGAGTGAGTCATCACTGTTTTCCTCAAGAAACTCCCACATGCTTCATAAGCGTGTAAGCGGTGCCGATCCCAACACCCTGAATTCCACTCTTTGTGTCCTAGTGGTTAGCGTAATGACGGAAAGTGTTCCATTTGGATTCAGGCCGAACGTCTTGGTGTAGAGTCACCCAAATATCAAATTCTCTCCTACGTAGTTCACCCTCGACTGCATTTGGCAGACTAACGAGGCTCTGGCGCCTGAACCTGCAGCCAGGATAATTCTCGTGTTGTCCCTTCATCCATCTTATCATCATTCATCCACATCTTCGTGATTAGCCAGAAGTGGCAGAAATGCAAAGTAAAATAAACTAAATTAATAAACATCAACAACAATATTCTACAATCTATTCTTATATCCTGCTATTTATATTATATATTATTTAATGTAATAAAGAACATAATATTTATTATAATATATGATATATTATCAATGTTGTCTGTGTACAAAGATTGTTTCTTGTAATTTCATTCAGAGTGTATCGAGTATTGACAAAGGAGAAATATAGCAACCCTTATTTGTTCCTTCATGTAGTACTAAATCAATACGACGAAATCGACGAAGACGAAAAATGTAAGAGTAAGTGCAACGTTAGTGCAAACAGGAAGCTTTTCTGTGATGTGTGAGGTGCCTCCCCGATGACGTACTGGTAACGTATTTGCCTTGTAATCATGGGGTCCTGTGTTGTATGTAGAGACTCATAGGGTTTCCGATCCCACTTTAAACTGTAGGGCACGTTTAGCCTATCAGTGAATAAAAGTCGACTTTAAACAAAAACTTTATAGTATATTAGAGCAGAGGCGCAACCCGATTTTTTGTCTGGGGGGCAAGTACCAGGATAAACGTACCAATAATACTAATAATAATAATAATAATAATAATAATAATAATAGTAATAATAATAATAATTATTATTATTTTAAATAATAATGCTAATAATAATAATGTTGTTATTATATAATTATTATTGATTTGCTTTATTTTACTTCGCTTATTGTGCCACTTTTGGCAAATTTGGGGATGAGTGATGATATGATGAAACATTCATGTCCAAGCCGGGATTCGATCCCGGAACCATTATTATTATTATTATTATTATTATTAGTAGTAGTAGTAGTAGTAGTTGTAGTAGTATAAAAGACGTTATTATCCTTGTAAATTATGCAGAAAGAGGGTAGAAGTTGGTGCTAAAGCATTTGTGTTCGAACAAACGATTTGAATTATTTTTTCAACATGTTCAATTTCACATTAATAATGGAAAACAAGCACACAAACTATTTTTGAAAGACAGAAAATGCTTGATAGATTCATTCCAAATAAAATTCCTTTTTACATTAACATGTATAACTTTCATACACGATATATGTTTCACATATATGCAAAATGGAGCGACGTGGACACTAAATTGTGTAGGTAATCAAAGTTTCTTTAATACATATTATATACAGCCTATATTATTTAAATACATTACACAACCAATTCATCCATTTCACAATAAACCAACAGCAAAAATTACATAAATTGTCTCTCAAATGTGCACGCTCCCTTTCCTCAAAACAATTGTTCATGCATTTAAAACAAATTCAATTAAGACATGTCTTATTTCTCTGTCTGGTAATTTACAATGCATTACAGAGAACAACGCTATATTGCGAGCGAAGCAAGCAAGAAAATTTTTGGATGCAATTGTTTTTCAGGCTGAAATCAATATTGATTTAATAGGGCACAAATAATTTCACGTGGCGCCAATGCATTCTCTCTTCTACAGCTTCTGTGCCTCCCCGATGCTGTAGTGGTAACATCTTCGCCTTGTGATCAAGGGGTCCCGGGTTCGATACCCAGTGGAGGTACAGTCGTTCAGAGATAGTCATAAAGTTAGACTTAAAACCACAAATCAATCAATGAATTTTACAGCTTATCTTCATTTAGATCGTTCGGCACCCAACAACGGGCCGGAACTTGAAAAGACGAAAAAAAAGCAGATAATGCGAGCGAAGCGAGCAAGAAAATTTTACGAAAAGTGTTTTTATTTGCATAAAATTTGAAGTTGTGGACGGTGATTGACTGACCCCTGCAGGTAGGTACACTTGGCCATCAATATTTGACCCCCCTTGCCCCTCCTAGAACTCATTTCCGACTAAGGTTGAGGGGGGCAATGACCCCCTGCACCCTTGTGGTTGAGCCACTGTATTAGAGCAGGTATTAATTCTTTCAGAATGGGTGCCGGCCTCCGTGGTGAAGTAACAGAAAACATTTGAATTGAAGCAAAAGGATACAGTGAGTGTACAAAAGAAGTAACGATGCAGGAATTATACACCAGAGTAAAAAAGGGAGATGAATATATCCTGTCAGTGGAGATTTTCCAAAATTCTTCATCTCCGAAATTCTCCTCGAAAATCATCACGACTTATTTCAAGGTAAGCAGTGTAAGTGTATACCTGGGCTGGGTTATCTTCCCAGAGGCAGAGCTGTATGCAACCAGGCGCGTCCCCAGGTTGCGGATAGGGGAACGGCCAGCAGATATGTTGGCTATAACTTGACAAGTTTAAAAACAAGACGCTGCAATCCATTGTTTGCGCACCTCGCATCACATTTCCCCACCCCATTGTCTGCGGCGACGTTCGTTCGCAGTGTTGCAAACCTGGAGGGAGAGGAATCGTCTGAGAATTTTCAACGAAATTTGAATGTGAAAGACATGAATTAGTATCCCCTCACCTACGCCACCTATTGATTACGCTAAATTCTAAATACATTTTGATATTTTCCCTTTAAACCTTAAATGAATTAAGTTATATTAGGGATATTTCTTACCAGCATAAGAAATGTAACAAATAAAATGATAGAAAAGTGAAAAATATATAAACGATAGAACTGAGCTCACCTTCTAAATATTTTCCAGTTCTCCTTCTTCAGCTTCACTCTCCCACTCATCCGAGTCTGTGTCTACCGATGAATCTGTGTCCGTGTCTGAATCGGCTTCACCAAGTCTAATTATCAGTTCATCTACACGCTCGTCCATAAGTCCATCTCTTTCAAAGTAAGAATCTTCAATTTTTTTTCACGTGTTCACAACATTTAATCCATTTCTGTACAGAATATTCACTAAATAATTTTCCCAGCAAATCTTTCTTTGCGTCCAGTGAATCCGAAATGAATTCCCTTGCCTTACCCTTGATTTCCCCCCTCCCCCATACACAAGTTCAATGGGATTTAAGTCTGCGTGGTAAGGCGGAAGTCGTATTATGGTGTGCCCCGCGTTTCTAAATTTCGTGTCAATCGCATACTGTTTCACATAAGGTACACTTTGAATTTTTAAGTACAATTTCCTTTTGTTTATTGTTCACAGTGCTTTCACTCTATTCTCCGCATCAATTTCAGTTTCGTTTGCAGGTTTGTCTGTCGCTGAGAGCCACTGTACCATGAAAATCGTCATATTTGTTTTAGCTTAATTTTGCCGAGTTGGCACCACTGGTACTCTCAACGCCAGACCAGTGAGTAGAAGAGTGGTGGGGAGGATGACGTAATGGGAAGTGCTCCGCAGCGATCTGCGCATATCGGGACTTAACTTGGCAGGCTATAGCTGGAAACAGTCGCGGACAAGCAGCAGCAGGATTGGAGGAGGCAGTGAGATGTGGAGTGGCAACTTCATCTCGGTAAATACTGCAAGGCTCCGATGAAAATCCTGCGATGTGGCGAGGAGAGCCGCCACTAAATAAGCTCAGCCCCTGCTGCCTTGCAGGGAGGGGAGGGATCCCCAAAGGCTAAGGGAAGGATACCCTGACAGAAAACCAAGGGTGGGGCAGACTTGTAAGGCATAGTGAAGCCAGCTGCCCTACGGGAGTAAACCCTAAACAAATCCTGGTCCTCCAAGAATGGGGGTTGGGCGTGGGGCCGACAACCCCATCCCACAAAAGGAACCACGTTACGAGACCTCAAAGAAATGTAGCCGGACAGATCTACCGACGACGGACTGGCGTGAACAATGGACAAGCGAATTATGGAAAGGGAAGGGATCTATATGTAGGGAACTGGAATGTGCTATCTTTGTATAGGGCAGGTGCATTGAGGATGTTGCTGGATCAACTAAATAATTATAAGCCTGCGATAGTGGCATTGCAAGAAGTACGTTGGATCGGAAAAGGAGTTTTGGAAAAGAGAGAACCAACTGTCTTCTATAGCTGTGATGAAAGGCTGCATATGCTAGGAACTGGGTTTATAATACATAAACAACTAAAACATCTAGTGATAGGATTTAAAGCTATAAGTTCAAGATTATCGACATTAAGAGTTAAAGGAGAGTTCTTTAATTACAGTATAATCAATGCACATGCACCCACGGAAGTATCCACAGATGATGTAAAAGAAGATTTCTATGATGCGTTAGAGAAAGCATTTGATGATTGCCCAAAAAATGACATAAAAATAGTAATTGGAGACTTTAATGCCCAGATAGGCATTGAAGACGTATATCAACCAACAATTGGTAAACAAAGTATGCATAAAGTAACAAATAACAACGGTATGAGGCTAATAATGTTTGCAGCATCTCGGAATCAAGTAATAACAACAACTGTTGCAGCACAAGGATATTCATAAAATAACATGGAGAGCCCCGGATGGAAAAACTTACAATCAAATTGACCACATGCTGATAGATTGTAGACATAGATCAGATATCATTGATGTTAGATCTTTTAGAGGAGCTAATATCGATTCCGACCATTATTTGATTATGGGAAGGATTAGAGCAAGAATATCTAATAGCCGAAAAATGAAGGCGACTAGCCTGATTAAATTTAATGTCACGCAGTTAAGAAATCCAACGGTGGTTGAGAGGTACAGAAGTAAACTACAAGAGGGATTCGTCGGGATGAAACCGGCAGAAGTGGAAAATGTAGATGAGAGGTGGGATAGATATAAGCTGAGGATCAGTAATGTAGCAAAGGAAATACTTGAAACACAAAAGCCAGTAAAGAAAGAAACGTGGTTCGATGAGGGATGTCAAAATGTAACCAAAGAAAAGAATGATGTATATAAGAGGATGCAACAAAGAAGTGCAACAAGGAGAGCTAGGGATGAATATCAAGAGAAAAGAAGGATTGAGAAGAGAGTCCATAGAAAGAAAAAAAGGGAATGGATGAAGCAAGAGATGAAGCAGTTGGAAAGCCTGCATGAGCAGAAGAATGTAAGACAGATGTATAAGCTGGTAAATAATACAAAAGATGTTTTTAAACCAAGGACAACAGTCTGTAGAAATGAAACAGGCGATATAATTAGTGACAGTATTGAAATTTTAGAAAGGTGGAGAAGGCATTTTAATGATGTATTGAATGGCAGTGCAGATATGCTGGAAGAAGGATTAAATGAAGAAGAGGAAGGAGAAGAGGGCATAGAAAGTCCAAAGTTAGATGAAGTATGGGAGGCAGTCAAGATATTGAAAAATAGTAAAGCACCTGGTATAGATAACTTGCAAGCAGAGCTGCTTAAGCATGGAGGCGAGAGTGTCATTAGAGGCTTGAAGGAAATAATAAACATAATCTGGAAAAAGGGACAGATGCCAAGTGAATGGAGGACGGGTATCATAGTACCTATCCACAAGAAAGGGGACATGATGGAGTGTGCAAACTATCGTAGAATTACATTGTTGAACGTTGCATATAAAGTATTTGCAAGAATTATATATAAAAGACTACTACCATACGTAGAAAAGTGCATTGGACCATATCAATGTGGGTTCAGGCCAGGAAAATCTACAATTAACCAGATATTCACCTTAAGGCAAATACTGGAGAAAACTCTGGAGTTTGGGATAGGAACGCATCATCTATTTCTTGATTTTAAATCTGCATACGATAGTATAAATCCCATTACTGCCCACTGTCGACATTTGTCGACATAAAATTTAATAGTTTATTATAATTTTTCTCTCATTGGTTTTGTGATATTTGTTTACAACGATAACTTTCGTGGATGAGTTGGCAACTACTTAAGCGACTGCAGCAGAGTGACCTTCAGTTTCCCTCCACAGAGCTTGGGGAGTCATTGTTGTTCACACGTGTTTGCATTGTGTTTGCATCGTGCGCTATGGCTGCTAGCAATAGGTATGTTTTTCGTATTATCCTAAATCTTAATTAGGTTATTTTTGTGTGTGCATAAATAGCACATGTTGGTTATATTTACGCTATGTTCACTTTCGTTGAATGGTTATTATCATCTTCTACGTACGTCGTTATAATTTAGTGTCGACATTTGTCGACAGTGAGCACGGACGGGTCCACTGTTTTCATCACCGGCCCTGTTACGATATCAGTTGTATAATTTTTCCAGGTTGACTGTGGAGCAGATCGCTTGTATATTAGAAGAGATAGACGACCTCTTAGATGCAATTGTATACACCGAGCCTCCTGAGAATGTTCTTCTAAGCGATGGTGATAGTGATGAAGATGAACCCGTTGGAGATATGAACAAGCTTTCTGGTAATCAACTTCGGACAGGTGCAGTGCTGGTTTGCTCCAAAATCACCGATAAGGGAATAGTGCATTTGAGACAGGGTGAACCAGATGATGATGCGTGCGATAATGTTGCAGCTGTTTCAGTGTCCGATGTGCCTCAGTTTGATTTTGGAAGTCCTCCGCAGAAGCGACCAAAATCTGAAGCGTCAACAAGCAAAGATCCCGGTAGTTGTGTTCAAATCGAGAGTAAACAAATCATGAGTGGAGTAAAAGTTATACCTTCACATCAGAGAATAAAGTCTCAAGTTCGTAAGTGGGAAAAGAGTGACATCGGAGACAAACCTTCGATCGAGTTCACACGGCCCGACTTTCTTCAAAATGATTTCACACCGGTACAATTGTTCGAAATATTTTTGGACGATGAAGTTATTGAATTTATAGTTCAATCCACAATTGAGTATGCTGTACAGAAGGGAAAACCTGCATTTACATTGTGCAAGGATGAACTCAAACTTTTCTTTGCAATATTATTCCTTTCTGGATACAATGTAATGGCTAGAACCAGAATGTATTGGGAATTATCTGAAGATGTACTTCACGCAGGTGTTTCGAAAGCAATGTCAAGGAATATGTTTGAAGAAATACTGCGATACATACATTTTTGTGACAATTCAAAACTAGACGCTGTTGATCGTTTTGGGAAGATAAGGCCAGTTTGGTCTATGATAAATGAGCGTTGGCTTCAATTTTATCCAAGTGATACATATCTCTCAATTGACGAGTCAATGGTGCCATATTATGGGAGACATGGCGCCAAACAGCACATCCACGGGAAACCCATTCGCTTTGGTTTCAAAGTATGGGCATTGTCGACGCGTCTTAGATATCTTATTCAAGGAGAGCCGTATCAAGGTGCTGCGACGGGAAATACAATACCAGAATTGGGAGTAGGTGGCTCTGTAGTCATGGATTTGATATCCGAACTTTCGGCTCGTTCACGGCTCTCTTTGTTTTTTGACAACTATTTTACTTTCATTCGTCTGCTGGAACATTTACAAGCAAACGGACACGATGGAACTGGTACGGTTCGCCCAAATCGTGTAGAAAATGCTCCACTTGCGGATGTTAGTTCGTGCAGGAAACAAGAGCGGGGAAGTTACCATCAACTAACAGACAAAAGTACTGGCATTACTCTTGTACGCTACCATGATAACAGCATCGTTACAGTAGCATCGACTGTCTCGGGTGTGTCACCTCTGGGACATGCAAGGCGATGGAGCAATGCGGACAAAAAATACATTTCAGTTCCTCAACCTTCGTATGTTGCTCTATACAATACTTACATGGGTGGTGTTGACCGCATGGACCAAAACATGGCATGCTACAGGATTAGTATCAGGAACAAGAAGTGGTATTCGCCAATGATAAGTTATCTGCTTAACGTTTCCATGAACAACGCATGGCAACTTTACCGCCTGACTGCTAAAGGAAATGAAGATGGGCTTGATCTGCTCTCATTTACGAGGTATGTAGTACGGAATTATATGCAGTCGTACGTGAAAAACCGTCCAATAGCAGGAAGGCCAAGCGTTAAAGTCTCATCCAGAGTATTGCCTGAAGTGCGATTTGATGGCACATCACATCATTTGGAAACTCTTTCCAAGCAAGTACGTTGTGGACATTGTGGAAAGGCTACAAGGAAGAAATGTAAGAAGTGCAATATCGGATGCCATATACAGTGTTCGGAGGCATTTCACACACAGAAATAGATCAGCAACACTTACACAAAGTATGCATTGTTTTCTATTTCCAAAATTTAATTATGTTTTTATTTAGTTAGGTTGTAAAGTAGCAACTCAATTCAGAAATAATTGATAGAATTTTATTATGTACCGTTGCAAATGTAAAAATATGAATGAGCATTGTAATTTCTTGTTAATATGTTCATGTATCAATATAATCTGAATGTCAAACAATAAAAATATCAAATATGTGGAATTTCGTTGTAATAACTACCCATATATTTAGTAAAATAATCATGTTTATTAAGGTTTTGTTATTCAGTATTGATGGTGCCATCCGTGCTCACTGTCGACATTTGTCGACATGCTAAAACTAAAAGACTATTGGTCGAAAAAAATAAAAATCATTATTTTGGCATTATTTTAGACAAACTACAAAAGGGTTTCAAAGGATACAAGAAATTTCGAAAAATAAATAATTTGGGCAGTAATGGGATAAACAGGACCCAACTATATCTGGCAATGAAAGATCTTGGAATTCCAATAGGATTAATAAGAATGGTGAGGATAACTATGGAGGGCTCCAATAGTAAGATAAGAGTAGGAGGACAACTCTCAGAACCTGTTGAAATAAAAATGGACTAAGACAAGGCGATGTGCTGTCCTGTTTGTTGTTTAACATTGCCTTAGAGAAGGTTATACGTGAAGCTCGGGTGCAAATTAGGGGTACCATATATTATAAGTCAATCCAGATACTTGCATATGCAGATGATGTGGACATAGTAGGAAGATCTCTACATGCAGTAGAAGAAGCATTTCTGACCATAGAAAGGGAAGGAAAGAAGATGGGATTGGTGGTGAATGAAGGGAAGACTAAGTACATGGCAGCAGGCAAAGCACACGGATATAATCCATCACTGACCATAACAATGGCTAATTATACCTCTGATAGAGTGGATGCCTTTATCTACCTGGGTTCTGTTGTGACACATGAAAATGATTCACAGGAGGAAGTAAAGGCACGACTTATAGCAGCGAATAGGGCCTATTATGGACTACAGAGACATTTTAAGAGCACCATATTGTCCAGAACAACTAAGGTAACACTTTACAAGACACTGATAAGACCTGTATTGACCTATGCTGCGGAAACTTGGACCAGTTCAAGGAAAGATGAACAGCTGGTAGAGACCTTTGAAAGAAAGATATTACGAAGAATATTGGGACCAGTATGTGAGAATGGAAAATGGAGAAAGCGATTTAATAAGGAGCTCTACGACTTATATCAAGAACCAACAGTTATTGGTGTAATAAAGGCGGCTAGATTAAGATGGGCAGGTCATGTGATACGCATGAGTGATAGTGACCCTGCAAAGAGAGTGATGTTGGATAGCCCAGGTGGACAAAGGAAGCGAGGAAGGCCTAAATTAAGATGGGTGGATGGAGTGGATGAGGATGTTCGGAAGCTCCAGTATAAAAATTGGAAAGTTGTGGCAAAAGGTAGAGATAGATGGAGACAAATCACAGAGGAGGCCAAGGTTCATCAGTGGACTATAGCGCCATAAGAAGAAGAAGAAGAAATGTAAGTGTATAACTATTAATCGGAACAGTAAACTTTTATGGCTGGCAAATGGACAATAAACCCACGATTCTCTGAATGCCAGCTGGATTACAAGAGGCACGAAATCACTCTCCTGTGCTACCGCCCCACACGCGCGGCGTGTTTGAACGCTGAAGCGAGCGAAGGTCGCTGCAAAACAATAACTTCCTCCAGAACTGTTTCCGGAAACGTGTCAAGGTAAATCATGAGCTGCTTTTCAAGGAAGAAATGGTCTGCGTAACGGGAAAATAGCATTTGATATAGAAATCTCCTTGGAAAAATTAGAATAAGAGAGCCAAGATTAGCCATTGAAAACTTGTAATAATCCTTAATAGGTAACCGTTATAAATTTGTCGATTTCGTTAATTGCAGTGGCGCAAGAAGGAGGGAAATAAGGGTATGTTAAACCCCAAAAATTTTTGGAAGGGGATATTGTGCCCCCTTAAATTCTTTCATCCGAATTGCATCCTCCCTTCAAATATTTTGACAGTCTGCCTTTCAAAGAATCACGCTTTTTCAGTTCTTAAAAGCCAAAATGATAATTTTGTTTACATTATAACTATATTAAAAAGAATCAAACCACCGTTAACCTATTATACTACATTGTGGTACTAGTCATCTCACTTGATCTATGCTCTTGGAAAACTTTACAAGGAAGTAGGGACTGTTTGAAATCAGTGCAAAACTTTGGAATGAAGCCTAGAGTTTATCTGTTTCTGAATTGTACACGTTTTTAAAACCCGTTAAAAACTTTTTTCTTGAAAAAAAAAAACTTTTTTCTTGAAAAAAACAACAATTTTTTTTAAAAAAATCAAACTATTTTGGAGATATTGCTTTCCTTATTGGTAGTGCTGATTTCATGTTTCAATGTTGAGAAGTGTATGGTCTAGTATGTGTGTGCTTGTACATCGCCCATATCAAACACTTTCCTGTGTCACTTCTAACTTGTCTATGCAAATCTTTGGTGGAACGATTTGGGCAGTTTTCAGCCACAAGTGACACGTTCCAGGGTAGTTTCACACCACAGAGACAAGCGACATGGGCTTCTCCAGTTTGCAAATAAGCATTCATTGCGCATGCGCGAGCGAGGATAAGATAAACGGTCCAGTCTCAAAGGCACAAAGGCTACAAGCGAAATGTGCAGCTTGTCGTGTTACTTCGGTATGAAGTAACATTTCTTTTCTGAAGGTTCGTTCCACGTGACAGTATCTTTCAGACCGAAGCGAAGCGACGCGAAGGTTTCACGTTGAAGTAACAAGCGACCTTGTTATTTTTCCTAGAATCCATGTTAGTAAAATAAATCTACTTTCTTAATGTTTGCTTAATCTTAACTTCTTGTATTCGGTAAGGATTTCAATATTAATCAACATAACTGCTTTCGGACTTAAGGCAGCATTGTTCATTACAAGCAGATGCCAAAAGAATCTCTGATCTATCTACTTCTGCGAGAATGCAAATATTCTATGGTTAATTTGCCAGTTTTCAGAAATGGCCTTTCAAGTTTGACACTGAATATTTAAAGTTACCAAATGTTTCGACATAAACCCAAAGTATCTTCAAAATATCAATATTGGCTGCAAGTAGATATCAGACGATAGCTCAGATGAAACAATTGCATTCTGATAAGTAATTTTGAAGATAGGGCATTTGAACTTATTTTTTTGACAATTGGTCAAAGAAAAGAACAGCTAACTGACTTTAAAAATACTAAAAATAGCTCTTCACAAGCACCTTTATATTGTTAACCTTGAACGTAAGGATTTTTTTAAAGTAATGCACACATTAAATAAATTTGTGCCAATCAATGGAGATATTTGAAATACTGTGAACAACCTCCTCTACTCTAAGTAGAAAACTAAAATAAATTGAAAATGCACAAAAATATGGCAAACATAGCTCTTAGTCTGTGTAAGTGGTAGAGAAGCCAGGTTGGACTTCGCCTGTAAATAAAGAAGGATTTCTAATTTGTACTGTAAAGAGCAAATAGAGCCCAGCACATATATTTCTGCCGTGCGATGCGCGACACAACTCAAGAAGCAGTGTTGCTAATGGAGCAGATAGAAAAATCGCTGGAGTGCGCCGATTCACAGCTGTTACGTACAACAAGAAAATTAGAGAATTTAGGTCTATCTAAGGTTGAGTTTTAAACGTCATGCATTATACCAGGACTAGGATTATTAATATGTACTAACAAGTGGCTTTGTATGTAGCTACATACACATGGACAAAAATTCGCAAAATATGGACTAACACATACGTAAAATTACCAAAAATGCTGCAAAGAAGACTTCTTCATAGTGATTCCTTATTTGAGTGATTTCAAACAAAATAAACACTTTATTATTTTCCATTGCATTAATGCACTGGTGGCGTTCTAACGGTTCACTCCCAAAACCAATCTACACTGGTACGGAACTGCATCGACAGATAATACACGACCGACACTACCACTGCTTTGAGAACTAATCATAGGCGCCGATTCCATGGGGCTTGGGCGGGGGGGGGGGGCTCGAGCCCCCCAATGTTAATGATGTGGGGGAAGAGCCCCTCAAATAATTTTGCTTAAGAGGATCTGATGTATTATTTTGCTTCTCTTGTAAAGTTTACTCTGAATTGTGCAACATGAACTTAACTTTAAATACACATTTGAAATGTTGTAGACCATCAAATTTGGGGGCTGAGACCGCTAAACCATCAACTTTTGGAGGGGGGGCTATGAACGGAGACAGCAAAACACATGACTTATTACTATACTATACTAAGTATATAATTATGAGTATTGTTAACATTTTTACTAAAAAGAGTTTCAAAATAACTAGGTGATATACAATTATACCAGTATGTTGTTTAGTGAATTCTGAACAATTTGAGGTCGTAAACACGACTTTCAGGCAATATTGATATGTACGATATTTAGTTATCCTCGAAATCTCTTCCCCTAGTCCAAAGATTAAAATAATTCTAAAGTCTTTGAGTTTATTTAACACTGGCTTGCAGTAAAGTACGCAAGGAAAGCTTATGAAAAGTCTGTATTGCGAAAGCGGGAACGGCTATGATCAAAGGCATTATTGCTAAAGCACGGCGTGCTATGTGTTTATTTATTATTGCAAAATTAAATTTAAAAAGTAAAATACTGTAGCAAGAACAAAAAAGTAAAACTATTTGTCTGAGATTTGTGTTAGCATTTATGTAAATAATTAAATAAAACTGTTAAATATTGTAAATATTCGCTATTTTTATGGGTACGTCAACACTAAGGTTCTTTGCACCCGTCACATGTCCTTTATTTACAAGTCTGTTGCGGACATTAAAACACACGCATGCCCTCGCCGGGACTCGAACCCGAGACCTCCGAATAAAAGCGAGTTGAGCCGACCACCCAACACGCTCGGCTACCGAGGCCGGCATAAAACTGTTATGTTGGCCTCTTAATGCAAATACATAGCCTACTTTTAAATAAAAATGTTAATTGTTATCTAAAAAACAAATGAGCAGACACACGTTTTTCATGTTACATTTCATTTGCATGAAGAATATAATAGCTGCTTAAAAACTGCTATACGGACGTAATTTTTATTTTTAAAAAAGGGAGGGAGTGAGTCATTCATTCATTCATTTATTTCAGTGATCAGAGCTCCCTCAATAATTTTGACAAGTCGGCGCCCCTGGAACTAATAACATGCGAACGTGTTAAACCTCGACAATTGGACCACAACACTCCTCCTCAAGCAGTATTATTGCCTGTCTGTGATCGGCGACAGTCGGTTGCCTTTGTTGTACATTTACAAACGATGCCTTCTTCCACAACAATAACAAGTACATATACTGCCACTAGACGATAAGCTGCGCGTTTTTTTTTCTGCTATGAACTTGTCACCCATCAAAGCATGGCAATTTTAACACAGAAAACAATATGCATCGCATTAAGCAGCAAAAATGACAGCCTCTTCTATGGAATTTCTACAAGAACACGAGTTGAAATGCTCATGGAGCCACATAATTTATTTCTTTTGGACAATTCCAAAATTATGAAATCTGAACAATTTGTGAATTTTCCGAGCTTGGGTATGCAAGGTTTTTGATTTCAATTTTACAGAACTGGAGGCATTATGGAATTTAACGTTCATTAACAAACACACACTTTCACATACACACACGCAATTGACGCACACAACGTCAAACCGGTCAAATACTTAGTACGAAATAAAAATATGGTGCTTCGAATCCAACAAAACTCACCGTCACTTTAACAGCCTTTCTCCTTCAGTGACAGAAATAATGCCTCATTATTCAGTTGGCAACACTAGTTACTAGCTAGCCAATGAACATGCACTGCATAAAAGAAGCAACCACCTCGTCATGCTATATTGCCACATTACCGTCCCTGCCGAACGGTGTGAACCGCGATCTGGAGCGCTATTCAATTGTTTTCAATGATGTTTGCGCGAGTGTGTCCAGGAATGGAATGACAATATGGCAACAATGGCGAAGGTTGGCGAGCAGCGTAGAACACGTGATGTTAAGAGAGAGGGAGACGAAGCGAAAATTGGTATGTGCGCAACGGCAAAGATATGTGTGATGCACTTTTTTCTAAATAAAATGATTATGCCAAAGAGAGAGAGAGAGAAAGAAGCTCAACACATCTAAAACTCACGTAGCAGCAAATTATCCATTTTCGCGATATTTTCAGCTACATACGCTAAAATTCGGCGAGGTCTGCAAGAAACACTAAAGATCAAGAAGAAGTGTTATTTCGTGACTTAGTGTGCACAAAAATTTAATTAGGATATAATTTAGTCCAATTATAGCAATTTTTTGCAATAATATATGCTTTTCGCCGTTAAAGCGATTGAAAAAACATAAGGTCCCTACTAATAGATAATGCTTACCTATCTTCAATGTCAGTTTTAAAACTATGACCTTTCATTACGATAAATGACCATGCACTGTAGGAAACGATGAAAGATGAGAGGCACTTACGTTGAATCAAACCAGCAACAGCGGACGAATCGTTGGTAGTAATTCTTGCACAAGTATTGCCCTTTCAACAGATTTTTGCTGAGCGAGTCTTGCGTCTATTTGGGGAAACGTAAGGAATTTTTGGACCTGCTGTGCGGTAAGGGCCAAAGCACGTTTCCTGTTGCCACGTGAGGTTGCTCTTTCTCGAAAGATATAATTAGAGATTTTGAGAGGTTTTGGCAACAACAACTTACCCTGACCTAGGCCAACGTTGGTAGAGTTCCAGTTTGCTGTTGTTTTCAATCGTCAATCACAATAAGTCCCAGTTTCTGGGTGCAGGCTCGCCAGGGAAATTTACTGAGAGATTTCAAATGCGAATGGACCAGAAACAAATTCCCGTGAGGGTGCTCACCCCAACTTCGCACGTTAAATTGAAATCAAATAACATATCCGTACCATACCATGTCCGTAAGTGGTTCTTACACACTCATACCACAGATATGCTGTGACTTACAAAGTATACCCACACACACTTTACCACTACGCTATACCTTCTTATTCTTGTAAATGTAGTTTCATCACATAATACTTAAAGAGATTCTTTTATTTTTTTTGTTTAAGTTCGCTTTATGTACAGTCACCCGCAATAAAACTCCTGATCCTAGATCCTGAAATATTTGCTTCCCTGCAAGGCATTATGTGTGTTGCCTAACTCGACGGCGGTGGTAGAAGTTGCAATTGAAAATTTGCTATTGATATCCACTTATCGCCGTACAGTTAGGCAACACACGTAACGCCTTGCTGGGAAGCGAATATTTCAGGAGTTAGGTGTCTCATTCTTATTGACGGTGACTGTACATATAAGCTAATTGGAACAGGACCTATAGTTTAAAGTGGGATTCGAACCACTACACCCTTACACCGTGTATCGAACCCAGGATTCTTTAATTACATGGACGCCATCGACCACCACGGCATCTGAGAAGCACGAATACTTAAGGAGAAAAAATGAGTAGCCACACTAAAGAATCCGCATGTGGACGGAAGAGTGGCTGCTCACTTATTTATTTGATAATAAATCACAGTAAATGTGTTTAAGTATTATAAGTTTGTAAGTTATGTAATCATACCATTTTTAGTACAATTCATTAATCACTCAACTGAAAGTATCAAGGTTAGTTAACATGTGCATATATATATGCTTGCGTGTATGCACAAAGTAACAAACGAAAAATAATGAAAACATTATTTATTTAAGACAATTTCCAATACAGCAGAAGCCATTTTAAACAGGAAAGAATAATACTAAAACAGTAGACCATATATTGTTAAACAAAACAAAAACAATACCAAGATTAATCAAAGCTCAGTCCCACAATAACATTATTTATGAACATTTTTTGTAGGTTGGTTTCATAAATATTCAATGTTAGTAGTCCAATATAACTTGCTTTAACAGTTCTCAACTTTTTGGAGATGAATTCCTCTGTATCCGTTCAAAATAAAAATTGTTATTTGAGAGTGAATTTTAATGGCAAGAAAGTCCTCTGTCCCTTTTGAGGTATAAAGTGCCTCGTCGCCTATAAGACAAGAGGACTCTCGGTTCATGTATTTCATCAAAAATAAACTTATCCTTTCGTCAGATGGGTCGTTGACCTATCTCAAACTCAGGCAATCGCCATAGCAGGTTTCCATGGCAACTCTTCTAAAACAGAAGAGCAAGTAGCTACTACCCCCCCCCCCCCCCAACACACACCGATTTAACCAATTTCTGCATTCCAAATGAGTGTTTACATTGTAAAGTGCATAGGGGCATAATTTGATTAACATGGCCCTTCTCTACATTTTTGCAGCTTCACATGCATGCAATTAAGGTATGTATATACACACGGACTTCGAACTGAAATTAACCAACAAAAAGGGTG
Organism: Lepisma saccharinum; assembly: GCF_977018435.1. Classification (NCBI taxonomy): domain Eukaryota; kingdom Metazoa; phylum Arthropoda; class Insecta; order Zygentoma; family Lepismatidae; genus Lepisma; species Lepisma saccharinum. The sequence continues at coordinate 33,681,015 of NC_139239.1, read as the reverse complement.
CATAGAGGTTTCAGCTTTGTTGAATCTCACAACTGCATTAAACATTATAACAGTGATGTCAAGAGCAGAATATGAGAGAAGAGAGATTGCAAAATTCTGTTCGGGGCAGTCAAATTTTTTAACCCCAAATATCACACGTTGAATCTATATTCGGAGTAAAAGCAGGTTTAGAAAAAAATGGGAGACTGTAGAGCAGACACGGGAGGATAGAAGGATACGTTCCACGCCCTCAGTTTTTTTTAGAGATGTGTACAGAGGCTCCTAAAGATATCAATGCAAGCGATACAATCTCTACCTTCTACTCTTGCTCTCTCCACGAAAACAGTCCAGTCAAGGTCAGAGCTTCCACTTGCCCTCCAGGGTTGCCATACTTCTTCTAAGCTGCTCAGTCGACACTTCGCGCTTTTGTACATATGCGGTTGATTTCGTCGGTTGAACTTGTTACTTTATTGGCAAGAATGTAGGTGAGCGGCGTGACCTTGCTGGACTGTTTGCATGGCTTTAGCTTTAACGTCTCGAAAACGAGACGAGACACGAGACGGCTCCTGAAAAGTCTCGTTTCGTCTCGAAAAAATATAAACAAAATAACTAATCAATTGCAAATACTTATTTATTCTGAATAAAGCATTTTCTTTGGAAACCCAAAACAGCTTCTATTACATGAATAAAGGTCTGTAAGATTCCCCCTCGAAAAATCCTAATTCGTCACACGTTGTCCGTAACGAATTTACTCAGACTTTAGCCTCGTGTCCCAGCTATCTTAACTTGCAAAATCCCTGTATCTTCCTACTGAAATTTCTTCAGAATACCTTAAATCTGGCAACTATCTGCTACCCCAAGAGCTCTCTTCCATTCATCCTTGCGCAAAACGATCCGGAGGTAGTTCCTGCCATTGTTTTCTACGGCCCTGTTCCAGCCATACTGGCGACAATCGTCATAAAATCTCTCGCCCAAACAGACCCTTCTTTAATTTGGGACCCTCTTCTCAAAATCCACAGCAGCTTCGATTGCTGGTTGCAAACTCCAAAGATTTCGCACAAAAAACCTAGGTAAAGGTAAAGTTCCAAGTGCATATAACACAGTGCCATGAAGGCACATTTACGGGATGTGGGGAAAGGTCATTTTGGGGGTGAAGTGATCAGCATCACACTCCGGCCGCTTTTACCCTCCAGGATTGCCCCCATGCACCCATTGATATGAGGCTGTTGAGCTCCGGAGCTGCTTTATGCGGGGACAATGCGGAATAATTCCGACCTTTATTCACCCACTCCGGAAATCGAATCCGGGTCTCCCGCCTGGCAGTCAGACGCACTAACGACTACACCACCGCGGCTCTAAAAACCTTGTAAAAAGCTAGTGCAATTAGATACTCTGCTTTGACGTAACGAACATAAAATTGCCTGAAGTCATAGGAGTAATAAGCGACATGCGACAGCAAGAAGTGTCGCTTGGAAATGAACCCACAGTAATAAATGCAACCTTCCGAACGGAAGCGACTAGACCGACTAGCGGCACGTGTTGCTTTGTCGCTTGCGTGACGTTCGGACTGGGCCGTTTTTTAATAGCGTGCATTGTGTCGCCTCTGTTGGTAGTGAATTCACAGTGAAAGCTTGCTTATAGACTAAGAGAGGTTTCACCCTCAAGCGACCCGTAACACGTGTCGCTTCAGGATTTCACCAATCGAACACAGGTTTGTACGGCCTGCCATGCTCCTGCGCTGTGAAACTTTGCTGTTGATTGGCTCGTTCCAAAGCAACATGTGTCGCGTGTCGCTTGTCGCTCTGGTCTGAAATCTTCCTAAAGGAGCGTGTATCTTGTTGTTTTGGTGCGAAAACCCTGTGTTGCTTGTCGCCTGTCGCTTCAACCTGAAAGCTATCTTGTTGAAATTTCACACAGAAGCGACAAGCGACACTTATAATTCACACCCAAGCGACACGCGACACAATCCCCTTCAATCTGAAGGAAGACATTCACCTCGCATCCGTGAACAACGGACCGAGGCGACGTCACCTGTAACTTTGGTGTGAAGAAATTTTCCTCAGAGGAAACTCTTCGAACCGAAGCTGCACGTCTCGCTTGTCGGTTGCTTGTTTTTCTGCTTAGGCCGTTTTCTGGATACCGTGTATAGTCGCGAGGGTTGTTATCCGCGCATGCGCGATGAATGTTTACTTATAAACTGAAGTGTCCCTGTCGTTCGTTGCTTCAGTGTGTCACATTGAACAAGCCACAGGAGATAAGCGACAAGCAACATGTTTCGCTTGAATACGAACCTTCAGTAAACGTAACCTTCCGAACCGAAGTACCTTGTGTCTCTTGTCGCTTGCGTGTCGCTCAAATTGGGTCGTTTTCTTAATATCGAGCGTAGAATCGCCTCGATCTGTTGGTACTGCCCGTGCGGTGAATACCTTTATCATAGACGGAACGGAAGAGGATCCTGTCGCTTGTCACTTCAGTGTAAACCCCCGTGTGGCTTGTCGCTTGTCGCGTGTTCCTTCTGTCTGAAAGCTCCCTGCGTGTACGATGGATAAAGAGTGGATGGGAGCTAGAAAAGCAAGGCAGATTCTATACATTATCTAGCTATTGATAATCAACAAACTTTATTTGATATACTCTACTCATGTTCTTATGATTAAGGAATCATATTTATTCTCACTATAGCTACAGTGAGCAAAGTGATTACAGGTTTAAACCATTTTCGAGAGTAATATTTTGTGATGTCTCCCAGTTATAACTTTTGTTGGCATAATATCCCGCATTACTTTTACGAGACGAGGTGGAAGCAGATAGTGGTTCGGATCCCACTTTAAACTGTAGGTCCGATCCCGATTAGCCTTACTGTGCATAAAGTGGACTTAAAACTCCAACTCAATCAATCAATCAATTTTACGAGACAAGACGAGACAGAACCCTTCGAGACGAGACACGAGACGGGAGAAAGGAATATTTTTGAGACGAGACGACGTCTCGTCTCGTGGTGGGAATAGCGCAATTTTAGTAATGCAAAACGTTTATTTCTTCCCCACATTTCTTACAAAAGCATCTGCATACTGTATTAACATTTTTTCATTTTTGGTATAAAATTTACGCTCCGACCTCCAAGGCGGAGTGTTTAGCACACAACGCTACAACGTCAATGGTCCCGGGTTCGAATCCAGGCGTATTCTTTGTGAATGTCCCTTCATCAATTTCATCACATTATCACTCCTTCTCATCTACGCGATTAGCCAAAAGTGGCACAAAAGAGAATAAATAGAACAAAAGCTATATAAACGAAAATAATCAATAAATAAGTCAAGCAAAATTAATGTGATTTTTGTGTAAAAAGTTAGTTCTATGGAAGTTTTAGTTCTTAACTTGTCGCTCTATAAGCTACACTTTTTGGGAGGTTATACCAGTATTTCAGAATATTTATGTTGTAATTTGAAATTCAAATGTCAAATCCTGCTCTATCTCTCTCTCTCTCCCCTTCTCTTTCTCTTTCTGCGCGCGCGTGTGTGTGTGAAGAGATTTATTGAAGACATAATATACTTCATCCAATCAGAAACATTCTCGAAACACTGGTATGAGAGCGAGTTGACTGACACCTACATCAGACGTATAGAAGAGAAAGTGTGTGCACTTCGGTTTCTTCCCGTAAGCCAAGTGAATAGAGCGGTGCCCCACCGAAACACTGGCAGCACCATCGCTTGCGACGAGCGTCTTCTGCTTGCAGTGCGACCGCGCTTTATGTAGAGCGTTGTGTTTTGTTGTACTAGAATAACATTGTGTACTTTTATTAATTACAACGTTGTTACGTTATTCAGTTTAGTGTCGTTAGATTTGTGATTGATCCGTTGTGACTAGTTTGTGTTGTGTTCAACGCATTATTATTGTGTTTGAGACAGCAGCGAGCGAAAACTACAAGATGTCTACGTGTTTCGTACCCGGCTGTAGATCTGGATATGATCTCTGTTCTTCAGGTAGTAGACATTTTTTTAGGCCACCTAAAGACAGTAATGGTTTCTCAAAATGGGAGTGTGCCATCCCTAGAACAGATAAAAAACTAAGTCATAATTGCTATGTGTGTGATATTCATTTTTCTTCTGACCGTTTAGTGAAAGCGGATTCGTTCATAGTGGATGGCGAAACAGTACAATTTCCACGACAAAGATGGAAATTAAAACCAGAAGCAGTTCATTATATATTTCCTAATCTGCCTAAATACCTCTCTAAGACAGTTAAGAAGCGAAAATCTCCCATGAAAAGGCAATCCTTGCGGACAGATGATAATGAAGAAGGTACTCGTCGCAATGTATAATTAAGCTTATCAGTAGAGGATGATTTGCTTCACACTGCGAATGCTAGCAATACAATAGCATTGCTAAAGAAAAAACTTAAGAATCAGAAACGCAATTAATTAGAACGCTAAAATAAATTTGCTTGAAAAAGGCGTTAAAGATGCTAAATTAAAGACAAAGATCACACAGTCAAAACAGTTCGCGTCTCTTAGCAAAAATCAAAAAATTGTAATTGATACAATCTTAAAGAAATGCCAACTGAAAAGTAAGAGAGGAATGAGACACAGTTCTGAGTTTATATTGGATTCTCTTCTTTTAAAAATTAAGTCCCCCAAGGGGCATTAGACACTGTTTGCATCACGATTTTCTACCTTTGCCTTCTGAAGATCACTTGAAAAAATTGGTGAAGGGTCTTAAATGTTCTTATGCAATCAATTTACGTACCAGCAAAACTTGCTTTACTTTCGGGCGGAAACTGTGAATACAGGACTGAATCTCCTCTTACGTCTTTTGTTAATCAAATGCGAACTCTTTAGAACAACCGAAAATAAAAATCTTTCGGTGAAGAAGCAAGCTGAAAATAAAATAAAGGAAAAAATTTCCATTGTTGAAGATGAAATTCAAATACCGAACTGGGAAAACAACATACCGAACTTAAATGAACAAAGTGTTGGTAAAGAATACTTGGTGTATCATTTGGCAGGATACATAGTGCGGTATATTTCAAAAGTGACGGATTGTAAACTGTGTACAACTTTTCTGCACGGGGAACCAACTAATGTACCTGCCCCACTTACGCTAATCCAAGACTATGGTTCCGGCGAGGGCTGTAAATACCTTACCTATGCATCGAAAAGTGTTTATGGTGTGCTGTTACGAGTGGAAGAAGTTGTTGCAAAAAAATTATCATGTGCTAATAGTTTATGGGGTGATATATTTTTGGAGTGTTTGGACAATTTAAATATAATTGCTGTAAAAACTTCGCAATTAGGATGCTGTGAAGATCATGTGCTGCGTACGCTATCTAAACTCGTATTTCACTATCTGAAATGTCGATTTTTCTTCCGCACCAACGAGATAAGAAAGGAATTAAGTGAAACAGATATCGTTGCCTTAACCAGGAGTCGTACCTAAGACAGTAAACATCGTATTGCGATACGCTACCTAATCTATAATAGAAACTTGCTGCATTGCTGTTGGATGAATCGCACAAGAAATTAATAAATCACAAGTTATAGTGTGCTTTGACAATGGTTTGTTAGTCTCGCCAGCTTTGAGCTATCTTTGTTCTGTACCTTTTGTAACCGTGAATCTCTGTTGAGTTAGTTCCAAGGGTGGCCGTAACATTTCGCCATTGTAGCCAAGTGATGTTACATAAAGGAAATGTTGCGTCAATGCTGGAGTCCATTCTCGGCCTTTGGTTGCTAGCTTGTCCCAGGTTGAGCTGCAGACGTTGCTTTTCTGTCTTTCTAAGTCAGTCGCGATAGTGACATGATACCGAGGGCGAGGCGAGACAATTCTCGGTCTCGTATCTAATTTCGGGACCATTGCGTGCATATAAAAATCGGGTCGACACTCTATGCCTCGTTCTAGAGTTTGGTATGGTATTTGAAAATTTTACCTGAACCAAATTTGCTTGACTATACGACTTCATTAGACATAACAAGCGGAACAATTCCAAAGTCAATCCAGTACAATCAGTTCAATATCAATATCATCATTAAGCATTACAATAATGCAATAGATGTCGTCATTGGTACAAATATAAAACATAATACAAGAATAGTATAAACATACAAATATAAGACATAATACAAGAATAGTATAAACATACAAATATAAGACATAATACAAGAATAGTATAAACATACAAATATAAGACATAATACAAGAATAGTATAAACATACAAATATAAGACATAAAACAAGAATAGTATAAACATACGTACAAATACGTATAACTCATAATACAAGAATAGCATAAACAAGCCTACATAAATAATAAATATATAGAGTGAGTTTGAAGAGAACAGTATTATATATATTACGAGTTCAAGATATTTAAATCATCTTTTGAGTGCAGAATAAATTCATCTATTGAGCAGAAAACCTTTTATCTTAGCCAGTCTTGTAGCACCCTTCTAATTTTTTCAAGATGCATAGTGAGCTGTCCCTGGCAGCTGGTTGAAGAGTTTTATTCCCATGTGTTTGTAATTATTTTGTACTTTGCTTAGCCTCGTTGATGGTGTGTCCAACTTATAACTGTGTTGTGTCTGTGTATAGAGTGTCTTATGTTGAATTTATGAATATTTTATTTGATAAACATTAGGCAGCTAAATATGTATAGGCATGGAACAGTCATTATTTTATATTGCTTAAAAAGAGGTTTGCATGAAACAGATTGGTTGAATATTCCAGCCATATTTCTTAATGCTTTTTTCAGCATTTGTTGAGTTACCCCATAATAAAATCCCATATGTTAAATGGCTATGAAAAAAGGCATAATAAGATTGTACCAGTAAATTTTCACTTACGCAGGACCTAAGTTTATTTAATAAGATGACGACTCTGGCCAGTTTGCAGCATAATTTGTTTGTTTACACGTCCCACGATACTTTTGAATCTAGATATAGACCAAGAAGCTTTACTGAGGTACGTACATTCAATGTCCTTATTTAGGGTGAATATTATTCTCTCTGTTTTGTTTTGATTAATAGTCAACTGATTAGTTTCAAACCAGAAAGTGGACTTCTCTTCTACTTCTTTGTCCAGTTCTCAAAGTATACATTTATTATTACCAATTGTGAGGAAAGTAGTATCGTCTGCATACAAAACTGTTTTATGGGGTATGAAGCTGGGTAGATCATCTACATAAATGTTAAAAAGGAAAGGACCAAGAACAGAACCTTGGGGGCTCCGCTTCCAATATTTAGGAGATCTGATTGTTTACTGTTTGTACTGACTCTCTGCTGTTTATTTGATAGATACGATTTTATGAGAGAGAGTTCAGGTTCTAGGATACCATAAGAGCGTGCCTTTTTTATCAGAATTTGGTGTTGAACTGAATCAAAGCCTTGCACTCACGGAAAGTTTCGATTCAAAAGCGTCCAGTACTGTTGCGACAATGCTTTATTTTGCTTTTGTGGTAGATGAATGAGCTTTAAAACCAGACTGAGCATTTGTGAGTAAATTACTATTTGAAAAATACTTATCTATCTGAATTTGTATGCAGTGTTCTATAATTTTTGATAGAATAGGCACAAGTGATATTGGACGGTAATTACTTGGATTGGACTTATCTCCCTTTTTATGTATTGGAACAACAACTGAGACTTTGAGACATGTAGGAAAACACCCACTGTCAAACATCCAATTAATAAGAGTAGTAATTGGGTACTGTACAACATCAATAATTATTTTTATAATAAAGTTTGATAAACCATAGAAATCCTCAGATTTTGAATTGTTTAATTTTTGTGTTGCTTTAATAATATCTATTGGCTTAACTTCATACCATCTGAATCTAGGCAGATTACTACTATTGTCATGTGATATTGGTACACCATTTACATCGCCCTGGGGGGCCTCCCCCATGGCGCAGTGGTAGCGTCATTGCCTTGTAATCAAGGGATCCCGGGTTCGATACCCGGTGGAGGCACAAGTGGTTCGGATCCCACTTTAAACTGTAGGTCCAGTCCCGATTAGCCTTACTGCGCATAAAGTGGACTTAAAACACCAAATCAAATCAACATCGCCCTGGATACAATCTTTTGGAACATTGATCTTTGTGGAATCTCCGTTACCAGACTTGACAAAGAAGTAATTAAATTCGTCTGGGGGTAATTCAGATATTCTCATTTGGTTTGTACTTCAGTTTGCCTAGCTCAGTTTTAATAATATCCCAAGCTGCCTTACATTTATTATTGGAATTATTAATGAAGTGAGTCTAGTCGTCTGCGGCAAGTTTGGCTTCTTTTATTTTTGACTTATAAATGCACTTAATTTTCTGATATCTAGCCTTATCCACCTTATAACTTTTATATCAATAGTAATACATACATTTTTAATTGAGTTAATTGAGGAGTATACCATTCACCTACCTGCTTTTGTTTTCGTTTTGGCTTAATTGGTTTTTCTTTCTTAAGTACTCTGGGGCAGCAGTCATTGTATATTTTGGAAATAGTGTTGATAAAATTGTCAAATGCTTTGTCCACATTTGCATAAGAAGTAATTAAGTAAAACCAATCAATTTATTTTAGTTCCTTTCTCAGTGTATTCAATCTGTCATCATTAATTAACCTAGTAGACTTGATCTGGGTATGTGTATTGTTCAGAGACATATCAGTATTTACTTTCAAACACAGGTCTTTATGATCTGATGAGTAAAATGTATTAACTATTCCAATTTCATAACTAGATTTATCTAAATTCGTTAAAATGTTGTCTAAACATGAGTCTAGTCTTGTTGATTTATCATTTGAACAATAATAGTCGAGTGATCTTGCTTAGGGCTGACATGTCGGATATCAATATTAATGTCGTCAAGAATTATCATTTTGTGTTTACTAAATTCTTTATCTAGGTGTGAGAAGGTTTCGTAAGTTCTCAATAAAAAAATATATACGTGATTGCATATATTGAGGATCAAATTCGTTGATTTGATTTTTGTTATTTAGCATCGCTTTTCTTCCACTCAGGGGCGGCGCCAGAAATTTTCGACCGGGTGGGCAGAAGCTCCAAAGTGATAGATTAGGGTGGGCAGTATAAATGTAAGACCATGTATGTGTACGTAAGACGTATGTATCCCCCTCTCTCTTACACTCCCGATTTTCCTCTTACTTCTTTTCCCTTCCCTTGTTTTCCTCTTTATTCTTTTCTAATCTATTCTCGCATCTTGTTCCATTTCCTTTCGTTTTGTCTCTGATGGACACAATTATTTCAAGGAAGTGTTTACCCATGCCCAGCCATACCCCAGCCATACATTCTAATCACATTCTTTCATGCATGTTAATACAGTGAAATAAATGTGAATTAGGTTTAAGCTTGTGTTGCAAATACAAGGCACATACTTGATTTTATGTTTTCGGCGGCAATGATAGAAAGTGCGTTGGTAGACAATCGTGAAGTTTCTCGTAATTTAAATGCATGTTCCTGAGCATAGTATTTTCATCGTATAAGTTTTTGGCTGAAAGAGTTTTCTTACTCCTTGGGGGTTACTTTTGTTTGCTTACAAGGTTTGTACAACTGACAAATCTATCTGAATTTTTGTAGTAGCAGCGATTGGGTGCCAACATTTGAGGGTCAAAGACAATATACGCAGGGGTGCCCATCCCTCCCCCCAAGGCCAATGGCGCATCCCCACTAAAATCATGTCCCCCTCCCAAATCATATCATTTGCGCCCTGAAACTATATCGTAATCCCTAAGCAGTATACCAACACTAAGCACTATATTTTAAGAAGTGATGTTACTCATGAATATGGATAATATTGCTCATGTCTTGTAATGCAGCCATAGCATAAAAATTCACATCCACCTCAGTAAAGCGCCAAACACGCATTGTTGTAACAAACACATTATTGCGAGCGAAGCAAGCAAGAACATTTTTACATCCATGTCTTTGCAGGCTTTCAAGAATATTAATTTAACGGGGTGTCAATACTTTCTTAGGATCCCGGGATATTTAGTCTTTTCCAACTTCTGTTTTGGCACGTTCGTGGTCGAAAACGTGTGGATACCATATCGCTAAATACAGTCTCCAAAATGTAATGTTCAAACTCTCTCTTCACTACAGAAATCCCTTGACAATCTAAGATTTAACACTTTATCAAGAGCTTCCTATCTCCCCCTTTAAATTTCTTACTCAATCCTACCACAAAAATGTCCATGCCAATTTTAGATTGATTGATTGATTGATATGTTGTTTTAAGTCCACTTTATGCACAGTTAGGCTAATCGGGACTGGACCTACAGTTTAAAGTGGGATCCGAACCACTTATGCCTCCACCGGGTATCGAACCTGGGACTCCTTGATTACAAGGCGACGACGCTATAGATCGACCACAAGGAAAAAAACCTTGGGACGAGAAGTCCCCGCGCAGCTTTCCCTTCTTCCCTCCACCTCGGGCCATAAGGAAGCATGGTCCACTCTCCCCCTCCCCTACTCGCGGGGGTACGGTGCAAAGGGCTCGCGGGTCTGCGCAGGTTGTTTTGCTCGTGGTTCCACTATACCACTGCGCCATCGAGGAGGCCCACCAATTTTAGACTTACTGTTGATATTGAAGACTGGATTGCCTCCTCCAAAAAAATAATTCTCAGTCTCCACACCAGAATTTCTGCAACATTCTAAGACAATAGTAATACACAAGAATTGGATACCTTAATGCTCAGTGCCCCTCTAACTAAAATACCCGCCATAATCTAAGACTTAGAGTTGAATACTGTCCCCGCCAACGTATAATTCAGAATTGCCCCCAGAACCCACGTGTCAATTAAGGCCTAACATATAAGAGTTGGATATTTATCCCCCCCCCCTCGCACCTTCAATAATGACCTTAAACGCTTTCTTTTCTTCATCTAATGGATTAAATATGGTGAATTTAAGGTGTAAAATTTTTACCTGTATTTTGGAAAAATATATAAATGTTCAATTTTACGTTATTTGAAGGGAAAAAATCCCCCAAAGAATCTCGATGGCGCAGCCTGCGCGATAATCCCCCGCGTGGGCACCCCTGAATATACGTTTTCTTGGTATAAAAGGCTTAGTATAAAGAGGTCATAGTGCGGGGAAAAAAGTGGCAAAATGTGGCTGGGAACTGCATCCCCCACTTCCCGCTCCTCCTAATCGCTGCCACTGAATGTTTGGATTAAAATGAACGTCTTATTAGGAATGATTTAAAACACACACGGAAAACAAATTATTTGTTCATTGTCCATTAACCCATTAGTGCATAGTGTGCAATATATTGTACATTCATTAATATTATTCTATTCTTCTATCAAATTCTTAAAATGATTCTGTATTTGTATAAGACGGTTTTCGGAACATCAAGAATCACATTTTTAATAACGTCCTGGCAATTGTGATTGTTGAAGCTGAAGAAGAAGAAGAAGTTTTAAAAATGGCTCAAAGAGATTTTCAAGTAACACGCACTGGGTAAGAAAATTTCAAATTATAAATTATATTTTACATTTCATGTAACTATTTTTTGTTTACCAGGAAGCTGTGTATTGCATGTTTGTGTACAGTCAATATTTGCACAAAGAATCGGTTTACATAGATGTCTGGAAACAATAAAAGTTAGGTGTACAATATATTGTACGCTATGCATAGCAACCTCTTTGAAAGCCATTGTTTCATGATTGTGGCTTGCATTCTGCTTGAAATGTTGCACTAGCTTTTCCTTCATGATTTCTTGATGTAATTATTTATGTAATTGTTGAGCTTTGTTATACAACAATGTATGTAGCTTGTTATTGTTTTTTGTTAGAAAATAATGAAATTTTTTCATCAAGAGGGCATATACTGTTCTCGTTTTTTACTTCAAACACTAATTTATCAATACGTGCATATGTTCTTTTTTCTCAATAAAATTCCTCCTTTTTTCAGGTTGAATGTGCACGCAATTCTACCGAGTGATCAAAAAGTCTCGCAACCCATGTAACATTTGTTTGAATCTGTGTTACCTGAGCACATCATTACGAAGCCACTATGGCCGCCCAGGTCTCCTGATCTCACTCCGCCGGACTATTTCCTCTGGGGATTTCTGAAGTCTGCGGCCTATACATATTGTGTTATCTTTTATAAAATCAGCTGATATTCCTCCAAATGCAGGGCATAAAGTGTTTTTTTGACAATTATTTCACCTCTGTAGCTCTTATGAAAGAGCTATCTGCATATGGCATATGCGCTACAGGGACAATACAGGATGGAAGAACAATGAAATGCACTCTAGTGCAAGAGAAGGACATGAGAAAGAAGGATAAAGGAGAGCATGATTATTGTTCGTGTGATGATGTACTTATTGTACGGTGGAACGACAATAGCGTCGTTACCCTAGCTACAAACTTTCTAGGAACTCTCAATTGGCCAAACCAATCGTTGGTCTGAGGCAAAAAGAGCAAAAATTACAGTCACGCAACCGATTCTTATATCTCGCTACAATAAAGGGATGGAGGAGTGGACCAAATGGACCAAAATGGTGCTGCCTACCGCACACGAATTAGGCAGAAAAAGTGGTGGTGGCCCATATTTGCATATTTTTTGGATGTTTCTGTTTCCAACGCTTGGATTTTGGCTAAAAAAGGCGAATTCAAGAAACAGTACAGAATCCCTTCTCTCTTTTCGAAGATTCATAGCTCTTGCTTTGTTAAAAATGTTTGGAACAGCTACACATCAGGGAAAGCAAGCAGCAACTCCATTAGTCGATGAGCGGTATGACAGGATGAATCACTGGCCAGTGAAAATACCTAAAGTCAGGAGATGTGCAAATGAAAAGTGTTCAGGGAGAGCTAAATACGTATGTAACAAATGTAACGTGGGACTCCATCCTGAGTGTTTCCTACAATACCACGTGAAAATTGATAACCAGTTATAATATATGATTATAATTATCGTTATTATTCAAAAAATGTTAAAGTGTGCAAATGTAACAATTTGTAGTATTAAGTAAAGTCATAAGTTTCAGTGAAAAAATGTTCTGAGTTGAAACCAAGTTCTTAATTGTGATGTGAATAAACAATACACATGTTAACTATGCATAGCGTGCAATATATTGCACACCCCGTAGTTCCATTGTTACCAACAATAAAACTGAAATTATGGTATTTATTTCATATTTGCACCCCATGAGTACCAAAATTATGAAAAAAATACAAAAAACATTATTAGTAAACTTTATGCACTAATGGGTTAAGTATCTCTAGGCTAATGAAAGGCTATTTTGACAAAATATCACTCGTCATAAGTAATAAACAAGTAAGATTGAGAAATCTGTTCAGAATTTAAGAGATTATTAGCTAAGTTGCTCTTCGTTTTCTGAAGAACTGTCATATTACTAATGCGGGAGAAGCAATTCACTTTGGCTACATGAACATATTTTTTGAGGTAACAAAATGATTTAGGACACAAGAAATTCATCGAAGTTGATCATCGTACCAGTAATACTTCATCTATTTTTCATTGGGTTGTATGGCGTGACCATTTCGAACACACTAGAATGTCAACCTCTATCCTGTGCAGCATACCCTGGAAACTTTATTCTTTCAGGGCAACGAGTCCTTGGCGCCTGTAACCACTGTCAAAGTAATAATTTATGAGGGTTTGTATTTTGAGTGTCAGCGTGTTTGTTTTCCCCCCTTGGTTACTTTCATCTAATCACCATTGAACCTTATCGTCATCATTATCAAAATTTGCAGAAAAATGACTTAAAATAAAACAAATCAACCAGAACTTACTCTTCCAAAATTGAAGTTTCATTAGTTTATACCTCTTTGAAAGTTGAGGTGGTAATTTCAATCGCACGGCGTTTCATTAGTGGATCAAGGCAGCTAATTCCGTGAACAATGACGTTGTTTTCCGAAAGTCTCAAATACTTGTCTCAGGCAATCACTCTCTTAAAATAGACGCATCTTCTGTGGTGATAAAATGCCACGTTTGGTGCGAGTTCTTTCTGTATATTTTTCCCCCAATGGCATAACGCTGTCGCATTATAATGAAGATGTCCTGTTTCGACTCCCCACTCTTCTGGTGGAAGCACAATGCACACGGGTTCGGAGTACACGTTAAACTGTAGGTTTAGTCCCGATTAGCATATCTGAGCATAAAAGTGGGCTTAGAAACAAACTAACAAAATCGTCTTCTATATACTTCGTGACATAACTTTGTTTTCTTTACTTCAGCTGCATCTACAGATTCTGTTTACATTTTCGGCTGATTCATGTGACAAAATTTGTGTGTGGAACGAGGATTTCTAAATAGGATAAGCCACTCATTAGCAATTGAATAATTCTGTAGCTTCTTCCATATATAACTGATTTATTAAAATTTATTCACTTCGGTATTGTAGTGATTGTTGTGATTCCTTCTTATTAGTAGAACGAATATAAAGTTGATATTTCGTATATCATATTGATATTTGAAGACGACAGGTATATAAAAATTGTAATAAAAAAAGGGACACTTCTGGAATTTCAATGCAGAGATAATTAAAATTATGTTATACTCTATAGCAGGCATATTCAACTTCAATCAAGCAGTTATCTACTTTTTATTGTCACAACAGGCAGTGAGCTACTATTAATCGTTAATCTTTGCAAAAATTTGTACCTACTCAGCCATTATACATTGTAGAAGTTGAATTCAAATAACGTATATTCGTATAATTACAATAGATAACTGCGATCGACCAACAAACGCCCCGCGATCGACCAACAAACGCCCCGCGATCGACCGGTCAATCGTGATCGACGCGTTGGACATGCCTGCTCTATAGCATACTTAAACCCGAAGGTTTATGGCTGCAGCAACACAGGCCATCCATCTGTCCCTATCCTGGGCAAAATCAATCCAATCCTTCCCATCCTTACCGATTTATTTTAGGTCCATCTCAAGGTTATCCCTCCATCCTCGTCTTAGCCTTCCTACTGGTCCCTTACCATCAGGTTTCCCAACAAGAATCCTGTAAACTATTCTTTCCTCTGCCATTCGTGTCACATGGCCTGCCCATCTAACTAAGTCTTCTTGATTAAATTATTCTAATATTAATTAAAAAGTCGAAATAATTTATTGTGTTGCAGGTGGAAGTAACGCTAAGATGATGTTTAGATTTGTTTATTTGGAGATTATTTTAACCATAGCCAGGCCGGAATATATATAAGTTGTGGAGGCCCGGAGCTGCAGCCCTCAAGTTCACCCTCAATTCTGATTTAATCTTGATCATACCCTGCATAATTTTGAGCCTCCTAAGCCTACTAGCTGCTTTTAAACATGGAAGTATTAATTTGATCACAGTTTTTGTTTCAACAATGACAAAAGTGGCTTTTTATGGGTTGATAATATGTGAACATTTCCAGCGTAGATAATATTTACAAGTAAAAATGTACATGTTATGAACACCAGGTTACACTTGAATATTTAATCATTCATATATCCCCGAGTATATGTACTTATTGAATTTGATTGGGTGGGCAATCGGGTGGGCACAGGAATTTTTGGGTGGGCGCTTGCCCACCCGTGCCCACCCCTGTCGCCGTCCCTGCTTCCACTTTCGGCTAATCGCGACGATGAGGATGAGTGATGATTTGATGAAATTGATGAAGGGACACTCGGAAAGAACACTCGTGGCCAGACCGTGAATCGAACCCGATACCCCTGGCGTCGTAGCGCACTGTGCTAACCACTCTGCCACGGAGGTTAGGTGAGTAAAATTATATTTCTCGAGTACTCCTGACGTCGAAATGAAAGCGTCAAACAGAAAAAACTTTATTAACGATATTTATTTGCCTTAGTGATCTCTATACTACGTCCAAGGAGTCTGTGGAGTAACGTCGTGCATAACGGTAGAGAAGTGGAGAAACCGAGGAGGCGTAGCAAACCAGTGCGCGCTGCTGCAAACGTTATGGTACCTGCAGTCGCGTTTCCTCCTCCATGTAATCCCTGCCCCTTTCACGCGTTCACTCGTCGAGCCCTCTCGAGCCACAACTTGCGCAGAGGACTTGGTGTCGTTCGCTTGCTCCACAGACTACTGGGACAAAGAATTTAGATGATGTGAGGTACGGATTATATGATGTGAAATTTGTGTACTGACACGATGTACTGTATATGTAGTTAAACTATACATTTCGAGACTTGAGACGCGACCGAGACTACTTCTTTGAAATCGAGTCGAAAACGAGAATGGAACAGGCATTTACAACTCGACTCGAAATCTTGGCACCTTGCTTTCGTGTGATTTGTTGGAAAGTTGCAAAAACTTTCTTCTCTGCTGCAATAATTAAAAATTGGTGCTGCAGACCAGTAGAATATCGTGCAAGTTTCGAAGGCCGTGGTAACGAAAGTGCGTGCGTTTAAATAATTGCAACTCCGCAATGCGCAAGCGAACGCAGAACTTTTGTGCGTGCATGTCTGGTTCTGCAGCAAACCTGATGCCACACGCAGGATGGAAAGCATTTCTAGTAAACTTACGCCACTGGATAGATATCTAAAATTTGGATGGACTATATCTTCAAATAAAACTGTATTGTTATTACGTGATGCAAACAAGAATTTATTATCTAATAATAGAAGGTTTATAATTGCGGTAAAAACAAGTTAAACACATTTAAATGTTGTATCTAAAAATGTGTAATTTTAGGTTTAATTCCATTTCACAACATAACATGATGTAGCAATAATTAAAAAAATATAAACTAATTAACAATATAATATGTTAATAGGAAATACAGAAAAATATTAAAACGGTACTCACAAAGAGTACTAAAATAATATTATCATTATCCATACATTTCCACTTATTTTTATCACGAAATTTGCATGTTACATTTTACAGGTTGAACAAGCCTGATTTTGGGTGGACCATGATTCACTCTGGCTCGCACGACCGACTTTTCGAACAACATCAAACAAGCAACAACAATAATAATAATAATATTAAAGGTTCATTGGAGACAAATCACACACTCACATCATTGTTACCAGTTCGATGATGACCTGCCTCTCTGGATGAATCACTGAAGGTTCAGGATTCGAGTCCCGGCAAGAGTATTTCTTTTGAGAGGCAAGTCATCAATTTTCTCAAACAATCATTCATCCTCATCGTCGCGATTAGCCAAAAGTGGAAGAGAAGCGAAGTAAGTGAAGAAAACTCGAAATAGTTTAGATGAGGATGCAGAAATGGTTAAAAGAAAAATTATAAATACCAATGCTTTGGTATGTGATTTTGAAGCAAGTTTCCCAAGGAGATTTTTGTTCCTTTTCAGACAGAATGAAAGCTTTCGATAAGAATGTATGCTTCTCGTGTTACCTTAGTAAACAAAATTAAGGAGGAGTATTAATAACTGATAATCGTGATGCCTGTTAAATCTGTAATTCGCCTTTTCTAATTTTCTTCGTAATTGGCTATCCCAAGGACAAAGACATGATAAGGTTTTGGCGAAAGTCCTTCATAAAAAAAAATGCCAGAGAATTTAGATCTTGTATCTGATTCCAGTTTCTTCTCAAGTCTCGAAAATAATAGATACAAAAATGTCAAATAAATACTAAAATAAACTAAAACATAAGTTTGTGTACATTAAGTGAAATTTATAACCTAATGCTATTCGGATAGCCATTTGTTTACTATTCATCTAGAAATTACATTTATAATTACCTACAGATGATAGATTTCGGCCATGCTAACCTTGGATACCGGCGCCAAGTTTTACTACTTCACATAGTTGAATATTTTCATTCAGGTGGCCGTTGTAATTCAATGCTCTCCATTAGAATTCTCCCCCCCCCCCCCCCCCCCCGTCGACTCAGAAGCCGAGCGCATGAAGTGGTCAACTTTCGATTTCGCCACCGAAGGTCTCGAATCCTGGCGTGGGTATGAGTGTTCTTTGTGAGTGTCCCGTCATAAATTACATCATATCATTACTCATCCTCATCGTTGCGAATAGGCAAGAGTGGCAGAAAAGCGACGCTAAATAACAAAATTACTACGCTTTCTAAACTGTTAGTTACCATAAAATCTACAATTTTCTACCTTGAAATTTATTAGTCTGCCTGCTAATTTACAAAAAACGGGACAATTTGGTAATTATAATTTAAATAAAAACGCTTTTTATTGAAGTTTGGATATTTTATAATGCATGAAGATAAGTAATGATTATGAATTACTGTTGCGTGTACCATAAATCTATTATTTTTAAAACTGAATAATAAATGTTTACGTTAGGTTTTTTTTTCATTTTTCCAGTCACCTTTCTTTATACAGTGCTACTTGTGATAACTAGACCTTGGATTTTAGGTTTTTAACCTATTTTTTCTCTTTACAGGTATATAAGAAATAATAACTTCTGTCAGTGTTTCGTTAAAAACGCAACGATGAAGTTTTATAGTACCTAAAGAAACTATTTTGCTTGTTAGAACCTATTTTAGCTTTATGCGCCTAAATCAAGACTTTTTTTTAGATTTTTATATATTTTCGAAGGTTTTTACAGGATTTTTATGTCACACAGAGGTATTGCTTTGTTTGATCACGACAAAATTCAATGACGAACGTGTTTGAAACGTAATCTCTGTCGATTTCCCTTCCTCCAAGTCCATGGTGATTTTTTAAAGCTCTAAACAAAGCAAAATGTCTGGTGCCACTGTTACCTGTACAATCGAAAGTGGTCTGATCTGTGTGGTGTTGCTCAGTTTTGCGTCACTTCGGTGCTTTGTGGCATTCACGCCTTGCGAACTAACATTTCAGAATTGAAGTTTGCACCACTGACTATGTTTTTGTTGAAATATTATTTTCAGCATATAAGATGATCCTCACAGACAAGATTAGCGGGTTTGACTGTGGATAACATGAAAAAAGATTTTTGCCTAACTATACGACGAAGAATGGTAAGTTCTGCCATCACCGTAGGGTTAGACAACACTTAAACGTTATGAATAGAGCCCGGAAGTTCAGGCATTTATTTTAGTTAAAATAGGCAGGCAAAAAGGCATTTATAATGTGGTAAATAGGCACTAAAAATGAAAAAAAGGCAAAATAAACCGAAAAAAGGCACATTTAGAAGTCGCTTACTTTTATCTATAATTTCTGGCAAAATGTTAAAATATAAATTGGGAAGAGCATTTCAATTTTCTCCGTCTTGATTGCACATAACTACAAGGTGCTTTTTAAGTTCTCAACATTCATTGATAGTCGTCTGTCAGAGAGAATGTTTTTCATAATAGAAAATGATCTTTCTACTTCGACAGAAGTTATTGGAGCATACATATAACAAGCTAATGTAGCTGGACTCATTTTGGTAACAGCATTTTCACCTTTTAGAATATCACAAATTGTTTTCAATTGTTTCAAGTCCTCATTTGCACTCACTTCCCGTTAGCACTTTTCCGCAACAGCTGACCCCTTTTCTCCTGGCACTTCCATCATCTGCTGCATAGATTCCTCGAAGATTTTCATGGATGGTATAATTGTAATTGTCTCTGGCAATGCACCATAATGTGCAAAAGTAAACTTGAATAGCACAGGAGTTTTTTCACTTCACGAATTGAAGCCGCTTCATTTTCTGGAAGAGCATCGATCACCTCACTGATTCTTTGAAGGTTGTTAGCATAATATATAGCTGCTGATATCCAGGTTCCCTATCTCCTCAAGACTGGTTGCTGAGGTAAACTAAGCTCAATCGCAACTTCCTTACATTTTCGGGTTCGAGAGGGAGATTTCAGAAATATTTTCTTTGTGTTCGAAATCAACCTGTCCACTTCAGCAGTCAATCATGCACAAGAAATGTTAACCGAAAGGCAATATCCTGACTCAGCATGAAATACTTTTTTCTCACACTTTTCTCCTTCAGCAATGTTGAAACATGCGTGAGTTCAATGCGAAAATTATTCACATAATAAACGGAAGAAAAATAAATGCCAACAACGTTTTTTGGGAGAAAAATAATATATATAAACATTTTTTTAAAAAAAAATGTCAAATTTCATTGAAAAAGGCAAAAAAGGCATTATAATTAAAAATAGGCAGTGGGGTCCCAAATAGGCAAAATAGGCAAAATGAAAAGTCTTCCAAAACATTCGAAACAACATAAGAAACGTATATCCTGAAAAATGTTAACAATATATGCAGTAGATAAAAAGAGGCATTTTGCCAAACTTCCGGGCTCTAGTTATGAATGATAGTGCGTATTTCAGGATATAGGTGTCCCATTTTCATTGCCGGTGACTATACCTAATCAGGATTTTTTAAACTATTTTAAGTTTTTTCTTAACCTACTTCAAGATTTTTCGAGCCTATAGTTATAACTTAAGATTTCTTAGGATCTATTTTAGGATTTTTGGAACCTATTTTAGGAGCCTAAAAGCACACTTTTAGAACCTAAAAATCCAAGGTCTAGTGATAACTTACACTATTATCTGAATAAGAAACAAAATATTAGTTTGTAACTTCTGTTTCACCCTGTCATTATGTGAGCTTTCTTTCAGAATAAAGTACTATCGACCCACGAAGTTTCAATCCCCAGAGACCAAGAATGAAATATTAAGTTTGCTTAGAGAAATAAAATTCCCACGCGAGCCCAGTTACAGTTTCTGGAACTTTCAGACATATTCTCAGATGGCCTGAATTCAGGAAAGGAACAAGCGTTCGGGTGACGAACGAGGAACGTGGCTGCATCAAATTTCGTTTCGGAGTCGTACATTGAGGTCTCATGTAACATTTTCTCCTCCCACTCGACCTACTTCAGATTCCATAGAAATTCGCGTGTGGCTTTAATAACAACAGTCAGCTGCAGTTTCAAGGCAGAATTGGTCTTGCTTGTGCATTGATCGCAAGAGGCCAGAAGTCCTTAAATGTCTAATAACTGCTGCCTGTAAACATGAGATTACCTCTTTTGCTTGTTTCAAAGACCATGAAATTCCTGTTTCTCTGCATACCCAACGATGCAGGAGAAGAATAGTATTGACCTTACGAGGAAACAAAGCAGAGTAAACTTGAATTTAGGTCACTACAGAGGGGAGAGGTACATAAAAGGCACCCACACAAGTACGCAGGCAGATCACACGCAGAGAGAGAGAGAGAGAGAGAGAGAGAGAGAGAGAGAGAGAGAGGAAGAGGAAGGAGGAAAGAAAGAGACACGATAGACAAAGGAAGCAAGGAAAGAAACAGACATGATGTAGAGGAAGAGAAAAGATAGTACAAAGAGAGGAAAAAGAAATAAAGAGACATGATGAGAGAGAGAGAATAAAGAAAGGGGAAGTGAAAGTTAAGCTTATGGAGATGAAGGAGAGATGACTGAGTGAGAGAGGGGGGATGAAGACAGAAAGATAGAGGGGGAAGAACACAATTGAAAGACCTTGTACTTAAATTTCATGAGTGATGACATGACGAAATTGATGAATGGACACTCACAAATAACCATGCCCAGGCCGGGATTCGAACCCGGGACCCATGGCGTCGTAGCGCGCTCTGCTAACCACTCCGCCACAGAGGTCGACAAACCACTCCGCCATGCGGACCAGACATTTTCCTCAGGAAAGGTAAAAAGTGTTCATGAAACAATTTATATTCTCGGAATCGTAAGAAAGATGGAAACTATTCATTTTAAAACGTGCGTTGCAAATATATAACAATGTAGAACTAAGATTGCACCCTGAAACAAAGAAAGCAAAAAAGTTTAAATACGATACCAAAATCGTAAGTTACTGCAAAATCACGTCCCCAAGTTCGAATCACTGGCGACAGACTATTTGTAATTTTTCATCCATATCTTTCTTGTTGATTCTCACTGATACTGGTAGCCTACAGTAGTTGTAGAATTTTTTGTTGTTCACCAACGAACGTGTACCGTAATTTTTCTACTCCGTGAATGAATGAATGAATTGTTGCTTTAAGTCCACTTTATGCACAGATATGCTGAACGGGACTGGACCTACAGTTTAAAATGGGATCCGAACCTCTGTGCAATGTGCTTCCAACGGGTATCGAACCCGGGACCCCTTGGTTACAAGGCGACGACGTTACCAATACGCTTTTCTACTCGTATGTTGTTGGTTTGCAAAAAGTAGGAAAGAAACAAAAATGAATAAATTCATACCTTTCTGAGATTTGAATTCGGTCAGCTGATTACAACGTTACAGGAAAATATTGGCTTTGTCACAATTTTTACATTTTATTGCAATGTAAGTGCTATTTTATACAACAGTAGGCTACATTCAAAACTAATACGCATCTTAACTTTCGAGAAGAAATTTGACCCTCCAAAAAAAGTGCGCAGGAGATTCGAATACAAGAGTGAAAATTAACACATTTCAGAAATCAGAAAATATATGAACAACAAACTTTTCAGTCATTTGGAACTCATTGTCCACAAAATGGATGCTCGTAAGACAGTTGACTTGTATTTTCGTATTTTGAAATTTTCTTTATCTTAATACAACGCAGACAATAACACAAGAAACTCCATGAAAGCAGTTCGCTCCAGTCTTGGGAGGAGAAGCAGACGGTGGTCCACAACAAGAACCTTGAACTGCGAGCATCGAACAGAGATTGTTTACGTCTATATTTTCTTAAAAGTCCAAAGACCGGTGTGTTCTTTGCTTCGTAGTTACATAAGAAAAAAACTCTTCTTTGTTTTTGTTATTTTTTGTTTCTGCAATGTGAGTCTGTGAGATAGTACTGCCAAGCAAGAAGTTAAAAAGATATACGGTATATAATTAAAAATTTGTCATCACAAAAACGCTTTCTGCGCTGCAAAAATTAAGCCTAGAATGAATAGAAAATTGATGTGTCTGTCTGTCTATCTTCTTTGTACATTTATTTGTTTCCTTCTCTTGGCCGACTTCCGTCGCGGAGTGGTTATCACAGCGTCCTACGACCCCAGGGTATCGGGTTCGAATTCCGACCTGGACACACGGGTGTTCTTTGTGAGTGTACCTTTGTCAATTTCCTCCCTTCCCTCTGTCCTCCTCAGCCATCTCTTTCTCTCTCTCTCTCTCTCTCTGTGTGTGTGTGTGTGAGTGTGTCCCTTGCCCCCTTACCCTCCATCAGTTCTTTCTCTTTTTCCTTTGCACTCTGTGTTTTTCCCTATCTTTCTATGCGCAGTCAGCGCCTAGAGTCCTATCGTCCCTGTTTTTTTGGCTTTCGAGACCGGAGTCCGCTACTTCCTTTTCAAGTAGCTTCCCAATTGTTCTCAGGAAGCTGGGTCACCAAGGTTGATTGATTGATCGAATTAGGTTATTTTACATCGCTCCAGGGGTGCCCATGACGCACTCCCCCCAAAAAGGTATAACATTCCCTCCCCCATTTATGCCGAATTAATTACTCAAATTATTTTTGCCAGATAAAATTTGTGGAAAAATATAATACCAGAGTTGCAATCACGATTTTTTGTCTGGGAGGGGCAAGTACTAGGATAAACGTATCAATAATAATAATAATAATAACAACAACAACATTAATAATGACTTTACCATTATTACTACTACTACTACTACCAGTAGTAGTAGTATCAAAGACGTTATTATCCTCATAAATTACGCCAAAAGGAGTAGAAGTCGGTGTTAAAGCATTTGTTTGGAACAAACTATTTGAAATATTTTTTTTAATGCCGTCAATTTCTCATTAGCTAATAATGGAAATCAAGAACACAAACTGCATTTTTGAATGACAGAAAATGAATGATAAATGCATTCCGAAGATACATGTGTAACTTTCATGTACAGTCACGGACACTTCTGGCTTGTAATGAATACATTGACTTTCAATGGAATCATTACAACCCAGCAGTGTCCGTGACTGTACAACATATGTTTTTACACATGGAGCGACATAAAATAGAAAATGCATGCAACAAGCTAACACTAAATTCTGTACGTATTCAAAGCTTATTCAATACAAATATACAACACACATTATTTAAATACATTACATTACAGAAAACGTGTAGAATGCGAGCGAAGCGAGCAAGAAATATTTTAGATCCAATTTTTGCAATTAAAAACAATATTGATTTAATAATAATTTCACTAGACGCCAGGGCATTCTCTCTTTTACAACTTTTTTCTTAGATCATTCGGCGCCCATGGCCGACTCCCGCCGCCCCTAGCTACAGCTCTGAACTTGATGAAAACGAGAAAAGCAGATAATGCGAGCGAAGCAAGCAAGAAAATTTTACAAAATGAACTTTTGTTTGCATAAAATTTGAAATCAAAGAAGTAATTGCCCCTCTGTGCCCCCCCCCCCCTTTGCAGGTGCCCTTGGCCGTCAATGTTTGTTCCCACTTGCTACCCTAGAATTGACTTCCGACGAAGGTGAGGGGGGGGGATGACCCCCTGCCCCCCTTGTGGTTGCGTCACTCTATAATACAGACATATTTAAGCAATAGATGTTTAAGAACACCCATGCCCAGACAGCAGTTCGAAGCTAGGACCCATGGCATCGTAGCCGTTGTGCTAACCACTCAACTACGGAGGTCGGCTGGGTCAACACGGAAGTTTTGCGGGCTCCCATTAGGAACCGAACAAAGGACCGCTCGCACCTCAATGCGAGAGCGCTAACTATTTGGCTAAACTAAAATGGATATTTGAGGTAAAAGAACATTTATTAATCATTTTTTTTTTTTTGCTTGCCGGCAGGAAGGGCTGACTGGTCAAGGAGGGCATTAAGCTACCTCCCCCTGTCGCCCCCCCGCACATTCTGGCGCTGTCACTAATGAACAATAACATTGTCCTTTCTTGCATTATCAACTTATCGTTACGTGCTGAAGACACTTTTATAACCTGAATAGTTCAAGATAAATAAAACACAACAAAACAAAGGCATGCGCTGATTGAGCGACTTAAATTTCTACAGCGTATGGACTTTATCTTCAGGGCAAGTTCCATGGGTTGGGAATATTCTTGTATAACTCACTCGGAGTAAAGGGCATTGGTAATACATACCAGGAAGAACAAAGCTCTAATTTTGCTCTTTAATATGTGCTTATCAAGCTGACTTTGGACTGTTGATACGCTCACTACGTTATTAGCACAAAACTGCAATATTGTATTACATAATGAGATATCAAATTCCATTAATTTTTCTAGAATATCCGTCTGTTGTTTACGCCTTATTTACTACAGAAAATCCTTGAGGATGTTCTGAACTGTTTACATTTCAATTCTTTACTGTAGGGTAAGGTTCAGTCTGCGACTGTTCTGACACATAACCCCAACGGATACATGTACTACATACTAGAAGATCATGCAATAATGAAAGAAAGAAAGCACGAAAGAGATTTTTAAAAAAGTTAGAAAAACACACAACAAACTTACACAAAAGGTTACACATATGATTAGGCATGATTGTGCTTGGTCTTATTTTGGTAAGATTAATAGAAAGTAAGTTGATGATAAAAAAGATATGTACGTACATGAATAAGGATAAAATATAGTCAAGGATTGGTGAGATGTAAGAGAGGAGGGGAATAAAGAGGGAAATAATAATATTTGTTATTATGACGTTAAGCTGGAGGTGAGACTGTGATGTAAGCTACTCATTTCACGCCCTTGAAGCCGATTTTCATATAATTAGTGTATATCTAGCTTACATGATTGACGAAAATATGGATGAATTATTATGAGAGGAATATACGTATATTCATTTTAGAGGACAAATCAGTTGGTAAACGATGCCCATATGTAAAAAATACTCAAATTGAGGTAAGAATTTACAATATAGAGAAAGTCTCCAATTTCGTTAATTTTTGGTATACTAACTAATTTTGGCCTCCTAATTACGAATCTATTGTAAAAAACCAGGGGTCACGTCTGGAAAATTGTACATTTGATGAAAAATTGTTCGTTAGCGCCAAAAACCATCCACGGGTAGCCCCACAAACCATTGACGTTAGCCCCAAAAAGCATCCACGGGTAGCCCCACGAGGTTAGGTTAGGCCTGTTAGGTTAGGTTCCATTAGCACTCATTTCACCCCTAAATTCATCGAAAAAATAGGGATCGTACTAGAATTGAACATCATAAATCATTTTCTTGTAAAACAACGGCGTGGTTGGACACAATGACAGGAGATTACATTTTTGTTCGTAAAACTACTCATATACACCTATATAGAAAAAAAAAATCAATCTGCTTTTTTTTTTCAAATTTTCAGACGTGACCCCCGGTTTTTTTCAACAGATTCGTGATTAGGAGGTCAAAATTAGTTAGTATACCGAAAATTAACAAAATTGGAGACTTTCTCTATATTGTAAATTCGCTCCCAAATTGATTTGAGAACAAGATCAGTCCCTTCGATACTTATCGAGACTAGACGGAAACGCACAATCGAAACGAAACTGAAACATACGCATGAAATTCATACGAGAAGCTCGGACTCCGGTGGCGGATTATCAACTTGCTACGTTCCCCGGATTATTCTCAATGGAACAACTTACGTTTATTCCTCAACGGCGAGCCAGAGACTTATCAGCCTACTATGAAGCCCTCAGGTTGTGAGAAATCAGATAAGGATATGCTTACGTAAACCTAACTAACTCTCGCACACAAAAATATATTTAGAAGTCAGTTAATGTAAATATATAACACTTGAACTCACAATTAAACTTCTTATTACAAACAAAAGTGCATTTAGATCATAATACTTCTTCACTACACAAATTACCACATTCACATTTCCAAAATCACTTCCATTATTCCAGCAACATCCATAATAATATCTCTCCTCACAACCCACAATCAAATGTTTTTAGGTTAGTCTATAACCATAACAGACTACCCAATTGAACAAAACAAATTACGTCATAATAGACAATTAACATATTAAACATATCAAACACTTAAAATGATACAATAAGTGGATGCGTATCAAACTCTCTCTTGTATGAAAGGGAGGTAGTCATTTTTTTTCTGTCGTCCAAATTTGTTTACGCACGCCACAGTACGAGACGTTCTAGTTAGAGCATAAGACGATGCACAAATCGTTTTAAGGCACTTGAACTTATAAAGCACAGACTGCGACTTAATAAAGCGTATAAGAACGTAAGGCTGAAACAGTGGCGGCACCAGTGTGTGAGCCTATGGATGGCTGTTAAAGATTGGAATAAGCCACATCTTAAAAAAATATTCACATTATCATTACGTGATCCAGCGGAAGAAGATGACGAAAATTAATTTTAGTAATACAAATATAGTAATGATAATAGTAATAAAAATAACAAGTATTGTTAGAAGAAGTGTTTCCTTGACCTCTAAACATGATTAGTTTTCGTCGATTATTCGATACTGAAAGAATCGACCCGTTCATTCCCGGAAAGAAGGAAAACATAACTCCTCTACAATTTCCGAAGCGACGAGAATCCTAACAACTTCCTCTATGTAAATAAAATGAGTCGATATTCCCTTTGCGCACAAAGCAGCCGCACTGTTTACTTAGCCGGGAGAACTTTTTGCTAGAACGTGCAGTTGGTAGGTTATGTAACTAAATTTAGCAATCCTCGTTCTGTCGACGTTTAAGCTGACGTAAGAACGACGTCAACAGCATAGCTCGAGGGAGGACGACGCTAACCAACATTCTTGAGAGAACTTCAAATACATTTGTCGTTGCGGCTGTCGCGGATATTATTTCCAGATGTGTCCACTTCCTTGTTGGTTTATTCCGGATGCGAGCTACAGTTGAATTTTTATGCGAAGACCCAGAAGTACCTCTACAGAAAAAGCGAGGCCCTGTCCGAACTACATTACTTTTGAAAAGTAAAAATATAGACAACTTCCATTTCTCGTCACATTCTACACTACTAAAACCAACATTGTTATTAATATTGCGTAACAATTACATTCTTGTTATATATACGAGGCGTTGCGGATATTAGGGTCGAACTCGCAAAATACAAGATGCGAGAATCATTAGTTTTCAAAATGTATGTCCTATTCTAATGCACGTGCACTGTCCTATTCTAAACCAAATTTCAGAGTATTATAGGCAAGCGGACTTCTCTCAGACGTTGCATCACTTCGTAAGTCTTCAATGTACCTAGGTATATGATACAGTAAAAGAAAAATCTACCCTTGTCGAGTTCGTCCTTATGCATGATTTACTAGAAGTGATAGCGCAAACTGAAATGGTGAAAAGTACGCGTGTGAACTACAGATTATTGTGTATTTCCCTTGGAGAAAGATTGGATCACAAAGCGTGATTTTTAAAACGTTCGATTTTAGCGCTGTCATCTGGAAATGGTTGAACTACAGATTTATCTCCCATGGGAAAAGGTTGGATACATCCATGTTAAAAGCATAATTTTAATATATTTGATTCCACCGCCATCACCGGTAACTACATTTTATTTACTTCCCCTTGGAAAAGATTACATACTCCATGTTAAAACAGTGCTTTTAATATAGCTAGTTGATTCTAGCGCCAACATGAGATTACTGAACTACACATTACTTACCTCCCTTGGGAAAAGATTGGATACTCCATGTTAAAAGCGTGATTTTAATATACTTGATTTAAGCGCCATTATCGTAAAATGACTGAACTACGAGGGGCGATCAGGTTGCTCCGACCCTAACATAGAAGGAATGACGTTATGATTGATTTTTTATTTTGTTGTTATTTAGTTATCCTTTGTATGCTTTCATTCTGAATTGCAAGTCTGAGTAGCGTACAGTTTTCTTTTTACAGGGGTTTAACTGAGTGAAGTTGTGTCAATGTGCCAGAATGGAGAAAACTGAAGTGAGAGTGGTGATCAAATATTTTGTGAAGAAGAAGTGGACGGTATCCAAAATCCATGAGGACTTGGTGGATACACTAGGGGACACTGCTCCTTCATACAGCATGGTGAAGAGATGGTGTCGTGAGTTTAATTGTGGGAGAGAGTCGTGTGAGGATGAACATGCAGGTGGAGCACCAAAAAACTGTCATGACGACCGAAAACATTAACAAAGTCCACGATATCGTGCTGAAGGATCGTCGAGTCACTATCCATCATGTTGCTGAGATGTGTGGCCTGTCATATGGCACTGTGCAAAACATAATTATCCAGGAATTGCAAATGAAAAAAATTGCTGCAAGATGGGTCCCTCGAAACCTCACCCCAGATCAGAAGCGCGCCCGAGTGCTCATCAGTCAAGAACTTCTTGACAAGTTTCCTGCTGATATAGACGATTTCCTTGCCCGATTTGTAACTATGGTTGAAACATGGGTCCATCACTTCGACCCAGAAACAAAATCACAAAGCATGGAGTGGAAACACCCACATTCTCCACCAACGAAGAAGTTCAAGGTGCAAACGTCAGCCAAGAAGGTGATGGCCTCAATTTTCTAGGACTGCAAGGGTGTAGTTCTTGTGGACTATCTACAAAGAGGCCAAACCATCACTGGCACATACTACAGTGATCTAATCAAGAAATTACGTGATTCCATCAAGAAAAAGAGGCGTGGGATATTGACTCGCGGTGTGCTCCTTCACCAGGACAATGCACCTGTCCACACCTCACGCATTGCGAGGGCTGCTATTGCAGATGAATCGTTCGAATTGTTGCCCCACCCACCATATTCCCCAGATTTGGCCCCCAGTGATTTCCATTTGTTCAAACATTTGAAGAATGACATTCATGGGCAAAAATTTTCTGATGATTGTGAGGTGATAAGGACTGTGGACTCATGGTTGGAGGACCAGTTGGAAGATTTTTTTTTTGCAAGGTATCCAGGCGTTGGAGCACCGATGGGGAAAAGTGCATTGGAGTTGCAGGGGAGTATGTTGAAAAATAATAAAAAAATTGAAACCCTATTGCCGCTCTTTCTATGTTAGGGTCAGAGCAACCTGATCACCCCTCGTACATATTATTTACCTCCCTTTGGAAAAGATTAGATACCTCCATGTTAAAAGCGTGATTTGATTCCAGCGCCATCATCGTGATAGGTATAGCTGAAACCTTCCTTGGGAATAGGTTGGATACCTCCATTTTAAAAGCGTGATTTTAATGTGTTTGATTTTAGCGCCATCATCGAGAAATGGCTGAACTACAGATCATTTACCTCCTCCGGGAAAATTGAATATTTCATCTTAAAAGGGAGATTTTAGTATATTTGATTTGAGCGCCATCATCGGGAAGTAGCAGAACTACAAATCATGTATATACCTCCCTTTGGAGGTGTGTACACTTTCCGAGAGGGAGGAAAATAATCCATAGTTCAGCCATTTCCCGATAATAGCGCTGGAATCAAATATATTAAAATCACGCTTTTAACATGGAGGTTCCAATGTTTTCCCATGGGACGTAAATCTGTAGTTAAACCATCTCCCCATGATGGTGCTGAAATCACATCTTATTAAAATCACGGTTTTAACATGTAGTATCCAATCTTTTCCAAAGGGAGGTAAATTATCTGAAGTTCAACAATTTCCCGATGATGGCGCTGGAATTAAATATATTAAAATTACGCTTTTAACATCGAGGTATCCAATCTTTTCCCATGGGACGTAAATAATCTATAATTCAGCCATATCTCAATGATGGCGCAGATATAGTAAAATAGTAAAATCACGCTTTTAACATGGAGTATCCAATCTTTTCCCAAGGGAGGTAATGTCCCAAACGTATTAAAGAAAATAGTTGTGTTGAATAATCATTCATGTAGTGGATCGAGTTGAAAAGTCTCTCCTGTAGTAATAATAATAATAATAATACTAATAATAATAATAATATCAAAAACAATAATAGTAATAGTGATAATAATAACAAATTCTAACAAATTGGGTTATTAGTTTATAATAATTATTATAAACATACTTATACTATTGGTGGCAACCCACCATCGTGAGGAAATTGGGAGTTACGAGTGAATAGCGTAATCCGGTCTCGGAAATCTCCTATAACGGCTGAGGGTTCCACGTGCTGACCCCACGTCAGCCCATTACCGGTTGAAGAACTCCACACTTCTAGGTAGGATTGTAGGAGGGAGACTGGCAGTCGGGAGAGAGATCAGGGCCCTTCCAGGGCTGTCGAGCCACGGATTAAATTAGTACTTCAACTACTACTACTAATTATTATTAATATTACTTTTATTATTATTAACATTAAAGTTTTATCATTGGGCTGACCCCCAATAAAATTTCTGGTATCGTCAATGGGTCAAAATACTTAGCCCCCCCCAGACAAAATATTTGTGGTCGCCCCTCTGACTCCTTGTACCCCCCCCCCCGTAGGTATATGTATACATATATACAGCGTGCTTTTCAAGTCCTGCAGAATTCTAAAAACATAATGTTGTTTATTTTCTTAATGGTTTAATAGAGAAAATTATGACATTTGAGCTCCCAAAAGTGATCAACGTCCTTGGCGATGGTAAAAGCAAAAAAGACTCACAAGGGAGAATATCTAAGTGTCCTACTCCGATTGTATGAAACTTGGCAGGTGTATAGAGGGGCCAAAGGAAGAAACGTGTGTTTTTTTGTTTCGGCTAAAAAAACTGTTTTAGGGGGCAAACACCCCTCAAATGTCAAGATGAGGACAAATTGAAGTGGGGATCTGACCCCTGTGTCCCCCTCCGATTTCCATGAAACTTGGCAGGTGTATAGCGGGGCCCAAAGGAAGAAATACGTATTTTCTTGTTTCGGCTAAACAACTGTTTTAGGGGGCAAACCCCTCCTCAAATGTCAAGATGAGGACAAATTGAAGTAGGGATATGACCCCTGTGTCCCCCTCCGATTTCCACGAAACGTCACAGGTGTATAGAGGTGTGTATATATATGCCGGGTGGTCCAAAAGTCCCGGAACGGTCACATATCGTGAGAAATACACATCGAATCGGAAAACGAAAAAATACGTGTTTAATATGTGAATGGAAGCTATTCAATGATATCACACTTGATCCCCCCCCCCTGGGGGTGGGGCGGGGGCCAACTGTGAAATATTAAATGGAACCCCCCATTTTGTATTGTAGAATCGGAAGTAGGACTTCATTCCGAGTCCAACGATCTATCAACCATCCTCCTAGCTCAATTAGAAACGGAGATATGGCGATTTTAAGGGAGGTCTACCCAAGACTACTAGAAGGAAAGGCTGGGGTCAGACACGCCTCTTTTCGCGACTGCCGCGGGTGTGACGTCATGGGCGGACAAACCCCCAGCTGAGTCTTTACCCCCATACGGAAAGAAACGTGGAAGGGCTGATCTGTTTTGTTCCTTTCGCTCCTTTTTTCTTGTATTTCTGGATTGTTGGGTTCAGGGTGCGAAATCCTGGAGTGGACGAGGGGGACTTCCCCCCACCAATAATCTTGTCCTCAAAAATCCCCCCACCAAAAATTTCCCGGGGGGCGGGGCAGTTTTTGTTATAACAAAGAAAAGATAAGCAATTACTTTTAATTTCAAATATACTTTACTAAGAATAATATCGAAAACACACACAAATTAGTGTGGCTGTGAGTGTTGAATGCTTTCTCTCTCAAGAGATCACTAACAAATCTACATCAATACGCACAATAAAAGTAAAACAAGAATGCAAAACAATAATAACTATGAAATCTAATTGATTTATATTAACATAGTGCACAGACTAAACAAAAACTTACACATAATAAAACCACTTCAACTACCATAATTTATTAACATCTTTAACCGGTTAGTAAAGGAATTAGTTAGCTGCTTTACACTATCTGATATGTATGAAAATAACAAATTAATTTCTAATTAATAATCATAATAATTATTTTAATTGAGTAATTTATTTTTACTTTTAATAACATTGAAAAATATATACATCGTATAATTCACACATATGTTTGTGGGGGGGTTTAGGTTAAGAAGTTTCTCCCCCTCACCAGTTTTCAATGATTTCGCACCCTGGTGGGTTGTGGGGTGCTGCAGTTTACAATGCCTTCAATGAGGTGTTGCGACGTGTCGTAATCTCCGATGAAAAAATAAAAACAGCGGGTGACAATATATAACTGAACACATCGCATCTAACAAGACTTGTTAGTGGATTGCGATACCAGTAGTCTCATTACACATCAGGCTACCATACACTTCAATTGGGTTACAATTATTAGAATAAAAAGTAATAATATTGTAATTTATAATAAAGGCTCTCACGGGT
Source organism: Lepisma saccharinum (assembly GCF_977018435.1). NCBI lineage: Eukaryota > Metazoa > Arthropoda > Insecta > Zygentoma > Lepismatidae > Lepisma > Lepisma saccharinum. The sequence goes on along the minus strand of NC_139239.1, from coordinate 33,647,943 downwards.
ATAGTAAGATAAAAACTGCAAGCATATACCCCCAATTTAATATCCTGCCCCACCAAAATTCCCACAACAGTCTAAGCGGAACAGTAATTAATACTCAAGACTTGGCTATCTCCCATCCTAGTGCTCAATTTCCTTACTACAGAGTTGGAAACTTCCCCAACCAAGGGTAATTCCACATCAGAATTCATGATAAAAACTTTAGGTTTAATATGTAATAGCTGTATATTGTGCACCTCAAATAGATATACCGTGTTGCCGAGAGGCGACACTGGTATGTCTCGTCGCGTGAAAATTCCATCTCTTCTCGTGTCTAGTCTCGTTAACAACACTAATAATACATAGTAACTGTTATAATTCCCTTGGAAATACACAACTTGCTATTTATATACGAGTGATGCATAAATGACAACGTAGTTCAACTTCCGTCCTCCATTGTTCTATTATTTATTCAGTCAAATTTTCATCACAATCGCCCCCCCCCCCCAAAAGTTAAGTCGACGCAACCAGCTTTCACATACCCGCCTGTGGGCACCCCTGTTCGACATCCCAATGATTATACATATATAAATAAAGTGAGCCTCGACTTTCTTCAGTTCTATGTCTCAAGTTTTCGTTCAGTCGAAAGTTGTTTAAAGTGTTTGTGACATAATACACACGGAACTTCCTCACATTCATCCCTGTGTAGTTCAAAGATTCATAAGACTCACAACTGTAATCTGAATAAGGAAAATTAATGATGAAATAAATATCAATAGTCGAAGCAAAGTTACCAAATTTGAAGAAGTTAAGTGAAAACAGCTCCTCTCTCACTCCTAAACGAGAGCAATAGATGAGGTTGTTTTCTTTTACATATTCAACTTATCCATAATTTTGGCTTTCTGCTTTTCTTTATTTAACAAAACACATGAACAGGCATATTAACTTCAATTTTACATGAAACTTTAGGTTTCAGAGAGAAATGTGACGACCTAAAAACTACCGATTCAATACATATCTTAATAGCTGTATAATCCAATCCTGAAGACATACATTATCTCGGATCCTAAGTGAACCTGTATATTCAGTCCCAGCTAGCTTCTGGGCATAATGACGGCTCTTTTTTGTTCATAATTTCTGCATTGATTCCGCTGCGAAACCGTGGCGCGGAGCGATCTGTCCGCCCGTGACGTCACGCCTGACGTCAAGGACCACGTGATCAGGTATGGCCCCAGCCTTCCTTCCTAATAGTCTTGAGGTCTACCATGTACTCTATGGAAAGGTCTTGACGTGCAAATTCCGAATCTACAATCGCTTTCACTGTAGCTCAATTAGGGACAGAGCGTCCTTCTCATTTTAAGCGTCCCGAAAATTTAAAATCGCCATATTTCATTTCCTAATTGAGCTAGGAGGATGGTTGATAGCTCGTTGGACTCAGAAGGAAGTCCTCTTTCCGATTCTACAATACAAAATGGGGGTTTCCATTTAAAATTTCACAGTTGCCCCCCCGCCCCTCCCCAGGGTGGGGAAATCAAGTGTGATATCATTGAATAGCTTTCTTTCACTTATTATTAAACACGTATTTTTTCGTTTTCCGATTCGATGTGTATTTCTCACGATATGTGACCGTTCCGGGACTTTTGGACCATCCGGTATGTATATTATATATATATGTATATTATCAGGTAACAATATGTTGTAAACACATTCTTACTTTCCAAAGAAACGTTCATGTGGGATGGTCAAACGGATCCGGATCCGAAAGTTTTGGATCCGGACCCGAATCCACGGATCCGAAAAATTTAGGATCCGGATCTGGCCATCCCTCTTTACGGATACGTTTTTTTTCTTCTACTATCGTGTACTTTTCACCGTTTCAGTTTGCGCTGTCACTTCTGGTACACCCTGTACCTTATATGTATGTATGTATGTATGTATGTGCATGTGTGTGTGTACCAGGAGCGTATGGCATCAAGAAGGTATCTTTAATGGAAACAAAATATATATGAGAACACCAGATAGGCAGATACGTGGAAAGAGGGACAAATACAGGATCAACTTCCAAAACGAATAGAAGTCATACGTCCTCCCATGACGGTCATTCATATCCTCCTTATGAAATTTCTACGAATGTTAATTATTTCAAGGACACCCTTAGTCCCTATTAGTTTTTCAAGATCGAAATGAATCGTACTGACCACACAGATAGAGATTGCTACATGGTAGTTTGAATACAATCGAATTGTTGTCTTGCTAATGACGAGGAAGCGAAATCTCTGTTCACACTCTTTCAAGGTTTGTTTCCCAGCAGCCATTGTCTCCTGCGTCAGTTCAAAAGGTTCGTGTTAAGCAAGCTTAATGAAATAGGTTCATTGTATTAGCGATAAAATCTACAACGCAGACAGAAAGTAGTGCAACGTGATACCGTAACACAGAGACGTTGTTACTTTTTATTGAAAATTTAGTGTACGATATATCTAATTAAAATCATTTTTATACATTACAATGTTTGAAAATTAAAATAGACTACACTCGGTAATTTACCTCAGAAAATAGATTCTTTAATTTGAAACGAAAGCCAGTAGCTTTGATAAATGTGGTAATGTAAGTAATTGTTGTAGATCTCTAATATTCAACTTCACAAGAAACAAAACCCTTGATATTACAATATACCACTGGCGTACGCAGGGTTTGTTTTCGGGAGGGGCTGAAATTGTATGGGAATGTTGGAAGGCCGTATGAATATGTGTGTATGTGTGAATTGATTGATTGTTTTTTGCCATTTAGCGTCACTTTCTGCCACTTTCGGCTAATGGCGACGATGAGGATGAGTGGATGATATAATTAACGAAGGGACACTCACAAAGAACACCCTTACTCAAGCTGCGATTCGAACCTGGGACCTCTGGCATCGTAACAAGCTGGGATAACCACTTTGCCGGGATTTCGGCCTTTGTGTGTGTGTGTGTGTGTGTGTATGTGTTTATGTGGGAGGAGTGTACTGGGTGCTTCCGTACATCAATGATACGCTTTCCTAGCTTGTGGAAGGCATTAATTCGAACAATTTTACTTAATATCGTTTCCTCCTTTCGATGCTATAAATTGTCGAAGAAAGTAACATAGACATTTATATTTATCTGTGGGAAAGTGACAAAATTTAAGGAACCCATCTCCGATGTGTGAACATTTCTCACTCAGGAATCCTTTCTTTAATGAAAACGCATCAAATCGATAAGCAGCATGTGTGCGTACTGTGATAAATGCATAATTCCAAAAGGGTAAGATTAGTGACTTCCCCTTGACAACATCTCTGCTGGCATGATATTCATGTTGAATTGTTGCACTTTTAACCACTGCTTCTTACTTTCTACTCGTGTCTAAGTTTCGGAAACTGATTCTAATTTCGTCTTCCGGATTTTGTTTTTGCGTCTAACTGTTCGTCACCAGGGGCGCTCTGGAAAGGTGTTAATATGCGTAGTTATAGTGCAAGGTGCGAAATAAAAGGAGTGCCTTGGAGGTTCGTTTAATTTTCTGGGTAAGACCTAAGACCAGTTTTTGTATATACAATGGGATCCACAAGTATTGCTCGTCAAATTGTCCATGACTATATTCGTTAATTTTCCTCTTGCATCTTGCACGTTTATAAGTAGTGGATTTTTACGCATGTTCATGCAGAGACTGTCAGCAGTTTGTTTGAAATCTCGTTTCAACTCCCGAAACTCTCATTGCATAAAATAAAGAAAATGAACATGGTAGTGGACAGTTTGCTTGGTAATACTTATGCGTCCCACTATACATTATCATGGAGGATTACACTAGGGAACATGATTTTTGCCCCCGTGAAAGTAATGACTGTTTCTAATGTGTTTTGTAGTGTAGTAAGCGAAACTAATCCTCAAAATTCTCCTACACGTAAAACTTTTTCATAATGTAAATTTTTAATAAAATAAAATTTAAGGTATAAGGTATACGAACATTGAGGTGGCCGCGGTGGCTCAGTCGGTAACGCGTCTGACTACCATGCTCAAGGTCCCGGGTTCGATCCCCGGCCGGTTCAAATCCGGGAACTTTTCTAACGTTGGAAGCGGCCCCGGCGCCCACCCAGCGTCGAATAACATGGGTACCTGGGGGAAACCCTGGGGGGTAAAGGCGGTCAGGGGCGTGGTGCTGATCACATCACCCCCACTCACGACCGGATCAAGAAAGTGTGGGGCGTTACCCCTATACGCCTTCATGGCGTGGTGCTAAGCACAGGGGAACACTTTACCTTTTTTTAAAGCACAGGGGTATACGAACATTGGAAAATAAGGCTAGATGTTTACCTGGAAAAGAAAGGGAAAGAATTACTTCATTCGAAAAGTTGTTATGTAAATTTATATATAAGAGACAGGTACACCACAGCGAGGAACTACCACTTCCAAAAACCCCCACGCACATACGTAGGTTGTGCAAGCACCAGATGAAGATACCGCAGACGAGCCTTCAACAGCAATCGACGTAGAATACCATTGTGACGAACAAGATGATGGTGTGCACCTCATTATGCTTGATGAGCTAAGTGATCTTATACGCGATTTAAATTTGGGAAAAAAAGAAGCAGATTCTTGGTTCAAGGCTTCAGCAGTGGAAACTCCTTGCGAAATACACAAAAAATTCCCTTTATTGAAACCGTCACGAACAGTTTTCCGAGTATTTCACAATGAAAGAAAATATGTGCTTGTGTATAGATATCGTTTTCCTTAATAAATGAGTTTGGTGTTCGACATTCAGTACCCGATTGGAGACTGTTCATAGACTCCTCAAAATTAAGTATGAAAGTTGTATTGCTGCATAATGGCAATGTTTTACCATCAATTCCTTTATCCCATGCTCTAAATACGAAGGTAACATACGAAACAATGTCTGCTTTGTTAGCAGCTGTAAATTATAATAAATATGAATGGGAAATCTGTGCTGATCTCAAGGTTATTGCCTTGCTCACAGGATTACAGGGAGGTTTTACGAAACATTGCTGCTTTTTGTGTTTGTGGGACAGTCGTCACACAAGTCGTCATTTTTGTAGTTAAAGATTGGGGAATGAGGGATGAATACCAAATTGGAGAAAAAATGTGAAATATGTGGCGCTTGTTGATCCAAAGAAGATTCTTCTCCCACCACTACATATTAAATTAGGATTGATGAAGAACTTCGTGAAAGCCTTGAATAAAGATGGCAGTGGATTTCGTTACCTCCAAGACCTTTCTTTAACTAGACAACAAGCAAAATTGAAGAAAAGTATTTTTGTGAGACCACAAATTAGAACACTCCTGAAAGACAATTTTTTTAAATCAAAGCTTCAAGACGTCGAGCTGACAGCGTGGCGTTTCTTCAAAGCTGTGGTGAATGGATTCCTGGGAAACAAAAAAGAAGAGAACTATGAATTTCTAGTTTCAGAGCTACTGAGGTGTTACAAAGAAATGGGTTGCCGAATGTCTGTAAAAATTCATCTTCTACATTCTCATCTTGAATATTTTCCACAGAATTTAGGTGATGTAAGTGTTAAACAGGGGGAAAGGTTCCATCAGGACATTTCTGACATGGAACGTCGTTACCAAGGACGATGGGACCCAGCCATGTTAGGGGATTACTGTTGGAATACGAAACGAGAAAGTAGCACTGAATATAAGAGACGTTCATTGAAAGGTAGACATTTTTTATCTTTTCTCAAGTAAACGTATGCTTTTGTATTGTTCAAATGTCCTTATCTGTAGCAAGCTAATTACTTTTGACTAGTGGTTGATTACTAATTTCCTTATAAAATGATACTTTATATTATTTACATGTACTTACATGATGTGCAATTCATGGCTCTGTACATTTGTTACGCATATTTCCATGTATACTGAAATCTACCTGTAAAAATAAAATCTTGCGTGTTAGAGCATTTTCTTTGTTATTTTTTAATTCAGCACATTTGTTTCCATAAGAGGCAACTTATTTCGCTCTGGAGGCAAAAAAAAATATTTCATTTGTTCCCTAGTGTTATCTTTACGAATAGAAAGTAATAGAAAGTGATTAAAAGTCCAACAATTCAACATGAATCAATCATCACTGATCACCTACAAAGAAGGATGGCATGATATTGTTTCCATTAGCATACTATAACTCTTAGAATCTTATCAATGAAAAAAATTAAATGCCAGTGGCGAAATTCTATAGGCAGAATGTCCGGGGGCAAAGTCAACTGATATAAAACGTACCTCTGGTTATAGAAACGCCTTATCTAAAAAAATTGAAGGAGCGAGAAATAGCATAGGTCATCCATCTATTGTAGAATGTCGGTTGCTGTAAGTCCATTGTGTTTTCCTCCTTGTGTCTGAGGGGGGGGGGTTTCTACAATGAAGGCGGAAAGTTAAGAATGGACTTAATCTTAATCTACGGGATTTTATTGGGGCGGCCACGTTTCACGAGTACTTTTCTCCCGGGGAACATTTACAAGGGAACGTTTTACACTGTAACCTGAACGTAATGGATGACGGCGCAGGGCAGTATGGGAAATTTGTCTAAAACAACACGAGATCTGGCAAAAGACAGTAACTATACCTACTACTACCAAAACTATTATTTTTCTAAAATTAAAAACTAAAACTATTGTTATTTTCTTTTGCTCGTTTACAAACTAAAAACATGAAACATATGTAAAAATAATTATTACGAAAGGATCTATTTCGACATAAATCATAATCTCCCTTCCCACTTTTTACAGACTTAGGACTGTCAGATCAAACTGCAATGATTACATATTTTACAGTGCGCGGGCGTCTTATTGACTAGAATTAAAAATACAAATATATTTTTGAAAGCTTTTGAGGACATTGCTAGTTCTTGATAACTCGAAAGTTCAATGTTCAATGTGGCATTGAAAAAACTAAGAGCCATATTTGCAGCGATTAAATCTAAATTCCAGGATTTGCCAAGCAACATGGACATTTTGGAGCTCCCAACGGGAATCGAACTCAGAACCGCTCGCACCAAAGGCAAGAGCTATAACCATTCGGCAAAGCAGGAGCTAGTATTTGCGAAGATGGAGTCGTGAAAGTCCTCGCGACTAATAGTTGTAATTGTACTTTTAGGCATTGCTTAGAATTTCTAAAAACTCGACTCCATGGCACAATTCACTGAGGGTCAAAGGTTGCTCCGCAAGCGGTTGGGTGACCCGTGGTCATCGCACCCGAATCCACTACTTCTTCTTTTGAAGTAGTGCTCACAAGATGCTGCCCAAACACCTAAATGATGGATAGGAGTCGAAGCCAGGACCGGTTGCACTTAAGGCAAAAGAGCTAGTCATTGGTATTCGTGAGCCCAGAGTTTTGGCAGTAATGTTTATTCGAAATGGTTGAAATGAGATCAAAATAATTTGTACAGCTTTTCTCACTATTCTCTTCAATAGGACGCCTTGCCGCAAATACGTTTCTTTAAATCAACTGCAGTTTAAATCTGGTGTGGTTAAAAATTATGATTTGCTGCCATAAAATATACAGCACAAAAGTCAAAATTGAGAAAACAGTTGATAAAAATTTACACAATTGGACTGTATGTATAATGTGCGTGACTATGTTCATTTATTTGTCACATAAGAAGGTAGCAAGCTTTATCAAACCCAGAAAAAATCTTAATTGATCAAACAAAGTGTAACTTTTACATGAAGGATTGTGTGAAGAAAACACCATCTTCAATAACAAAAATAAATCGAATGTACTGACGACATTAATTAAATAACTAATAGGAAGAAAAACAAACCCTGTAAAAAAAAACATATTTTATTCACATCGAATATGTTTTCTTCTTTCCTTAAAAATGATAACAAAGTATTAAATTGTCTACAAATATCTTCAAATAAAGATATTACATTTAATTTCATATCATATTCATACAATCAATACAGGAGATATGTTTATTTATATTAATTTGAATTTCAAATTTCTATTTGAAAGAGCAAAAATATTTAATAACATTTCTTGATTCTTTAATTCTATAGAGTTAGGATGATAATTAAATTACTTTGTTATTTAGTGCAATTTTTTTTGGATGAATTATGAATCATATATTACAATACACCCTGTGGAGAATAATCTAAAAATTGTAGTTTATCGCTTATTCCTGATATACGTTTGAAATCAATAAGTTGAAACGTCGTTAATACTTGTACACTTCGCAACATCTTATTTGACCGCCCCGAAAAATTTCAAAGTCCGGAATTCATAAATTTGGCAGCATAGCGCTTCAGAGCGAACTAAGAGTAGCCAACTTTGCAACATTTCTTCTTCCTGAATGAAAACGCTCGTGATTTTTTTTCATTCTTTCACATTCCATAAAGTAAAGATACCCTAAAGCAGTAATAAAATATATCAGTAGACAAAAAAATGTTAAGTAGAAATACGAATGTTGAAAATATTTCAAGATTCTTCGTTCTGAATTTGAAAATAGGAAAATGTATGTGCATTATGAAACACTGAACAGGTTCTCATCCACCTGGAAAGAATTGCAGTCACATTTGAATGCAAGAAGGCAAATTTATGATGATTTTATGCGAAATGTTTAGTAAAGATACCTTGCAAAAACCAAACGATTCTGCAAAGTGTGTCTTTTCCTTGGTTCTTGGCGAAAAATGGTTGGAAACTCCGGCACAAGGTTGCTTCAACTGAGATTAACATGTTTTACTCAGCTTTCTGTTAGCAATCTCCTGGAGTAGTTGGTTAGATGACAACACTTGCGTGTTTTTACTGTTTTCGTCAAGATCGAAACATCGTAGGTTCAAATCCCACCCTTTCCTTATTATTTTTTTCTTTTTATTTACCGAGTACGAAGTGCTGTAATAACGTAATATAATATTATATGATATTACTGTAAATATTTATGCGATGCATGCTCAGTGGCGGCGATTGGGTTTCAAAACTGATGGGGCAAGGTTGGGGGGGTTGGGGGGGGGCGGGGGCGGGAGCAAGGACAGCTCCTTTCCCTTGGTAGATAATGTTAAGTATAGTGCTGGGTCATCTGCCCCTCCACACTCCATATTCGTCGCCACTGTGCATGCCTCAAGTAATGCTTCTACTAATGTTTTTAATCTTTCAGTGATTGGTAGATTTTAGGAAATACTTTTCCTTTCATTCAGCTGTTATAAGTTAACACATATTAAGAACTTCCATGTCAACTTTCTCCATCCGGAAATGCTGGACATAAATCGCATAAATATCAACGGAAATATCCAAGAAACGTAGATAAGCATTTTCGTCCAAAGCCGTTTACTTCCCGAAAAAGGTTTTGCAAAAAAGTAAGTTTGAACCCATGACCTTCCATTCCATAAGCAAACGACCCCCCTACACCACACGGTTCACGTTATTTTATGCACTCGGTTCGGATCCCACTTTAAACTGTAGGTTCAGTCTCGATTAGCCTTACTATGCATAAAGTTGACTTAAACGATTCATGGTGAATTTGCTAAAAGGACCATGTCAAGAAATCTAAATATGTAAGTTTTACTAGTAAATGCATTTAAAATGCACGAAACAACAGGGGAGGAGAAAAATAAACCTCAAAAAAGAAGTAAAAATGCAACAAAAACTGTAAAAAATACTGACAAATAAACTAAAAGCCAAAAAAGGCCGAAAAATGCAAAAAAAAAATGTAAAATAGAAAGTGTTTTCCGGCTCTAACTGAAGGGAAACGGACATGATATCAGATTTAGCATTGTTTTTAAGGGTCAGAAAAAAAGTTGATTTTTCATCAACTTCCGGACCCTAATTAGTAATTATGACCATTGAAAATGTTGGAGGTAGCTTACTTAAAATTTTCTTGCTGAGGGATCGGATCGTCCCATATCTCCACTTGTTTTAAGGTTTCCATTATTTTAATTTCACCCATATTTTATATTTCATACGTTCCTCTCTCTTTTCATACAGTCTTTGGAAATAGGCTGAAGTTTCTTGTCAAATGGGGTCTGGTTCAAATGACTCCTTTTCGCTCTCCTGTTCCTACTTTAAACAAACAACAAAATACTTCTCAAAACACGGAATTTTTACACAATTTACAAAATTCGACAAAACAACAATAGATATGTTCATCATTTTTCCCTTTCAGCGATTCTCGATTTTATCTGAATTCGTTTCCTTATGAAAATTGCCATGAGGAAATTATAGATATGACATTATGTGTGAATTGGTTTCTTCAAACTGGTAACAAATCTTAACATAAGCTACCTGGAGAAGAGGTAACGTGCTTGATTCTTACGAGGGAGGTCGTAGGTTCGATTCTCCACCTAGGCAGGATTTTTTTCAGGAGTATATCGTTGGGTGTAAAGTTTATCCACCGTGCTAAGAAGTTAACATAGTATTTCACGAGGTGAAAGGAAATAGTAAGAGAAAGTTATTTCGATGATAGGAGGAAGTCACATGCCACGTGGAATGCGCAGAATCAAGTTACATAGAGCTAAGTCTGTAATGGTGGTTTCGAATGTTGCAAAGTTAGTGCGGAAAGTTTGTTATATCTGATACTCGTACTTTCTGTTCAAAGAAGACAAACATTTTAGATACAAAGCAGTGAGGAATTAACGATCATTATGAGGTTTTGAATTTTTTGTTTGTCACTCACTATATACAGGTAATGGATAAAATAATATGAACGCCAATGCAATTGCAGAAAACTTGTATTAGTAGGGGTTGGGCCCCCCCTTGCGTGAATGACAGCTTGTATCCTACGTGGGATAGACAAATAAAGGTCCTGTACAGTGTGAACTGGAATACGTAGCCACTCCTCGCACAAAACAGTCTCAAGTTCCGAAAGTGTCATTGGAGGTGGAAACCGATTATGCACTTTGGCCTCCAAAATACCCCACAAAGGCTCAATGATGTTAAGATCGGGGGACTGTGGACACCAGATGAGATGTTCTACCTCATCACTGTGCTCATCAAACCATGCATCAACGCACCTAGCAATGTGAATAGTGGCGTTATCATCTTGGAAGATGGGGCATGCATCGGGAAACAAAGTCTGAACCATGGGATGGAGGTGGTCACCCAGGATGATGCAGTACTTCTCTGCGTTGATTCTCCCACGCAGGACGACAAGTGGGCCAACACCATTCCAAGATATAGCCCCCCAAACCATCACAGACCCCCCACCATGTTTCACGGTAGGCACTAAGCAGTCAATATCAAATGCTTCGCCAGGAGTTCTCCACACATAAACACGTCCTGTTTTCTGAAATAATGTGAAAGACGATTCGTCTGACCATATCACGTGTTCCCATTGCTGCTGTGTCCAATTCTTGTGCTCTTGGCACCACCTTCTTCGTGTCACTGCATTACGTAGAGTCACCAATGGTTTGGGGATGGCAACTCTGCCATGAATGTTCACAGAATGCAGCTCCCTTTGAATAGTTTTCGTTGATACAGGGTCCTGGAGGTGATTGTTCATCTCTGTGGTTATCTGGGACAGTGTTGTCTTGTGCTTTCGAGTCACTATTCGCTTCAACACACGTCGATCCCTGTTGGATAACTTTGTTTTTCGCCCACTATTCTCCTTTGCAGACGTTGTCTTTCCATGTTGTCTGTAGGCCGTCAGAACAGTTTACACTGTGCTCCATGCTAGACCAACAAGTGTAGCTGTTTTTGTCACAGATGCTCCAGCCAGACGGGCTCCTATGATCATGCCTCTTTTGAAGTCTGAAAGGTCGGACATACCTGCATTTGACAGATAGCTGACTGCTCGCATGCAACTCTCACACCAGCTTCTGATAGACTGATATGTTTGCTTTCATCGCCACTAGATGGTTGAAATCTCTGCTGAGTGTTGTTCCTTTTCCACGACGGCGTATATAGGCCTTTGCAAACCAAGGTGTTCATATTATTTTGTCCATTACCTGTAAATACTTATTAGTAGATTCTTATCGAATCGGCCTTCGTCGCAATAACAATTTATTTATGTTAATTAGCATTGACAACAGTCATTACGAAGGAACGGACATAAAATTACCAATGTTAGCAATTTGAACTCATTAAACGCTCTCCTTCGTTACAGTACTGCACTACTGTATATCTTTTTTTAAAATAATAATAATCCGTCGCGCAACAGCCCATGAAGGGCTTAGGCATATCTACCGACTGCCGGTCTCCCTCCCACGCTTTCCTTCGCCACCTCTAAGCGTGGAGATCTTCAACAAGTAGTATATCGAAATCAAATAATCAATACTTTGGTGTCAGTGAAGAACAAACAATACATATCTTAAATAACATTACATTTTGCATCCTGAATACATATATGTGATTTGTGAATTAATCATGATGTGTGTGTTAACACAACATATGAACAATAACTAAAATGAAAAGTTTTAACTTTAAATCCTGGAAATCTCCACCTTCTAAGGGGAAATATGCGCAGTGTGCATCGGATTCATTTTTTAAATATTCTAATATCAACGGTATCTGTTCAGCAAACAAAAAAATAAAAAAGGAAAGAGGAGAGGGTGGGATTTGAACCCGCGACCTTTCACGCTTGATGAAAAATAAGGATAGCAGCGCCTAACCAACTGCTCTACGTTAACTTAATGACGTTATACCCTTAAAAACATGTTGACGTTTACGAAGACTCCCACCTTCCTGTGTTTCAAGCACATTTTCTCAACAAGTCGTGCAAAATATATGTTTTTGAGTACTGTTCGATATTATGCAAGGTATTTTAAATCAAATGTCGCATAAACTCCTCACAAATTTGCTTCTTTCTGCACAAATGTCATGGCAATTTTCTCCAGGTGGAGAAAAACTCTATTCAGTGTTTCAAACCCCTCTAATTTCAAGTCGAGCAAGCAGAATCGTAAATATCCTTCAAGGTTCTTTTTCCAATTTATTATTTCTGTTTGATTGTGCATTATAATAGCGGTTTATAGTTTCTAAGTTCATGGAAAGTGTTAAATTGAAAACCTATCACCGCAGCGTTTTTCGTCTAGTGGTAGGACTTACTCAAAGTTGGCTACTCTCACCTGGAGCTGAAGTGCAATGATGCTAAGTTTACGATTTCGGGACTTAGAATTCTTCCGGGGCGGTCAAATAAGATGTTGCGAAGTGTACCAGCGCACTAAAATGTAAAGCAAATCCAAAAATTGCACGGGCCAATGCATGTTCCAAAATTCAAAATAGTGTATGAAATATAAATCTTCATTGTTCTGTGTAAATAAATAATCACACACAATTAAGTATCCTGAATATTTCAAATAAGCTATGCGCGCGCTATATTTTATATTTCGACTAAATGAACAGTAGGTGTCGTATATCGCTCCTCATAGTCAGTCTGAGTTCTCCCAATTCGCTTTTTCTGATATGGAAAGTTACTCGGAAATTGGAAATATTTAATGTAATTGGTTGCCACTCCGAAAATAAATTCCCCATTTGCTCGTGATAATTGGTCACTTGATTATATACATCCTATCTTGATATATTCAGAATTCTTCTTCAAATGAGAATTTGAAATTAGAAAATATTTTCGTCATAAACGTATTTTTCCAAAAGAAGATTTCATTTTGGAACATTATTGGTGAGCAGCGTAACTCATGTTGTGGAAAATATTGTTACTGTCATTAGAAAGACTTTTAAAAGTATAAAATAATACGTATTATTATTATCGTCGTAACAGTTATTATTACAGAATCTACTTACCTTTGTGATAATATTTGAATGAAATAAATGACGCTTATGCACAACACATTAAATCCGAACAAGTCAATATTGTTTGTTCTTATAATTATATTGTAAAATAGTTTTGTAAAGTATTAAATTGTGGATATATATTTTTGTCCACATTTTATAATCAGTATTCATTTCATGTGAAAAATAATGAAAAATGTTATTATTCAAATTTGTCACTTTTTAGGACTTTATTACATAATCAACTACTACAAGTATATTGTAATTATGTGGATGTTGTGAATGTTAAGGTGTTTCAAATGAAGAAATAAAAACTTCAAAATGTTTAATTAGTTTGTTATTACTTGTAATACAAGACACTTAACGTTAGATTGAAAAATAATATAATAATATTGAGATTTTATTAAAAGTATAATATATTATAATATAATAATATAATAACAATATGTCCTTAAGGGAACAGATGCAACTTCCCTAGTGGAGAGTGCTGTAATTACTAAATTCAAATTCATTAATAACCATTATTGATTCAGCACAATGAATTCTACCTGTAGTCAAGCAAAGAAAGAAAAAAAATATATTATTATGCATGTTCCAAAATGAAAACTGCTCAAAATATAAACCTCACTTTTTTGCATTAACAGATAATAATGAAACTGAAATTAGGATCCTGAATATTTCAAATAAGCTACGCGCGCGCCATGTTTCATATTTAGACTAAAAGAACATAAGGTGTCGCCTATCGCTCCTCATAGTCGGCCTGAGTTTTCGCAAATAGTTGTTTTGGAAATTGGAAAGATTTAATATAACTGGTTGACACTCTGAAATGAATTCCCCGCTATGCTCGTGATAACTGTGTCACTTGTTTGAGATATTCAGGATACCTCTATTAAATGAAATTTCCAAATGCAAATTGACATCTGTCAAATGGAACTGTCTATCACCTGCAGAAGACAAGTTTTCTCTTAACATTTTGGAACATAATTCGAATCCGATATACCACATGTAATAGGCTGTTAGTCATATTTTTCATTTAGGTACATGCTTAGCCTATTGGTTTTTGCGTTTTATGTATTATGCACAACTCAGTAATTAAGTTTCCATTTAGTTGGTTAAAGAAAGAGTTCTTTGTTTAAATTGCATTAAAAGAAACAATTTTATGTCATAGATGTTATTGAACTTAATAATATCTGTAGCAAAAATACGTAAAAATTACATATATTTTTAGGTAAGCACATCGAATATGGATGAAATTAAATCGGAAGTTCATTAATTATTATCATCAGATTCAGCTGTTTATTGATTTCTTTAAAAGTTATTCATAAGTGATTCTTCTCACGGAACCCTTTTGCAATAACCTCATTTATTTTTATATGTAAAGCAAGTAGAAACTGGGTTTGGTAAGAAGCTTCTCTTATGTCTTGTAGTGGTCAAATTAGCAGAGGTATTTTGTTTGGTATTCATATTCGGTTCAACTTAACACAATGAGATTGAGATTATCTTAAGTTGAGGGACTCTGATCAAAAAATTACAAAATAAAATACAAGAAATCAAATTCAGTCTGAACGTTGTAAAACATTTAACCGCTTTTAGACAACTCTTGTTTTTTATAAGTTTGCTTTGTTTCAAAAAAGGTTTACACAAAATTCACTCAATCTAATGAAGATAAAAAGTAAGAAAATGCCTTCGATTGACGCATGTGGCAAAAATCAGTTTTCATGGAATTCACCTGAAAACTTTGATCACATCCTGTAAAATAAAAAATATTTTTATAGAAACTGCATAATGATTCTTGAAACCATAAACTTATATAAGGTAAAGCTAGGCGACGTTGGTCGGAAAGACGGATTGAGTAAATCCAGCTTGCTGCAGGAAGGTCAATGTTATTGTATTATTATTTTATGTCTATTTTCTGCTTCATTAGGGAAAATATGACACTGGAATAAGAAGAGTAAGTACAGTCTTCAGTTCAATGAAGATGGAACTGAAATATCCATACAAATTTCTAATACTCGGAGGGGAAATAGGCATAAAACTTCGTTATCTAATCAAATACATGTATGTTAAAATCGTAGATTTTTCAAAGCTTGATTGGCACCTACTTTAGAACGAATTAAATCCTTACTCAGGGTAGAATTTCGCACACCAACATGTTTCTCCAAAGTTTTAAAGAGATTTAAGTTTTTAATAATTGTCATTAGACTCTAACAATTAGAGAATGTTTTCTTTCTTTCCGAGCACGTTCAGTGATACTCTCACATTTAATCAAATCAAACATTTAATACACTCAAAACATCGAATGTTATATTATGTTCATTTTCCTCTGTGTTCATCAGCATCATGAGTGATTGATTTAGTTTATTTTACTACGCGTTTTGTGCTTCTTAGCTAATTTGCGAAGATGGGGATGAGTGATGAAATTGATAATTGACATTCACAAACAACCAAGCCCAAGCGGGATTCGAACCCGGGACCCTTGGCGTCGCAGCGTGATGAGCTAACCACTCGGCCACAGGGTCCGGCTTCATCAGCATCAAATCATAGATGTTGGAAAAATTAATTACACGAAATACTCGAGTAAATAAAAGAAATGCTGCTCTGGAAGCGTGTAGCTTGATATTTCCTCTCATTCACTGCATTCTGATATCTTAGATTTAACTCCAGTCGTTTAACTTCGAATCGTTACGTTTAAGCTTATTCATGTGAGCATAGGCCTATTATTATTTTCTAGGTTTCCTTAAATATAGTTTACTTACGTCTTTTGGAATATTTCCAGGTGAATCGTGTGGGTACAAACTAAAGATATAATTTTTGAAACCATGGAATTTTAGCAACTATGCTCAGTACTTTAACAATTAATCACGACACTGTTCGTATAATGATTGTTGATAAATATATAAAGATATAGGCATGAGCATACGTGGATCTGGATTTCATTTTCTGAGGGAAGGCACATCATGTGCCGTAAGCTTGCATATCTGGTTGTGTGTGTGTTTCAAATGTCGACATAACATCACCAATAAAATCTTTCAGAGGGTATAGAGAACACGAAGACGAACAACTTATCTTGTCGACGTTTCGCTCATTTCGGACCTCCCCGATGGTGTAGTAATCAAAGGGTTCAAGTGTTAGATTCCTGGTGAAGACACATTTCACAATGTTGCGGATTCCACTTTAAACTGTAGATCAAGTTCCAAATTGGCTATCCTGAACATAAAATGGACTCGAAAATAAATTTTGACTTTTTTTAAAAAAATTCATTTGGATGCTACGAGTCCTCGAAGAAAGGAATTTCCTATCCCATACTCCATGGCCGTATTTAGGGGGGAGCTTTAGGGTTCAAACCCCCCCCCCAGAAATTTCCGGCATATTGGATTAATAGAAGTTCAAAAACCAAAATTTGTAACACATTTTTTAAAAAAATATTATCAGTTTTACAAAAATACAACAGGGAGACAATACTGAAATGATAGAGCTAGAATTTTCAAACATTTTGAATTCTGAAATTTGAGGGAAACGGGTTTAATTCTTGCACTTCACCTGCAACCCCTTCATTTTCACTTCTGCTGTCCTCTTTCCAGTGTTGTTCCTGGATCTGACTGAAAATTCCGTTGTGATTGTTTCAAAATTACCAATGGCAACACTGTTAACTCTTGTTTCCAAGATCTCTTTCAATTTATTGTGAATCTTTGTCTGAAGAACACCCTGTCAGAGGGTGGAATCGTTACGTTTTAGTGCATATTTCTTTATACAATAAATTTGCCTTGGTCGGCATTTGAATGTTTTATTTTTTACCAAAATTCCCGTTCCAACTTTTTAATTCCCTGTTCGATATGGGTTTAAATCCCCCTTGATAAGAGTTCAAACCTAGGATATCCAGCTTCGTAGCACGTTACATTTACTATCCTTCACCCAGCGGTCGATATAGTATATATATATGAAAGCTATATGCTGTCCTATAAAACACATACTTGTATAGTGCATATTGGTTTTATATAATGCTGTTTGGTAAGCATAGGAACAATAAGAGCGTCGAAAAGTGGGATCGAACTGGTCCATAGAACCCCCCCCTCTCCCCGAATTGAGAGCGTTTATTGCAAGTTACAATAGCAGAACTTTTGTTAATTTTATTGTTAACGGAAATAAAGTCCAGTTAGTTAATATTCGAACAGAATAACCAAAGAAAATAAGTTAGATCGAAAAATTGAGGTTACAATACAGGCACCAGTTTATGTTTTACCATTTAATCCAAAGAATAACTGGTTCCACAGTTTTCAAAATTCCAAAAATTAAGTTTTGTGAATGGTCAAACAACTTAAACTTTATGACTGAAATTTATCATACTTGTAGAGTTTTTTTCCTGAAGGTATCTAAAATTTAATAACAAAATATATTAACTGTGCATTTCAGTATATACTGCATGAAACGTAAAATAAATAAATAAGAACAGTTGTGCTGCATATTCACACTTCCGATGGATAGAGTAGAAATAATAATAATAATAATAATAATAATAATACATTTCGAAAAAATAGTTTATTATGAAATTTTAATTATTATTTAATAATTATTATTGTTATTATTTCTATTATTCAAATTTCTTGCGACGCACATGGGAACTATTATGAGTTAACCCCCCGAAAATTTATCCTGCCTACGGCCATGCCATACTCGTATGTATGCAACCACGTGGCAACTTCGGAATACCACGTCTCGTCTCGATATCATTCTACTATTTGTGAATTAATATTGATATGTGAGTAATTACGAAAAGGAAGGGTGCGAGATTCGCAAATACGGAACTTTGTCAACTGCGAGCTGTCACCATGTAAGCTTCCATCGATTGTCTGCTCTTTGGGGTTGTTGACACCAGACACGAACTTGGCCGCCGTCCAGAAACGTACGTTAGTCTTCCTCAAAAGTCTGCAAAGTTTCTTTTCAGCCCATACACCAGGGATTGATGACAGCAGACTGGAATACGAAGTGCCCCTTTTGTGAGAAACAATATGAAAATTGCAATTCGAATCGAAATCATATTTTGGACAATGAAACCGCAATGCGTGACTGAGGTGGTTTAAACATGCACAATAAGAAGTTACTGGAATACGAACACCAACCAATCAATAGGACTTTCACCCCTAAAAGTGGGAAGATGTGATACAACACGGAAAAGGAAACGAATCTGATCTGCATAGCAAAACCGAAACAATTGGTTTTCTTCACAATCTCACTTTTGAAATTCTTACCTGTCCTCTTGTTTTGTGCAAATCATCTAATAAATATACATTTATTTGGTATTCCTAAGTTTTAATTTAACGGAAGAGTGGCGTTCATAAGAAAGACTACAAGACTTCAGACCCTTAAATATTGTCGCAGAACAATCATAATTATCACCAGTTATCAAATTACAAATTCATATTTTGCAAACCATAAAATTTTTATCAATGCTAGAATTCAAGATTTTTTTTTTAGTTCCTGTTTTTGTTTTAAACATAAACAAACATTGAAAATATAAAGTTCAGAACCTGCCACCTCCTCTTCTACATTTTCTACAATACCATGGTATTACTACCAGTACAATAAAATTTACCCTCCTTAAAATTAAATTCTAATATTGAAAATCACTGGGAAGGACAACCTCTAACGGTGGGGGGAAACTCGCTGTCCTTCCCTCCCTTTCAATTCTGATATTTTAGAGTCCTTTTTTATGCAGAGATAGGCTATCTATCTATCGGGGGTGGGCCACCAGTTTAAAGTGGGACCCAAACCACTACGTCTTCACCAGGTATCGAATCTGTGACCCCTTTATTACAAGGCGGCGACGTTACCATCGGGAAGTCCTTTAACTATTCTAAAGTACTTCTGCAGATCCGAATCACAGTACTTTGCGCACTGTAAAAACACACGAATTCCTAAATGCGCCTCCTACTAACCTTTCACAACTGTTCTGCATTTTATATTTGATTTATTATGATAAGTTTATGATGAAGAAAAATGTAAAAAATTAAACTTTATTTTCATTATCATTCAGTAGCTGTTTATTTATTATCCAAGAATAAAGATTCTCCTTTTCCTCGGAAGGACTTCAGCCCCGTATCTCGAAACAATCCCTTAAACCTACAGCTTCGCAACACAAATTGATTTATGTTCTTTACACGGTCAAACACTATCGGCGGATTTCCAAAACATTAGCTGACCAAAATGTTTCAATCTTGCGTTTCAATACGAAAATAATGGATCAGATTCTCAAGGAATTCGGATTATATTAATTTTATTTTTGTCGTATTGCCCTTGTTGTGCGTCCCGTTTACACACTTCTTGATATGAGCCATTTGTTATTGAAATTCATCTTGGCGATTAAATTGTCAGGTTTGGCCACTAAATATTATGCATTAGTCGCCAAATAGCGTCTGAATATCAAGGTCTAGTTTCGAACCCTGGTTCAAGGTCCTCATAAATTTTCACGAAAGGACTGTTCTGGCCTGCTTTTTGCATTTTTACACTAGCAATAAAGGATTTCTTACGAGAACGTAACGTAAGTGAACACATGTGTGGGAAATTATTTGGACCAAACTGTTAAATTCTCTCTACATCAAACTAATTTCATATTTTGTATTCAGGCTCATGGTCGTATCTTGCAGACTGTGACTCACCTTTTAAGTTCTTTGTTTCTTTGGAAAAACTTTCGAGGAACCGATTCTTTCACGCATAAAGGCTGAGAACGTCACATTAATCATTCCAGAACATATCGAGAAGCATGCAATACTTTTCTTTTCTCTTGTTCTCATTCTTAGGTATTGATATAAGGTTGCAGGTGGACGCGGCCAAAATGAAAATGTCCTCGCGTGCCGCCTGCAAATATATGACTCAACGATGATCGATTTTGGAGAGGAAATTCGTGGAACTCTTTGTTTCCGGGGAAGTACGCTGTCGGCAGAATATTCGATGACACGCGCCTCATATTCTATACCTAACTTATTCAGCCCAACTCTGCTTTTTTTTTCTTCAATTGGCATTTGTCACGCATTTCTACTCAATTCAAGAAGTACAGTCACGGACATTTCTGCAGAAGTAGTGGGCTGTCAATGGGCTTGGTACAACCCAAAAGTGTCCGTGACTGTACCAATTTATCAGCTTACAAATGTACAGTGAACACAATATGCATTTGGTACATAGTCTGAAGAAGACCTTGCTAGAAGGTTGAAACGTAACGTTTAGTTTATGTTTTAAAATAAAAAAAATTCTGCCATGGTCAGCATATTGAGTTTTTGATTAAAACTCGTTTGTCCGAATTGCGTTTATACTAATATCCAGTTTATACGAAACGATTTTCAGTATTTTTTCAAAAATTCCATAAAACATTAATCAATATTTAATAGGGTACATAAGCAATTGCATGTTAGATGCTGGAGCTATTAATTACATTCATTACCCGTGCTTGGTGGCCATTCAATCTTACCGACGATGATCCTGGGTTCAAGTCCCGCCATCTGTTGGTCATAATAATTAGAATATATTAATTTCTTATACAGTAATAGGTCGATTTTGTATTTGTTGTTTGATAAGAAACCAAGCAGGCTGACAAAATTACGTACTTTTACAGTTTCTTTTATCCTGATAATATTAATAATAACTATTGATGTGCCAATGGGGTGGTGTCAACCCACCCCTTCTTCATTCTAATTTTTTCTATTTAAAAAAGAAGGATAGCAGAAAACTAGGGCAAAATATAAGTCAATATCAACTCCCCTTATGAAATTCCAAGACACGCCACATCAATTTGTTATTCAGTGCAATTTCCTTTATTCCTTCTCCAAGGATGAATTTTAAATATGACACAGGATGCTCTTTTGTGTGTCTTCTAAAGTAGATCCAACATATATCACGAGAGAATATTCTTCTTCATTTTCTGCCAAGATGAATTTGATAGTTTCTTGTCCTCGTGTATCATGCAAGTTCCACGTCACTTCTGACATTGAAATAAATAAATCTTCCTTGAGTTCTAATGATCTCTTAGGGTTTCCATATTTCATATTTGCCAATACAGGAGACACATTGAGCGGGATTGTAAAAACCAGCAGTGATGCATTTTATAGATTCTAATACACATTATATTGTATATATATCACATGAAAATAATATGTCATATAAACTTTCAAAGAACATAGAAACAAATTGAAGAATACAGCACGTCTGGCAACCTCAATGTCGTGACATCTGTTCACTAGTTAATGAGAGGCTCAGTTTAGACAAATAACCGACCAATCAGAGAATTTGTGGGCATGGCAGGCAGGGATGTAATATGTATACGCAAGGCAATGTTCGGAAGCCTGTTTTCCAAGAAAAAGCACCATGAAAGAAACATATCACTGTTAAAGCAACAATCAAAAGAAACATGTTATTACATTTTGGGTTCATCTTGTAGAGTTAACTTTGATATGTAATTATATTGTAACTGAGGTTGATGATGTATTTGAGGATTTAAAAACTCATTACTAGGCCCATAGCAAAGTTATCGCTTCCTAATCATCCAATTTTTATAGTTACTAAGTATTTGAACAAAATTCTGGAGGAAAGGAAACTTGAGAGATACATTATTCTACAGAGCCAGTGGAGGCGATTGGGTTCCAAAACTGGTGGCAAGGTGCCAAAACTGTGGGGGTGGGGGCGGACATGGACAGTTTAGTTTCCCTTGGTAGATAAGGTTTAGCATAGTGCGGGTGCAAATGTGGCAAAACTACGCCAATCCTAATCGCCGCCACTGTACAGACCTATCTGGATTTATGTAAGTTTTAAAACCTTCATAATAAAGGCTGGTTCAAATTGTGTCATTACATTAACATAGTAACGAAGTGCACTATTTTAGGCATATTTACTAAAAGCTGAGACTAACAGGAATATCGAATCGAATGCTAAAGTAAAAATCAAATCAAACCAAAACTAGTTAATTTCAACAGCTATATATGCAATACTTAAGTTATAAAATACTTAGTGTGCGATTATGAGAAACCTGTTGTAGCTACAAAAAAAATGAATACAGTGAATGCTATGTGCACCAACATTTGCATTTGCTCGAAGATACTTGTGCAAACTTATTATATTATTCCATAATGAAAAAGAATAATCGATATTCCAACCTAAAAGACAAACGTCTGTATTCCTTTACTCATCGTTCTTGATTCTTATACTCAGCCCCGGATATCTCTGGAGGAAGCGAACGAAAACAAGTTTCTGCGCAAGTAGTGACGCGAGACGGTTCCACCAATGAGCACGTGAGAGGGAACGGGATTGCGTGGAGAGGGGGAAAGCGACTGCAGTTACCAGCCTTCGCAGCAGCATGTACTGCTTTTCTCTGCCCCACTCGATTTCCCCCCTTCTCGGCCGCCATGCACGCCATTGCTCCACAGATTCCGGGGATAGAGTATACAGGAGTTGATTTCCGAATGCAGATCCAAATCAAGTTGGCCCACCCTGGCAAAACATAAAGGGCAAATTTCATGATAAAAAAATCACTTTAATTGGCCCAGCAAAATCTTTACCAATCGTCAAGTGGCCCACACACACCGCATATTTTGTCATCATCACTGCTTCTCTTACCTGACCGTATGGGTCATGGGCGTAACTTGGAGCCTAGCTTTAGGGGGAATAGAAAGGTTTTCCATCCCATAAAAACTATTTTGCTAAACAACTCTCACATTTAGAAAATCATAAAAATTGTTTACTATTTAGCTCCTCGGGTCTAGGAGGTTAACAAAAATGCTCTTAGCTTGTAATTTTTTATAAACTTGAGAGAGGGATGTCCTCTTGCCCCTCCAAAGTTACGCCTATGGTGTAGGTGCACCATAAGAATCCTGTAAAATAACACGAAAAGTTATGGAGGATTTGTCTGCGAACACATGTTGGCAATTGAGAATCCTGCTGAGTCACCTTGAATGAGGTTATTGTGAACGAAAAGAACAACGCAAGTCGTGAAAACTCATTGTGTGTGACGTAATGTTTGTTCTTCATAACATTAACCTCAGACTTCGACACTTAAGTTGAACCAGTTGCTCACTCCTCAAACGATGACTTGTTCTTTTCTTCAGGCGGGCGATAGATGGAGCTGATGGCTACTGTGAACTTTGATCCAGAGCCAACTGTGCTCGTTGAACTCCGTAATCCACCTTATTTTTAGAGCAAGGAAGGACGAAGACGCTAAGGTCACCGAAAGGTTTCCTTCTGCTGATTCTGCACCCGATATACGTTGCAAGTGGGAGGTTGGCAGTGAGTGAGAACAAACGTTATTTTTGCGGCGAGATATGGATGTGCAATTTTATGGAACCTCCCAGGAATTGCAGCTGCATGAGCAAGGGCACACTCAGGATTTTTCTCAGGGAAAGGGGGGGCAGAGTCATAGAAACGTTTATTATTATTATTATTATTATTATTATTATTATTATTATTGCTGTTGTTATAATAATAATAATAATTATTATTATTATTATTACTATTATTATTAGTTACTACTACTACTACTACTACTACTACTACTACTACTACTACTACTTTACAAATCATAAAATTCAAATTGAATTGAAAATACTTTGGCGCTGTATACAAGTTCAGACTCGAATCTACTGGAGGCACATAGTGGTTCGGATCCCACTTTAAACTGTAGGTCCAGTCCCAATTAGCCTTACTGTGCATAAAGTGGACTTAAAACACCAACTCAATCAATCAATCAATCGAGTCTACTATTTAGATTTAGATATAAACTCGATTCGTCTTTCTTCCTTTCAATAAACATCTAGTCTATCACTTTGTTGATGAACAGCTATTTTTCTTTTTGTAATTTTTCACAATGCACAGATATCAATCAGAGTCAGAGACCACTTAATCTACTGTCCTTCATGGTACCTCTCATCCATGGTTCTACGTGCCGAAGGGTGCTGTAAAATAATAATAATAATAATAATAATAATAGTTGCTGCAACTTATGGCCTGTAAGTCACAGAAAACAATATATTTTGTTGTAAAATATCGCTACAATTTCACCATTCGGATTACATAAACTCTTTCCAGAAATCTCAGGGGGTACAAGTGCCCCCCCCCCCGTGCATGAGTGCAGTTTGCCAGGGATGAAACTCGAAATGAATCAAATCAAGACTGATGCACTTTTGGTTCATCAATTAGCACAGTTAAGCATGTCATTTTGGTATACTAATTTCATTTGGTTTGATTTTTGTTATTTGGCGTCGCTATTCTTCCACTTTTGTTCACTCGCGACGATGAGGATGAGTGATGATATGATGAAATTCATGAATGACCGCTCGCAAACAACAACGATGCCAAGGCCTGGATTCGAACCCGGGACCCATGGCGTCATAGCGCACTGTGGAAACCATTCCGCGACGGAGGTCGTGTTAATGACAATGGTTTTTACATTAGTATGCATGTAAGTTGGGCATTATCCATTGTCTAATGCTTTTAGCTGTACTTATTGTAACACTTCGATTCGAGAGAGAACCTCTTTTCAGGTGAGAAAGTTTCTATTTGCCGGTGGTGGGGATCGAACCCACTACAGATCTATTATTTTACTATCACAGGTCTGTAGTAGGTGGTATCTCGAAATGCAGTGCTAGAATAAGTACAGTTAGCACTAGACAATGGAAAATGCTCAATTAACATTGCATGTTAATTTTGGTTTCTGATCTGTTCAATTGATCCATTTAATGCTTTTTGATTGAGTTTGTTCTTAAGCTGACTTTACGCACAGGACGGCTAATGGGAACTGGGCCTACAGATTAAAGTGAGAACCGAACCACTATGTGCCTTCACCGGGTATCTAACCCGGGACTCCTTGATTACAATAGCACTACGTTATCGTAGAGGTCCAAATTTTTAATGCATAACACGGAACAGCAGCTGATATAAGTAACCGTTGATGCGTTAGCAGTTTATGCACATTAATGTGTTACTGGATTGATAGATTGATTGAATTGCTTTATACACTTCACTTTTCTGCAACTTTTGTCTAATAGCGAAGCTGAGGACGAGAGATGATAAGAAATGGTTGAAGAGGCAATCACAAACACACGTGGGCAGAATACAACACGAGTCCCACAGAGGATTATGGAGTAGGTGAACAACACCTAAAAAAATCATATCCGTAGTAGTAACTTTGTACTTCCGTGTTGTATCTAATTCCACCCTACTTTACAATGTGAATTTATGAATTTCTAAAAACGACTGACAATGAAAGAAGTAAACATTAAAAAGTTATGTACAGGGTGATAAATCTTTAAAAATTACGGCGGGGGAGGAAGATCTTAATTTACATACGCACACATATATACGTATTATGTGATATACATATTTATGATGTTATTACATATAACAACTAAATATTTTGTATGGAGTGGTTATCAAAGCGCGCTATCAGGCCAGGGTCCCGGGATCGAATCTCGGTCTGGGCATGGGTGTTCTTTACGAGTGTCCCTTCATCACATCATCACTCATTCTCATCTTGGCGATTAGCCGAAAGTGGAAGAAATGTGAAGTAAAATAAACCAAACAAACAATTATTAATAACAGTGTGCTGTTATTAGTATTTCTACCGTATTCATAGAAAATTTTGGGTCTTGAAACTTAATTTTGTTCAGAATGTCCCGAAGTAAATTTTACGTAACCATTTGTTATAACTAGGGCTAGGATTTTCATGACCTAAAAATCACCAAAATATGCCAAATAAAATATGCTCTTATGACCTAAAATTTTACTATAATTTGAAAAATATGCCCTATAACTGGATTGTTTCAAAAATCAATATCTAAATACTGAGATATTTTCACATACTTTTTTTAGTTCACTTTATGGGCCCTGAGTTGCAATCCACAATGAATACCTTCTCTAAATTTTCAAATAAAAATGAAAAAGATTTTACTACAGTAAAAAAAAAACAACTCTCGAGTAAACATGGGAGTAAGAACGAATCCACTTCGAAAATGACTGCATATTTCTTGAAAATGCAAAAATATGCTGAAGGTGGCCGCGGTGGCTCAGTCGGTAACGCGTCTGACTACCATGCTCAAGGTCCCGGGTTCGATCCCCGGCCGGTTCAAATCCGGGAACTTTTCTAACGGTGGAAGCGGCCCCGGCGCCTACCCAGCGTCGAATAACATGGGTACCTGGGGGAAACCCTGGGGGGTAAAGGCGGTCAGGGGCGTGATGCTGATCACATCACCCCCACTCACGACCGGATCAAGAAAGTGTGGGGCGTTACCCCCACACCCCCTATACGCCTTCATGGCGTGGTGCTATGCACAGGGGAACACTTTACCTTTTTTATGACCGAAAATTCATCAAAATATGCTATATCACGCAAAAATGGCCAAATATGCCCTTAAAAAGCGCCTTAACTTAATTAGTTTCTTCATAATATGAATTTCTATATGTTTGGGAAACACATCACCCATTACCAAAAAAAACTTCTAACCATGCCCATATTCTATTAATCTACAACCTACAATTACCTACAATCGTTGACATCTCAAGGAAAAGGTCAAAGAGAGCGCATTTGTTAAATGCGGTTTAAAGCACTAAAATTTGTAAATGCTTCAGATATCGTCATTTACATGGTGTGAATTGTATGTTCAGAAGAGGGTAAAGGTGACGTCAAAAATAAAATCAAAGCCAGAATATGAAATTTCTTACACCTCTCTATGATAAAATGCAAACAGAAAAACTAAGACTGTATTGCATAGTATACACTACATTCTGCCGGACTAACATATTTTGTCATTTGTTCATTAGAACTGTTTTAATCGTCAGCAATAATAGCCTCATTTCGTAATGTAATGTAAACCCTCTAAAAAAAAGTCACATCCAATAATTGTGTTAAGTGGTAGACCAACAATTGCTGAAATTTACTCATCGTCACTGGCGTACGCAGATTTTCTCTTCGGAGGGGGCTGGAATTGTAAATGTGGATATTATTACATAGCTGCGTTCTGGGATTTTGGGTGAATACTACAAAAATATTTCATAATTACTATGTTTAACATTCCTCTTATAGATTGTTCAAAGACAAAAAATTGTAATCGCTTTCATTTGAAACTTTCTATTTCTCAAAATTTCGGGAGGGCCTGTAGTCCAATCAACCCCCTCTGCATAAGACAGTGTTCAGCATCGAATCAGTTCAGTTCAATTCAGGTTTATAGCCGATTTAACAACAATCAAACAATTCTAACGTTTATGTAAGTCATCTAACAACACAATAAAACAAAACTTTGAATAAGAATATAGATATAATTGCATTTCTGAATTTTCAAATGTAATCCTCATGCATATATTAATATATTAATTAAGTCTTCCTTCCACAAGCTGATTTTATCTCATACATGTGTCTAAGAAAGTATATTTGTACACGAAATTTTGTAAAGGTAGACAATTGGCTACTATGGAAAGCTGTAGCAATACTTAAATCGTTTCTTTATGTTGAAGTACATATCGTACATAAGGAACATCTACATCTTTCCCTTCTTGATCCGTGCAGAATATGTCCAAATTTAAAGAATGTCCATTGGGATTTACATGGTCTCGAGATATTGTTTGAATTATTTGAGATAACGTAAGATCCATTTTCTCTTGTTGTTGCACCACAGGCATAAAAGTAGCGAACAGGAACATGCAGCCATAACTTAGCATGATGATCTCTAGTTTGTGTTTGCTCCTAAAATATTCCAAGAACTGACGAAGCGTTACTTCCCCTTGCACTTCAAAATGATCCCATATAGTCCACTCCACATCATAATACTTCCTTTTTTTAGCAGCAAGCGGCTCGGAAAATCCGAAGAAGGGAAATGCCAAGTTAATAAAACCATTTTTAAAAGGGACTAGCGTTTGGAAACTTTGAGCAAGTTTGTATAATTCCAGGCACGTCAAGCCAGCTACTACAGTTGAAGTCGTTGCAATAGCTGGAATTATTTTTCCAGCAAATTGTTTACTCTTGAATTTATCTGCAGGAGGTATGCCATAATTTTCAGCACGAAGGTTGGTTGCAGCCATGATGAAATCCATATGAAAGTTTGTTTCATCGTCCATTTCAAACTGGATAGGAACGATTTTAAGTCCTCCGAGATTCCTTTTGAGTTGATGTAACTCATTTATTAGTGTCTCCAAAGAACTGTTATCGTAATCGTCATTACTAATGTTCGGCAAACCAACATCATCTTCACCATAGACAACAGTATCTGGGACAAACGGTGGAACTGTGACATTATTCACCACTGCAGCTATCTGACTTCGATCAGTGAATTGTTCTATTCCGTAAACCTTCGCAAGTAAATTTGATGCAGCGACTATGTAATCCAAATGCAACTGATTGTCAATAGAGAAAGTCAAGGGATGAGGACATCGTTTGGGATCAGACCAAAACAGTTTGCCAGTTGAAATAATATGGTCAGGTGGGAAATGGGACAGTATTTGCATTATTTGGTTTCTAAATTGATACTCAAAATGGTTTCGAGCCCATGTTACGCAGTCCGTAAAATTCGTAGGCCTTTCGCTCTCCAAAACTCTCTTCACATTCAACAAAGCTTTTAATTTCTTATTTGAACCATTTCGTACATGTCGAATTTTTTCAAGAAAAAGAGGATCTTTTATAAACATTTCTGCGTTTTCAAATGTTTTCTGGAAAATGCTGACAAAAATACCACGTGCCCACGATAATATGTCTTCTATTGAATTTGGAATGTTCTTCAGGTTACAGCATGGTTTAAATTCTTCTCTTGGATCAACAGAACTTGCATAAGATTCACTTAAAAATGGAACAATAACCTGGATATTCCCTTTGGTTCCCATTGTTCCAGATTCCAGTAGTGGTTTCTTGTAATACACACATCTCTGATCTATATACATCCTTGACTTTACATTATCCACAGCATTTGCTACGCCATCTAAATCATCGAAAAAGTCGTCGTCATAAAGATCTTCCATGCCATTACAGACTCTGTCTATAAACGCATACATTTTCATGTCTGGGTTCATTTCTTTCGCGGCTTGTGCTGCTACGTGAGACTTGAATTTCTGAATATGCCACGGCCTGAATAAAAATTGTCGGTTCAAATTAGATCTTTCTATCGTATCCATATCTGCCACGCATATATGCCCTGTGCCTGCTCCAACTCCCATCATGCTGAAATTTTTTAAAAGTTCACATCCAATTGCACCTGCACCAACTACAAAATATTTCAGATCTCCCATTTTCATTTGAAAATCTGACCCGAACACTGCTATCTGAGAATCATAGCGACTATTTACAGCCTTACATTTTTCTTCTCCTAAAGCTGGCCTGTCTTCAGGCAAACACTCGATTGCATCAAAATAGAGCCACTGGTGTACTGGATGAAATTTTCCAGCTGCAGCCTTAATAACTTCTTGTGCAGCGATGCCACCAATCACAGCATTTATCGGGCATAAGTTTCCAGAAGATGTTTTTGCAAACACTTCCAGAAGGTTTTCATTTATCTCCTCGACTTTAAAACGATCGTTTACATTTAGTTCCTTAGCTAAAGTGACAAAATCCGCTGCTTGGTCTTGATTCCATGGCTCTGGTAATCCACCTCTTCTAAAAATATATTCATGTAAGGCCTGAAACGCCAAGTGCAGCTGAAATGGATGATCGGGTTTTGCAGAATCTGTAATTACAAATTCAGGTTTGCTTATAGACTCTCTGAGTGCCTTGTAATGCAACTTTCTTGGTACTTTTACCTGAGTAACAATTCCTCCTCTTGTGTAATCTGAATAGTTGGTGGTGTCTCCAATACTGAATTTATATGGGTCTAGAACTTTTATTTCTTTTGGTTCACAATCATTTAATTCCACCATCCCTTCAACTTCAGTAAATGTTACGTAGTCCCCATCTCCAAAGCCATGCCTTATATCACAGAAACAAGTAACAACTCCTTGTTCTTCCTTAGATATATTAGCAACTCTACAAGAGACAGAATTCTCACCAGTGCAATCATCAACTGTAAAGCTTTCTCCAAAATCACAAAATACTTGTCCAAACAAGCCCTTGGTATCAGCAACTATTAGGACAATATCGTTTCCTCTTGTAATGTCTGATACCCAAAGCTGTTCTTGTAGTGAACTATTTGTCAATACTACAATGTGGAACTGCTTGATAAATTCTGCAGTTAGCTGAGCTGTGTTAACATATATTTCAACATAGTTATTCAATTCTCTCAGACGAATGCTGCAAGAATCAGCTCTGTTCTTCCCCACGTCACTTTCCGATAAATAAAACTGAGAAGACAAATCAGAACATTGGCAGACTTGCTCATCATGAATTGTTACCATCTTTACTCCTGACAGAATTATATTTTTAGCTATCTCCACTCCAAGACCACCCATTCCAGATATGAGAACATTTGAATTGACCATTCGCTGCATTCCATCATAACCCAAAACATATAATTGTCTTGAATAAAATTCTTCATCGATTTCTCCATTTATGTTGTTATTGGTATTTCCTGATATTTCCCGCTTCTTAGCAAGATACTCGTGGCTATCAGCCATTGCGATACAATGTTACTATCACAAGATTACAATCATATTCTTAAACGCACCTGTTTATACCACAAATGTTGTATCTCCTAAATTTTTACATGTCCAAGAACTTATTTCATCTGATTTCATGATACACTTTATTCGACCTCAATTGTTTTACAAACACAATCCTGGCATCTCATCTATTTTTATATTATTGACGCTTTTCCTCCTTCTTTACGGAATAGGTTCATAATCTTTAGCTATATTTTTAATAATCCCGACTATACCTTGAAAAAATTAATGTAAAGGTTTTGAAATTAAATTAAATTCATGCATGATTGATTGTTACCATACCCACGAAAATACTTTCGGTTCATGAAGTATTAAAAATGAAGAATAGAGAATAGATATGGAATATATATGCAGTTATATTCGTAGGAGACTCTCTTGTATTTTGGAGTTGGCGTGTGGCAAACTTGGAGGTTTTCACAAACTTACACAAAACAACAATTCTAGAGAATCTCTTTCTAACGAAGTTTTTGCAGCAAGGGCAATTTAATCTGGCATAAGACATGCTGTAGTCAGAAAATAAATGCCATATGTATGAATAAACATTACTAGGCAAGTTGACCATCACCGTTTTCATGGACCTCCGCAGGATTT
Organism: Lepisma saccharinum; assembly: GCF_977018435.1. Taxonomy (NCBI): domain Eukaryota; kingdom Metazoa; phylum Arthropoda; class Insecta; order Zygentoma; family Lepismatidae; genus Lepisma; species Lepisma saccharinum. The sequence continues at coordinate 33,616,099 of NC_139239.1, read as the reverse complement.
TAAACAGGGAGGGGCAAGCAAGGTAATTTTTTCCAGAGGGAGCAACGAGGCATATTTACCTGTAATAATGCTACCCCCTCAAAAAACACTCATTCAATAGAAGTTATCATGTTTCTACAACGCCCTTCTAATAATTATGTTAAATGTTTTTTTCGCGAATAAGTTTTAGATAGTCATCAGTTGAATTCATTTCATACTTTGCTTCAGTCAATTGTAAATTCTTTTGAAATTTTTGAAAGTGCACACACACATTCTTCAAGTAGCTTATATGCAACATCGTCTGGATATTTCTCAACAAAAATTTCAGCATTCTTTCTTACGTCTTCCGAGAAAATAGTTTTTTTAAAAAAAATATCGAGGAAATCAAAGAGGGTTTCAAGTTCGAGGTATAAGACTGCTCTTCTTTCCAATTCTGCAACTATGAACTACAGTACTTTGTCAACTATTACTAAAAATGTATTAATTTTAATGTCCGATTTTCCATCAAATTCCTCTTTCTTCCACATTCTTTCATGAAATAAACGAATAAAAGGACTTGACATGTTGTTTTAGTTTGCTTTCTTTTTATCCGAATATTAAGATACTTTAATAGTCGATGATATTTGTCACTGCTGCCCCTTCAGCGTCTCATTTTTGTGCGCCCCCCTGGACTTGCGGCCCTTAGGCTATAGCCTAGGATAACCTAGTGGCAAATCTCCCCCTCCTGGTTGCAACTGTTTTCGTTAGAAAAACAGCTAACAAGCATCATACTGAGTTTATCATTTTCAAATTGTTACAAAAGAAACCATTTACGCTTGAAATCAACAAAGAAAATATTTATTTTTATTTATGTATTTACTTATTTATTGAACTCAACAGGTGCAGTGGGATGCACAAGTATTGCTCGGCAAATTGTCCACGACTATTTTCATTGATTTTTCTCTTGCATCCTGCGATTTTTAAGGAATGGATTTTTACATATACTGGTGCAGGGGTTCTCAACCGTTTGTTTCGAGTTTTGTTTCAATTATTGAAGTTCTCATTGCGTAAAACAAAGAGAAAAAATATGGCGATGGCCAATCTCCTCGGTAATACTTATGTATCCCACTGTACATACCTAATTACAGAGCCCATATAAGGGATACATAGTGAATACAGTTACTATTTTTCTGCTTGCTACTTTATCATATCATTTCATTAGGAAAGTATGTGTTTAAGGCTAGAGTGTTAATAGTGGTTTTACTGAGTTCCCTTAGGTTCATGGAAAAGATGTCAATTGTCAATGGTCTTATTCTTGATTTGCAATTTATTGTAACTGGTGCACATTCTCCATAATGAAGATTTCTTTTCAATTTGCGATCAATTTTTCAATTTGAGAAGAAAAACTTCATTCTTGAGTCTAGTTTTCTTCGGCGGGACTCGAAAAATTAACCTATAGCAGAGTGGATGCTCAGCATCTACCTCATGATTTAACAACTTCCATAAGAATACTATTTCCTGTAACGTTCTTCTATGACAAAACTTTGTAAACCGGCCGACAATAATATATTAGGTTGACATTGTTGCCGGTTTCAGTGAAGGAAATTAAGGTCGGATGGCCCATTCAAAAGTTACACTTGCCAAGGTAGAGACCGGGATGAGTGATATTAGGTTAAAAAAAAATCTCTGCATAAACAGGCTTTGGGGTTCGCCCAGCCTCTGGCTGGAGATTATATCACTTCCACTATGGTCGAGATTACTAGCGTACGCAAAGGGAGCTGATGAGGCTACAGACCCTCCCGAAATTTTGAGAAAATCAAAACTTCAAATGAAAGCAGAAAAAGAACCAGGGGAAAACCAGTGGTAAGGAATACCTTTAAAACAACCTGCAGTTTCAATTTTTATCTTTGGACAACTTTCAAACCGGAAGATATAAATGGTAATTATGAAATATTGTGTAGTCTGTCCCCAAAACGTAGCTATATAATATCTACCATTGTATTCCAGGCCCCTCCGAAATAAAATCCTGCGTATGCCAGTGGTCGAGATCGATAATGTAGGTAGTGTATAGTGCACATCAAATAACTTTCTTCGCATACATATACATTGCACGAAGACCCAGTGGTGATTCCTCCATGAAGGAAGTGAGGAACTTCCTACAGTTTCATTTATACTACTTATTTCCAGTTTTCTACTTTTTAAGAGTTTAATGAGCGTTATAAAATTTTGAGCGCAATCAAGGTTCGCTACTCGACTGTCAAGAATCAATGTGCTAGCTATCGCCCGCTCGTTCCAGATCTGTTGCCCAAAGACGACCGTCTTTGCTTGCCGCTGAGGAACCTTTCTCGTCATTCTACAGGCAGATGGGTGAGGGGCAGTGCAAGGGAGGGCGGGGGTATGCGGGGGGCTGCCCAGTTATACGGTCCGCGAGGAAGGTCTCGTGGGTTCCTCAACAGTGATGCCAACATTAGCATAATAGTTCTAAATCTAGCAAAATTTGAACGTTGGCACCTAGCACTCTGTGTTTGGCATAATGGAAAATCCAGCATCATCTAAAAAAAACGGGCGTTCCTGGGAAACAGAGAAATTGAATTCTAATGAAGACATTTTGCGGAAATATTTATTTTTAGGAAAATCTCCAGATCTTGTTTGTACTTCTCTAGCGGACTTGTTTCAAACAAAAGGAATTATGCCGAGCAAGGGACAAGCTTTTACATCCTCTTGTTTTCATATTTTCTTTATCCGCCCCGATTTAACAAGGGAGGAACATTTCATAAAAGCAAATCGGTAGAAAGGGTTGGAGGTCACAAATAAAACAAACGGACGCCGTTACCAGTCATGGAATTTTCTTCAACTTTTTTCAAGCGCTATGCTAAACCCATTGTATTGAATGGTCGAAATTCCTAATGTTGCTTAACTACAATAAATAATCAATAACGCAGTTCACAACTCCAAAATAGCAAAATAAAATTGAACTTAAAACTACTAGAGTCATCAGAAAATGATGATAATAAATTAATACTAATTGTTATTGTTGTGTTGGTGTTTTAAGTCCACTTTATGCACAGTAAGGCTAATCGGGACTGGACCTACAGTTTAAAGTGGGATCCGAACCACTTGTGCCTCCACCGGGTATCGAACCCGGGACCCCTTGATTACAAGGCGGCGACGTTACCACTGCGCCATCGGGGAGGCCCTAATAATAATTGAATAATAATAATAGTAATAATAATAATAATAATAATAATAGTAATAATAATAATACTAATAAACCCTAGCATAATTTTATCACATTTAGCGTAATTTATGAGTTGAAACAGCACCTTTTCTTATCAGGAGGTTGGTATTGACAAAGCTGTTCTTAATCCACACATGACAGGCAGGGAGGGCCTGCAGCTAACATTACAAATCCAATGGCTAATCTAAGGTACAGGCGATACATGCCACTGTGTAATTGAACGCATTTTCGAAAACTTTCCTCGGTCTGTTTACCATAACTTCCTACACCCCAAAAATTCCACGAGTCGCCACTGCGTAGACCGTATTGGTATCACAGCAGACTTGTAATTTCAAGAGGGTCGCCGTTTGCCGGCCTTGGACCCCGCGCTTCCCAAATACATGCATGTTATTGAAATGTTTATTCATTCTTTTCTTATGCCCGCGCGATTACATTCGAATAGAAGAAAGGAAAGAAAAGAAACCCACACCAGAAAAACCGTTCCATTTATAATCATAGCCTATGTGCTACAGAAAAAGGAAACCATAGTTTCAAACGGTGACCACAAGTCATTGCACAAATACATGTTGGTGTGAAAACATGTTCTGAAAATAAAATTTCTGCCACAACACAGTTGAATTTCTTGTTAACGACAACTACAGTGGCATGCCCAAGGTTTTTGAAACGGGGGGAGTGGGGTTATGTTTTACCTTTTAGTAGTCACAATTTCCGAGACAAAGGGGAGAAGTTATAGACCTAACACGCATCAACCGCCCTTTGGGCACGACACTGGATAACTGTGTGTCCTTTCTGGGAAGTACGTGTCATGCACGATATTCGCTACCTTTCCTGAATTTCAGGTACGAAAAAATGCTGTTGGTGCTAAATTGTGCTAAGTAGAGCTGAGCCCAGTGGCGTAGCGCAGTTCTGAACCCCCCCCCCCGCAAGTAAAATATTGGGGGCTCCCTTAGAGACAAAAAAATGATGCTAGAGTGGGACGGACGTACAATAGCTGGGCCATTACACCTTTCCCGTTGTAAAAGAAGTTATCTTTTACCCCAAATACTCTGCTTTCCCATTTTTTGTTATCGACTTATATATCAGTGTAGTACCTTCTTGAAACTAAATCAGGATGGTCGGAATCTCTGATAAATAACTGGAAGAAGAATCTGGAAATATTTTTTCTTACTTCAACGCAGCGACACAGCCAGGAATCTTTTTTGGATGAGTGGGGGAAGCTTCCCGCTGCCAAATACTGTATTTTGTTCGTGAATCGTGATCCTTTGTATTTTTTGCTTGAAACACTTTTCTTAAATGAGGTTACACAGATATTAAAAAAAACACTGTTTTGGGAAAATTGTTTAAAGGATAGTACACACTTCTCTTTTGGACTTTGAGGTGGGTGAAGCTTCAGCCTCTATGCCATTTCCAAGCCAAGATTCAACGTAAGAGCCACACACATTAGGCTTCTGATACTAATAGAGAGTGATATACTCAAGCAAACTTCAGTTGTGGGGGTTGAACCGGACTTCTAGATTGTCGGTTGTGACATATAGCATCACAAGGTCAATTGCAATCTGCTACGAAGAAATAGTAGCGGGCTTCAGTCTTGAGAGATAGATAATAAAGCTGCGATCGGACTCTCTTCATTGAAAATTTGAAACTCAATCAAATGCCGCTTGGAAGGACTGAACCCCTCCCCACTCTAAAAATAAAAAGTTGTTGCCAGACACTGTGTTTAGTTTTGGTGTTAGTGGACCTTAATATTGTTATTCATAATTTTAACGGTGCCATTTCTTTTCACTAGACCACCGATCATGTATTTCTTAAATATTTTTTCATGAAACAAGAAATTCGCAGCTAGGAATTTCCACTTCGAACACTGCAGAGCACAAAATCGTAACACATTGGAAAAGAAGAACTGTCGACAGAAATGAAATTCACAAAATCCTCCAAAATAATGGTGACATTTAACTCGTACACTCGCCTCATCACGTACTACGTTACCCTCCCCCTCCAGAACCGAGCAAAACCACGGTTAAGGTCTCAAGACAGCCAACACTGATTGGAGAAACAGAAACAGGTTCTTATCGCACTGCTGTAAGGTGCACGTCCTTCAGGCGAAGACTCCTGGATATCGAGAGCAAATTAGCTTTTCTTCTTTTTTCCTTGCATTGGATGACGTCCTGTAATAAGTTGCAAGTCAATACGCTTGCTTTACTTGAGAGCGTGAGCGATACCAACGACCGCGCCGTGATATGAAATTATCAGGTGGGTGAATGCGTCAGCGGGGTGTGTTGTGTGCGCGCGAGGAGGGGGGTAGATAGGGGGCAGAGAGACATGCACGCGTTCATCGAAATTTCAGACCCACATGTCAAACTCTTGACCCACACTGCTGACATAAGTGAAGGAGTGGTTGGCAGAGCACACTACGTCGCCAAGGACACGGGTTCGATTCCCGGCTACCTGGGAATGGGTGTCTTTAAGTGTCCCTTCATCAATTTCACCATATCGTCACTCATCTTCATCTTCGTGGTTAGCCAATAGTGGCAGAAAAGCGACGAAAACAAACAAAAGCAATCAATCAATCAATCAGTCTTAATCCCCACCGACCCTTTTTTTCATACGTAGCACCAAAAAAGTCTCGACATGAACCCCTCCCGCTCAGGTCTTCTAATAGCTGTTAATATATTTTTAAAAAGAGAACAAGAAAGCACTAATGATTTCCCGATTACATTCGTTTCATGACGAACAATTTGTAAAAAGTTTATCAAGCAATTAACATGCAGACCTCCCTGATGTTGTAGTTGTAATATCGTCCCTCGTAAACGATGAGTTCGGTTTCGATATGTGGAGGCACATAGTGATTCGGGTCCCACTTTAACCTGTAGGTCCAGCCCCGATTAGTCTGTCAGCATAATAAGTAGACTTAAACAACATCCAAACAAACGAATTTAGCTGCTGTAATTATTAAAATTAATATGTGGTTAAAATTGCAATTAAGACCATTTTAAAATTTCATATAAACAAAGTAACGCTAATAATGGAATATAATGCAACTCAACATAAAAAACTAATTTTGATTTAATTTCGTTATTTAGAGTAAAATAAACTAAATCAACCAGTCAATACCTTATTATATTTCTGAAAAAAAAAAAGCGTAAACTTTCCAATAGTCATCCGTGACCGTGCTTTGGACTCCGACTGCGGGACGGCATGGGTTCGAGTCCGCCTGGGTTCTCGGCCGGTGTATAGGACCGGTGGCAACCCACCATTGTGAAGAAATTGGGGAGCTACGAGTGAATAGTGTAACAAAAATCTCCTCTAACGGCTGAGGGTTCGACGTGCCGACTCCACGTCACCCAATTACCGGTTGAAGATCTCCACACTTCTAGGTAGGATTGTGGGAGGGAGACTGGCAGTCAGGAGATAGACCAAGGGCCTTCCAGGGCTGTAGAGCCATGAATTCGTTTTCCGTTTGATTGGTTACCTAGGTATATATTAAAAATTTACAATGACACACAATACTACTATTTACCCTGGACCAGGCGTTGAGATGCATTCTATCTCTCTAGAAACTGGCATTTTTCTTATTTAACGTTGCTTCTCTCTGCCACTCTTGCCCAGTCACAAGAATAAAAATGAACGATTGTTGGGTGAGATTTGTGAAAGGACACTCCCAATGGACACGCCTATGTCCAAGCTGAGACTCGAACCCGGAACCTTCGACGACAGATCCGCGAAGAGACAACTAAGGCAGCAAAGGTTTTTGTTACTTTATAGGTCGCTGTTCTATCTCCCATGTTAATCTCGACAAAGATAAATAAATTGATGAAATGGCGATAGCAAAAACATTCATGACTGACCAGGGTTCGAACCTGGGACCTCTCGCTTCGCAACGCATTATGTTGTCCATTTGTTTTCAGATGTCTTTATTTGGCTCTAATTCCCCTACATTAGTTGTAATAAACATATTTTTTGTAACAAGATCAACCTGTCAAATGCTTTTTTGAACTGACACAACTCATCTAAGAGATTACGTGTGTGAGCGAACGCACACGCACACAAAAACACCAGAGAGACACATTTGCCAATATCATATAGAAATCCTAACTCCCACAGATACACGTAGATTTCATTCCCGTGTTGCATTTGTAAAGCCGCACTTATTTCCCTAGTATGGTGCCATTACAGTGAAATGATCCTGTAATTAACTGTAGAGAAGTCGCAATTAGTAGATCGCATGAAGTTGTTTTCAGGTAAAAAAAAATAGTGTTATACTTGATGTATTGTTGCCGGCACACACGAATAAATTCACGCAAACTGAAATTTATATATGTGAATATATCTGCAACCGCATCACTAATGTATTTGTGTTTTTGGTTATATAGATTCACATTTCTACCACTTCTGGCTAACGCGACAATCAGGATGAATAATAATTAAATGAAATTGACGAAGGGAACTTCACAAAAAACATCCATGTGCAGGCCGTGAATCGAACCCGGGAACTTCGGTGGTAAGCTCGAAAATCGACTAAGTAATGCCTTCGACTGTCGAAGGGAAATCCACGCTTCTCAATGAATATCAGCAAATCTAAACACCCCCTCCCCCTTCCTCCTGTAGGTTGTGTCGATCGCGTTCATTGAAGGTCTTGTTTGAATCGTGTTCAAGCAATAAGCAGGTGGGCAGTGTGGATGGAAATGAGGCTTCGGACATGTTTTCTTACTAGCCAGGACTGCCTTGCGTAGCACGGCATTATCAGATTAGATGCAGGAGTAATTTCTGAACTGACTGTATGTAGCTACACTGTATACCCTGCGTGGCAGAGGAGAGGATAATTGCGCTCTACTTCCTGCTGAGTTTTTGGGCCTCTTTGAAGTAAAAAGTAACAGGTGTGGACAATGTGGGAAATTCGTTTCAGCTCTTATTTCAATATGAAGAGGCTTGGGGCCTCCTTGAAAATATTTACTGGGAAGTTACATTTTAAATATCACGTGTAAAACTAATATTAGTGGTAAAAGGTCATGAATTACCAAGTTTGATTGTTTATTGTGTAGCAATAATGCATCGACTTGTTGAGCAACTGAATCTTGCTATTGAATTCATAACTGTACACAATTGACACACTTCACTACGTTTACGACAAACTGCGTAGCTATAAAGATATGAGATGAGGGATATTTTACTATCGATGGCCATCTGCGAGCAAGTAAGTTAATTCTGCATTTCGGTGGGACCCATATGACAAGTTATGCCGGCCCCTCTGGCTGAGAAAATACCCCACTGCTTATTATGGCAGACGTTGTCATATGGTGTTGCTGGGAACCAGTTCTCTGTTTTGTAAATTGATATTTTTATTAAGCGACACTATCTGTTGAATTTCTGCGATTATATAAAATTTCAGGAGCACATTGCGGAGCCCCTACACCTCGCCCCACCTCCCCTTGCATTGCGGGTTATCCGGGGGCGGCTGTTACGCCACTGGCTGAGCCGTAACCACTTTGAACCGATACTCGCAGATACCGATGCTTGAAAATTGTAACAATTTAAAGTTGTTCATGTAATTGATTAACATTTGTGCGAAAGTTTTCCACTCAATTACAAGCGCCAACTTTCGTGGCGGAGTGCTTATCACATCGCCCTACGACTCCAGGGGTTCCGGGTTCGAATCTCGGCCTGGGCATGGGTGTTTGTGAGTGTCCATTCATCAATTTCATCAATTTCATCATATCATCACTAATCCCCATCTTCGCAATTAGCCAAAAGTGCACGAAAGCGAAGTAAAATAAACTAAATCAATCATTAAGAAAATTAACAACATTATGTTTAGATTTTTAGAATCCTACACGCTGTATATATGCATCTGAACTGAACTACAGATCATTTACCTCCACTGGGGAAAATTGGAAACTTCATCTTAAAAGCGAGATTTTAGAATATTTGATTTCAGCGTCTTCATCGGGAAGTATGTATCCTTTCCGAGGGGAAGTAAATAATCTATAGTTCAGCCATTTCCCGATGATGGCGCTGGAATCAAATATATTAAAATCACGCTTTTAACATGGAGGACCCATTCTTTTCCAAAGGGAGGTAAATTACACTGGGGAACAAAAAAAAGATTTTATTTTGTGGCATAAAGTTTAATAACAGTTTCAGCACAAAAAACAGCTGTTATTGCCAATTGTATGATTGGTTCAGTTAAATTGACTCCAGTTATAAAAATAAACACACCATTGAAAATGTAGGAGGTAAAATTACTCCATGCTTTTCTCGGTAATATCAAAATTTGATAATGGGCTGAAATTGTTCAAAATTCTCAATTTTACGTAATGTATACAGTGCTTAGTGAAAATGAGTAACATAAAATAAAGAATTTTGCGTTACTGTGGGGATTAAAATCAACAGCCATGTAATAGCTGCATATCTGGTGGAAACCGAATAGTCAAGAGTGAATTGCATCTTCCATTGTCATGTTACAAATACAATCAACCTTGTACAGCCCTAGCAACAATTTACAAATAAATAAATAAGTTTCTTAATGGTACAAAGATTGTAATCACAAAAAGAAATGTTAAATTGTTCTTGGAAGTTCATTTATATGTGTCTCTTATGTTTCCGCCATTTTGGTTTAGTTGCATTTATTTCATAAATTAGAGCCAATTCAGGAAATATATTATTATATCATTATTCAGCAGCATGAAATTGCCCTAAATTAGCTCTCAAACACTGTGCCGCAATTTCACTGTTCCCCAGTGTTATATCTGTAGTTCAGCAATTTCCCGATGATGACGCTGAAAACAGATAATTAAAATCACACCTTTAAGATGGAGATATCCAATCTTTTCTCGAGGAAGTTAAGTAATGTGTAGTTCAGCAATTTCAAGATGTTGGCGCTGGAATCAACTATATTAAAATCACGATTTTAACAGGGAAGACCCATTCTTTTCCAAAGGGAGATAAATTATCTGTAGTTCAGCCATTTTCTGATAATGGTGCTGGAATCAAATATATCCTAGAATTTTCCAAAGGGAGATAAATAATATGTAGTTCAACAAATTCCCAGTGATGGCGCTGGATTCAAATATATTAAAATTATGCTTTTAAAGCGCCTTGTACACGATAACATGGAATATCCAATCTTTTCTAGGGGTGTGCGGTATGCAACACTAGTGCATAGAATTGGAAATCGTTTCATAGATAAATTCACCTCTAACTGTTGTTTCATCATTACGAGGTAAACATTGATTGGCTCAACTTATATACTTCTAATAACCTTGGCCAGATTGGTCCAGGCAACTTGACACGTGAACCTCCTCCAAAATGTCATATGAACTTACTAGCTCACAGATGGCCATAGATAAAGGGGAAAAGAAAGCCTCTTATCTTTAAAGACAGTTTGTCATACTTATAGAGTGTAAATTCTTTACAGTTATGAATTCAGTAGTAAATATTCAAATTGCTCACTTAGTCTTGTCTTTTATTACCAGACAATAAACATTCAAAATTGGTAATTCATTAATATTTACCACTAATATTAATTTTACATGTGGTATCTAAAATGCAGGCACGGAGCGTCCATGTAAGTCGTGTAAGCCAGGCTTACACTTTATTAGTTCTAGTAAAATGTACGAGGGTCACTATTTATATTTTGAGCCTTGGCAACACTGATTGAAGTTAGGCGCGATTTGACGTTTGCACGGAATCGTCTGGCATTATTGACCATAACGTACTTCAAATGTTTTGTCAATAGCTTCATTTGTGTTGTTTATGTTGCCTTGGAGATTGCGCGACAATAAAATGGAATTAACTCGTGAACATTTTCGTGCGATTATTTTTTTACGATTTTCGACGTGGATTATCAAGACAAGAGTGCATCGATCAACTTATTTCCACATTTGGCGATGAAGCCCCATCCTTTGCCACTGTGAAACGCTGGTATAACGAATTTAATCGTGGCCGCCATTCGCTCACCGACGAGATTCGCGAAGGTCGTCCAAAATCAGTTGTTGTTCAAGAAAACATTGATGCTGTGCAAAACCTAATACTGCAAGATCGTCATGTGACATACTGTGAGATTGAGGCAACCATAGGCATTAGTTCCACCAGCATATATAAAATATTACATGATCATTTAGCTGTGAGAAAGGTATGTTCTCGTTGGATCCCACACAATTTGACAAAAACTAAAAAAGACGCTCGCGTCAATTGGTGCAAACAAATGCTCAATAAATACAATCGTGGTGCTTCAAAAGACGTATATAAGATTGTAACAGGTGACGAATCATGGATATATGCATATGAGCCGGAACGTAAACAGCAGTCGACTGTGTGGGTGTTTCAAGATGAACCCAATCCAACAAAAGTTGTTCGCGCTCGAAGCACATCGAAACAAATGGTCGCCTGTTTTTTTCGGGAAAACTGGTCAGGTGGCAACTGTGCCTTTAGAGGAACGTAGAACGGTCAACTCTGAATGGTACACAACAATTTGTTTGCCAGAGGTCTTCGGTCAAATACGGAAAACAAACAAACGCCGTCGGATCATTCTTCATCAAGACAATGCCAGCTGTCACACATCTCGTCTAACAACCGACTTTATGAACAGTCAAAAAATCGAATTGATGGGTCATCCGCCGTACACTCCTGATTTGGCACCCAATGACTTCTTCTTGTTCCCGAATGTCATGAATAAATTGCGTGGACAACGATTTTCGTCGGCGGAAGACGCCATTGATGCGTCCAAAAACCATATTATGGAGGTGTCTCAAGAAGATTGGAAAAACTGGTTTGACAAATGGTTCGAACGAATGCAAAAGTGTATTGACCATAAAGGAGAATACTTCGAAAAACAATAAAGCAGTTTTCAATGACAAATTCCTGTTTTTTCATTGTTAGGCTCAAAATATAAATAGTGACCCTCGTATGTGATTATATGGCAAAATTCGTAAAAACTTCAAGTTCAACTAAGCCCGATACCAGTCTTAGAGATCCTGTTTGTTAGATTGCAACACTTCAGCACCAGGGGGCACATGGGAACTCACGCCTTCTGCTTGCGGAAAGTTGTAAGCTGTCTGAATGTTGCCTTACAAATTTCTAACCGCAAAGGAGCAGTGCCTATATCTGGATGGAGAAGAGCAAGGAATATAGGGAGAAGAGCGGGCCAAACCCTAGGTTTGTAAACGTACGGCCACAGGCTTATAGCAGCGTTGCAAACCTCATGTTTAGAAAAAGTGTTGTTCATGGACGTCCTCAGTATTTCTTTCCACCAGGGAGGATTAAGCAAAGTATTTTTTTTTTTCAGGGGTTGTGGTAAACTAGGTATATTTCCCTTCTCAAAATATCTGCAACGCCCTTACAATAATTAACAATTTGATGCGACTGAAATGATATTGTATGTGTGAAAATGGTTGACATTCATTTTTCATGAAGTGTCTCCTTGCCTTGCTCCTTCTGGACATCCATGGTGTAGTTTAAACTCCGAAATTATGCTACATACTACTAAATTGTTCTGTGATTTTCATATTATTAATATTAATTTATAACAAAAACATAAATATAAATTTGAATGGTTCAACCAACAGCATGGGTTCGACGTTATACGTGAAAAGTTAGAAAATTCAACCACAACGAAAGTGGCCCTCTTGTTTTATTTATATCCCCAACTTACAAACGACTTTTTAAACTTGTGCGAGATTTAGCACCATTATGCTTGGGTTGGCTTTACTGAATACGCGCCAGCGAGAGACAGGTCCTGCAAGAGGAGAGGCTCCAGCGTTGTCGGGTTTGAATGGTTGACTGCAAAGGAAATTTGAACTGGTGGTACTTCAAGGAGGTTTTTTCCAGGAAAAGGGAATTCTGAAGCAAAAATCTAACAGGAAGGGGAAAAAGGAGAAACCTAGAAATTAGCGGGATACGGGAAAACTAGATACACATTGATGTGCTAAATTCTTGTTTCTGTTTTTAACTTGTAGGAGAGCATAAACATCAGCAATATTAAGATCTCTGTTTTCCGTTTATGTATAAATTCAGCTGGTAATAATTGAGCCAAAAACTGCAAAAATAAATAAATAAATAAATGTTAATGAAAGCTGAAGATTGAACCAATTTTACAAATCTCATGTCAAATGTGAACCAAATATTATTAATTACGTAGTCTGTGATTCAAACACTCTTCGAACAGCATTCGAAAAGCCTGTTTATGATCTTTTAGGTGCTAGATTTGCTTTTATAGTATCCTAAGAAAGCACTTACATGTCCTTTGATAGACATATCCAGGAATGGGGGGAGGGGGGGTCGATGTATGTGGATAAATCACTAACCATGTCAGCCCAAAAATAAGCACACTGTATTAAACACTTCAAAGAAGTCCCAAAACTCAGTAACAGATGGGGTTCAGGGGGAAAATGTCCCCTTTTTCAAAGGTCCAGTACCCATTGTATGTAGATCATTCAAATTGCACATGTAGTTGGAGTGACTCTTCCTCTATACAAACCAGCTACTCAACATAGTCTCCATTTAAAGCGATGCATTTGTGCCATCGTTGAACCCAACTCTAGAATCCTCTTTGAAAAAAGTCCGGTCACTCCAACTACATGTGCAATTTGAACGATCTACATCAGTTAGTAAAGAGGTTATGACCACTTTTGCATTACTTTCGGTACGACCCACGTACATGCCATCACTATTTGGAAGGATCTTGTGAAGTTCATTTTTCTTCCGCATTGTAATTTTGTGAACATTTCAATTTCTTTTATAATTAATATTGTATTTTTTTTTACTAAATATAGGGAATTTTAAGGCAGGAGAGTGAATTTTTAATTTGGTGAAAAATTCCAGGGAAGTGTTCTTAAAAAATGTTTCTGTTACTATGCCTGCTAGAGAAGGAAGGGGTGTGCCTACCTACATCCACAAGTTTCTTCTTGGCAGCAAATTCCTTGCTGGATAACGGCGTCTTCAACAAGTTATCCACCCCACTGCACAATCACACTCATTTTATACCATAATGCACTTCACTATCACACCACAGCACAGGGCCGACAGTCCATTTTCAATAGATGGAATTCGCAAAAGCATTACCTCGACAACAAGAACTGGGAAACAAAAAGAAACCAGATCCAAAATTGGTCACTGCTCAAAGCAGTGATCTTTCGGACTGTGAGGGGAATATCCCTTTCGGATATAAATAAACATCAATCCCAGGGATTTATCCAGAATTTTTAATTTGGTGAAAAATTCCAGGGAAGTGTTCTTAAAAAATGGGGGGGGGGGATCGATGTGTGTGGATAAATCACTAACCATGTCAGCCCAAAAATAAGCACAACGGGAAATAACCTTCATCATGATAGGCTTACACTGTTGGAAAGATCACGCTCCGCCACTGCTAAAATGTAACTTCTCACCAAATATTTTCAAGAGGGTCCCAAGCTTTTTCATATTCAAATAAGACTTAAGATAAATTTTCCTAATTGTCTGTTGTGTTATGCATTATTTTCGATACGAGCTACACGATAACAAAGTTGTTGATTTTTCTTTAAAGTATTAAACACTTCAAAGAAGTCCCAAAACTCAGTAACAGATGGGGTTCAGGGTAAAAATGTCCCCTTCTTCAAAGGTCCAGTACCCATTGTATGTAGATCATTCAAATTGCACATGTAGTTGGAGTGACTCTTCCTCTATACAAACCAGCTACTCAACATAGTCTCCATTTAAAGAGATGCATTTGTGCCATCGTTGAACCCAACTCTAGAATCCTCTTTGAAAAAAGTCCGGTCACTCCAACTACATGTGCAATTTGAACGATCTACATCAGTTAGTAAAGAGGTTATGACCACTTTTGTCACGTGCCAGTTTCGATGACACAATGAAGGTTGCAAGGAGGAATGGTTTCTCGGAATCGACGATAGATGGCAGCACGCCATATAAAGAAGAGCAGAGCTCATTGTACAAACTAGGAGCGGAGAAGAGGGATTATATATATTATAGTAAATTGAGAAATATATAAAAGAAGAGTTCAAATACTATAATAGAAGTAAATAGAATGATGTATATAGTAATTTAAAAGAATTAAGAATATAGCCGCTAATGAAACGTTTAGGAAATTTATTAAGCGAGCAAATGAATTCAGAAATGTATCTCAATTTCTTTTTGATCCTCTGACGAGGAGAACATTGTCAGCTTTTGCATTTGTCCATTCCCCGGTGGCGCTGTGGTCAATTAGACGCCCCGAAGCACTTTACGGTTGCACTTCTTATTTAGTCGCACTGGGCCATTGGCAGCGCTTGTTATTAGCGATCCTGGTTATTCCCCTTTGGTCGTTACATAGGAGGTGGCGCTAGTGTCAGTTTAGTCGACCCTACTCCTTTATATAAGTATAGCTTGTATCGTTTGCCAAAGAAACGGGGAAGGGAAAGAAAACATATATAGGGCATAAAGAAAAGGAAGCGAGACGACACAACTAGATTTCTTATATATAGAAGAAATAATAAAAGAAGTCTTTTCCATAATCAAAGAAGAAGAAGCTTATTTCTATAATCAAAAGAAGAAGCAGCCTATTCGATAATCAAAAGGAAAAGAAGAAGAAGCCTTTTCCATAATCAAAGAAGAAAAGAAGAAGAAGCCTTTTCCATAATTAAAGAAGCTTATTTCCATAATCAAAAGAAGAAAAGAAGAAGAAGCCTTTTACATAATCAAAGAAGAAGAAGCCTATTCTATAATCAAGAGAGAAAAGAAGAAGAAGCCTTTCCATAATTACGAAGAGAAAGAAGATGATTTCCTTTCAAGAAGAATGTAACCGATGTAAATTTTCGATATATTTCAATGTCGCTGTATATTTTTCTCTGTATTTTGTATAGTTCTCAGAATATAGATCCGCATTTAACTATATCCTCTTGGCTATAAAACGCTTTCTTATTTGGAATTCTCAAACAAAGAACCTATCCCCTGAGATTAAGATATCTGTAGCCGTGGTAAATAACATGTAAGTACGTACCCACAAGGGGCGTAGCACTTTTGCATTACTTTCGGTACGACCCACGTACATGCCATCACTATTTGGAAGGATCTTGTGTAGTTCATTTTTCTTCCGCATTGTAATTTTGTGAACATTTCCATCAAATCAGTTCATCCTTTCCACTGTATTATGAGCACTTTTATTTCATCATATTATCACTTTTCCTCACGATTAGCCACAAGTGACAGAAAAGCGATGATAAATAAAATAAATTTAAAAAAAATCAAACATTATTAGGTGAATGTGGCCTCACACCACTGGCCTTACATGCAATCTTGGTCTGGCAAAGCCAAGGCCCTTGATGGCTTTCGGTGCTGAATCACCACCTTCCTCAAGGTCCTAAAGAGGAAAGTTTACTATCCTTTAAACCATTCCCCACGGCAGTATTATATTTTTAGTCTGTCCCCAGTAGAGGGGGGGGGGGGGGCTGCAGAAAACTGCACTACATCTCTGATAGTGTGTTGCGTGTCTTGATTATATTGATATCCATTATAAAATCCGTTGGTGGTGAAGCTCCCGACATGAAAATTCCATGGCAGGGGGGCAAAATAGCATAGAGAATTACAAGAGAATCTCTCAGCTGCAAATAAAGATATTCCAAAACCCTAGTAGTAGGAAAAGGCCGATAATTTCTACTATTGGTCCAATACCTTAATCATATTAATTAGTTGAACAGTAAATAAAAAAAATGTGCTGGGCAAGTTATATTACTTATTTCTATTGCTCTTGGCCTCTGTTCAGCAATGGTGAGCATAACATGCTATGAAGCCAGAGATCCTAGCTTCGAATCCTGGTTTAGGCATGAATATTTTTGCATTGGTCACACGATCAATTTCATGAGTTCATCATTCTCTCTCGACTTTGTGCTTAACCCAAGAGATAGAAAAGCAACGTAAAATAACCCAAATAGAAAAAAATAAATTCCACCTCCGATAAATGAAATAAAATTTTGATTAATCATATTTTAATAAAATTCTAATATCCATATAAATTGTACACACAACAAAAGTAATAGGCAAACTGTCCATGACCATTTTCATTCAGTTGATTTTTCAGAAAGTAATGATCAAAAGTTGAAATAAAAAGTTAACATGCAGACGGAAACATCTGCTTTACATCATCAGAATTCCATTTCTTAAAACAATTAAGGATGTAAAATAAGAAAATAAAGGAATGAGAAAGGAAGCAATAGACAATTTGCCTACTATTATCTTTGCGTTGTCTGTACTTACTAATATTCAAAGAGAACAGTAATGGGAAATATGTTACTTACATCTGTAATAAGAATTTTAAATTTATAACATAACTTTCAATATAAATCTGCATCAAGTTCATTCTTCATTATTAAGATATGAAAATAAACAACTATCTTCATTTTAAAAATGTGTTTATTTAGTAGTTGCAACAAAAAACTTGTATCCACTGAACACATATTCTATTAACATATACATCTTGTATTAATTTTCAACACACTGTAATAAATACCCAATCTGCTAGTAGAGTATGCTTATGGTTTCTTCAGTTGTTTTGTCTTTAAAAATACATGAATTATATACGTATGTACAGCAACACATTGTCTTTCATCCTTAAATCACTCACACACGGATCACAGTATATTTCACACAAATTCATTATTACTAAAAATCACAGTTTGTTGATACCAACAGACATCTGTCTCTATATCACTAAATGTCAATCATACGTAGAGAGATCCATCTGCAGGGCCTAGATATCGTATTGCTATCAGAATAACATCTACCAAAGTCCAGACACCTAGACCCCCAAAGCTGAAGAGTTTACCAATGCCTTCCTGCCAATGGCCTAGGTAAAACCTGTGTGGAAGAAATGAGGAAGAGCACTATGTATGTTTATCAATATATACACACACACAATCATAACCCACTTAAAGATATCGCAGCACCCAATTTTTACATTCCCTGATTTTATAATTACCTGCACACAGCAGAAGTCTGATTCAGGCACGGTTGACCCTTGAGCAGTGAACCTGAGTAATGTAGAGCACTCACTTTGAGAAGAGACTACATAATGCTTTAACATTGGCAATTTTTTTAAAACTTTTCTACATAATAAAATGATTTCATGATGGATGTAGTAAATGTAGTTTTAATATTGTGTTTGTGCAATTTCGTGTTTCTGCGTTGCTTATTGGATAGTTTTTTCCTTGATTAATTTCGAAGCCTCACTCACTGCCTTCATTCACTCACGATACGGCATCTGGGAAGGAGATCTCCAGATAATAATAATAATAATACTAATAATAATAAATTATGTATTTGTGAGTGTAGCATGACAGATTCTCTTTCTGAGAAAGAGAAACTGTGGTTCAGAAGCAATAAACTTTTCTAAATTTCTCGCCGGTTCATTTTCTCGGCTGCACCTCCACACACCACCGCTTGCAATGGTGAAATAATACAATGGCTGGCAGAAGCAGGTTGGTGGTAATGTGGCAAAATATATGCAGTCGGAGACTCTAGAAATGTAGTCTCCAAGAAACAGATATGCACAGTTCATGTTCTCATAGCAGCTACAGCAGAAAATGCCATCCTCTCTTGTGTTCTCTCTTTCAGTGCTACCCTGCGTAAATTCGATACATTCAACCTTAAATTTGTATCATTTTTCTCTTCAGAATGATTGCAACAGATGGGTGGGTAGCATCTATGGATGATGAGAGGAATAAAAGCAATATAATAGAAAAACAATGCATTAAAATGTCTTCTTTGAAGGTGGCAATATTTCAGTTAAACGAAAGTAAAGAATGGTGCAATCTTAGATACGAATTGAAGGGCTTGGGTGTACAAAATGATAAGTGACATTTTGATAATTTTTCAGTTACAAAGTAAAATGTGCCATCCTTCAATTTTCGAGTCAAATTGCCATGTCATACAATTGGCATTGGACTCAGTGACGCCTTCTGAAATTGGTAAACCCAACACGAAAACAATTTATTTAAAGTATAGTTTATAATAACCTTTTTTTCTTTATGAACTCAGAAATGACCAAAATGTCACTTACCATGTTTTACAGCAGAGCCCTTTAATTGACAACTGACAAATGTCATTGTCTTGTGTTTGTTAGTTTTTGAAGTGCTTAGATAATGATTGGGAAAATAAAAATATTAAATGATGCATTGAGTGAAGTGAGGAGTGGACTGTGTTTAAGATAAATCATTTGATCCAGTATGTGCTGCTATAAGCACAGGTAATAAATAACTTATTGTTAAGGCGACATTGGACCTTTGGTCCGCACCTGCACTCTTTAAGTTGTCCACGAGCATATGGATTACTTTTGCTACTGCCTAGTTATGTAGCACACCTTTATTTATTATAGGGATGAGCCGATATGAAATTTTGGCCGATACCGATAAAGTACCGATATAAAATTTACCGATACCGACATTCTACTGATCCGATATAAAATTAGAAATGGTCCTTGAAGAACCTGAAAGGTTCACTGACCTCTTTAATAAATGTGTGTTTCTAGGTGACTGCAGTGCAAAAGAAGTTGCATATTTAGCCATTTACTTTTTTAGAAAGTAGGGCATGGATATTATCAATATAAATTACAACAAAATGGCAGAATTTTGCACTAAATTATCAGATAATAATCGATATATCGGATCGGTAAAATAATCGGTAATTTTACCGATAAACTGATATGCCTATATCGGCCAATACCGATAGAGTACTGATTAATCGGTCTCATCCCTAATTTATTACAACTAAGTAGACAATGGTGAACAAAACCAACTTGAAAATTCTCCAGGATTTTCTAGGAGGAACTCTTAAGCAAATATAATTTATCAGAATTTAAAATGTAAATATGGTTTGAAATGAGAATTTCAAATTAGTCATCGCTGAGATGCCCCCCAGGTTCAGCAAACCTTACAACACGGATGTTTGGAATGTAACTTCTCCATTTTCACCACTACATTAAACTGGTGGCATATATACAGTAGATATTTAAAAAATATATATAATGAAAAATAACACACACATTTCCATAATCTATACCAAACATAAAAGTCCACTCTTGTTTATGTTAGTAAAATATATTTTAGAAGGGTACTTTCAATATGCAACTTGTTTATTGAGTTTATCTCTCAATCAAGAATGCTTAAAATTAGTGTCTCTGGAGGACATTACAGTTATCCCATTACACTCTAATCCTGATTTTCCACAAATAGAAGGTTGTAATGCTCCAGTTACTCTGTAGTTAACATATTTGTCTGCACTCTGCTGCCATCTATGATTCTACTAAGAGAAGGTTGTAATTTTTTGGCCTTTCTGTAGATAACATATTTGTCTGCACCCTGCTGCCATCTACAGTTCTAGTCCTGAACCATTTGGATAGATCCTTCCTCACATTTGTTTAGCTGTATTAGCCATGCATTTGTTTGTAGTGTCTGCCATCTGGTACCAAATTGATAACTAAGTAATCACAGGGTTCTTTTCTAGAATGAGTTAGACCAAGCCTAAGCAGGAATTGAAATTTACCTGGTGAAGTGATATAAATAAGTTTTCTCAGAAAATCAACCAGGTTAACTTGGCATTTGACTAACTCACATGGAAGAGAAGTTAATTTTGGGAACATCTGTTCCCATTGTCTATATGGGAGCAAAAGTCCCCCAAAATTAATAGTTAGTCAGTGAAGCATTAACATAGGGGGAAAAAAAACTCCTCAAAATAAACTATGTCTTATGCAATACATCATAAATTATAAATGTTCTTCAATATGGTTATGTCTGTGTCAACTGTCAATAACACGCACCAAGTAATAACTCGACACAATTAGCCCATCTATGTGGCTCTGAGAGGCGATAATCAATCAAAAGTGACCATACGATACCTTGGAAGACAATCTAAAATTTTCTACAAGTCCTACTAAGTGGCAGACACCTATTTCTCTCTGGGGAGTCAAACAATTCAAATTCAACAATGAACACATTTTCTAAAGCTTCGATATCTCCGAAACCATTCAAACTATCAAATACAAACTTTTGTAGGTTGAAAGGACCATGAATTTTCTACATGGTGCAATGTTCATGTTTTCAATAGTAAAAAATAGACACCAGTTAGAATTACAGTGACCTATACATTTAAACAACAAAGGTGCAAATACATTTTGTGGGTAAAATGCTTATAATGATAAGATACTAATTCATTAGTTATATTGATTTGCTTATTTAGGAAACTAAATGCTACATAAAGATAAAATTTCATGTATTGAAATCAAATTCAAATGCTAGTTAATTATGATACAAAAAATATATTCATTATCAATTTGTTAAAAACTTACAACCAATAAACTGAAAGATATGCCAACATACTGATTAGTGCTACTGTGCTTACTTAGTAAACGTAAACAACCTCTCATTTGTTTAAGGTATGCAAAGGACTGCCCTCTGGGCTGAAACTAAATATCCACAACAGGACAGTAATCAATCACTAGGGAGACAAATTTATGGTAAATAAAAACTGAGGAGAGAGGTAAATAAAATGTTAGATCAGCGGTATATACCAGCAGTGGAAAAAAAATAATTGGCACACACTTTTTCATCATGATAGGAAACAACATACAAAAGAGCTATAAATTGATAAACTATTTCATTTTTATATACTGTACACATACACAAGTACTTAGATTTCAACTGTAATTGCCAGTGGCGGCGATTGAGTGGGGCAAGGATAGTTTACTTTTCTTGCTAGACAAGGCTTAGTACTTAGAGGCCATAGTGCAGGGGTAAAGGAAGTGGGGACCCCGCACCCACCCCACCCCCAAATCGCCGCCACTGGTAATTGCACTGAAAAAAAAGAAGAATTTCACTTAACCACAGTTCTAAGTCTCGCTGTGCATATATACCGGATGGTCCAAAAGTCCCGGAACGGTCACATATCGTGAGAAATACATATCGAATTGGAAAACGAAAAAACACTTGTTTAATAAGTGAAAGAAAGCTATTCAATGATATCACACTTGATTCCCCACCCCTGCCTCCTGGGGGTGGGCAGGGGCAACTGTGAAATTTTAAATGGAAACCCCCATTTTGTATTGTAGAATCGGAAAGAGGACTTAATTCCCAGTCCAACCAGCTATCAACCAGCCTCCTAGCTCAATTAGGAACGGAAGATAAAACGTTCTTCAGCTGCAAGTGGTAGGAAACTTTAGGCAAACATTTCGTTACAAATCGACCGTTTGCACGCACAACCTCGATTGCCGGTTTTTGCGTATTTTCTACTTAATCTGATGATATTTCACGGTTATTCGCGAAAAAGCGTTCATTTCGTGGAAAAGCACACCTTTCGCATTACTTTGCAAATAAAACTCATGCATATTTCATCACTGGGGGTGTTGTTCAAAATTGCATCTTTTTTTCACATTTCGCGATTTCGCGCATCGCGAAAATTCAATGTCCCTATCAATCACCTATTTATATTTAAAAATGTCAATATACTACATACATATCAGATTGTATTTAATGTTAGCAATTGTGTAGTACAAATCTTTCCTCCCAGTTTTACGGATATGAAAGCACTATTGTGCAAAACAAATGGGACAATTACCTAACAGCACATTTGCACAGAATTAAAATTTATGAAACAGATGATTTTGTGTTTTGTATGCATACAACAACATTCAAGAATCAACTGACAACATTTACTAAAATGTACCAAATTAGCAAGCAGTATAAAATGAGAAACTTTAGTGGACTATACAAGGAAATAAGATATGAAACAGATTAATCACTCAGGTAATAGAGCAATGGAAAACAACCATGATCACTGTAGAGGTTTATTTTTCTCATGTAAAAAATGTTACCATGCTAATAAACAACTTTACGAAGTATACATAATATTATAAGTGTCCCTGCTGCATGTTTATTTAACGAAGCATGCTATTACATAAACAAAAGCTAAAGCTCTGGTTATCCCTTTTCATGAACTTATGATTGAAGAACTCGTAACATGGCAAATGTAAAATTTGCTGTATTCTCTACCCAGTCTACGAAGGATCTCAGAAGAGAAAGTAAAGCAGAATATAATTTTAAATAGCTTGTAATACGCCACTTGCTTAACATCATGGGTGCTCAAAGAAATAACTGAAAATTCAGCACATTGCTTCAAGGAGAAGCATCTATACCTTTCTTTTCAGTATTAGATGAAGATAGCATTTTAAAGTTCACGCACAAAACACATTAAGAGCTAATAAATTAGCTAAAACACTGAAAGTCTAAACAAACTAGATAAAGCACTGGAAGTTTAAACAAACTAGAGTTCATGCAACTTTATTATTGTGCCATAAATCCAAGGGATTAGAACGAAGTCGTATTCAGCCACTTACTGTAATGGTTGTGAACAATAGGAACTTTAAAAAGAGAGAGAGAAAGGTACAGGTCCCTGTAATAAAACATAAACTGCAAACATTTTCACCCATGCGCAGTGAATGCAATTTTATAGACTGGAAGGAAAGGTGCCTATTCTGGAACGTGAAGTTTTGTGGCCATATCGCTTTAATGTGAAAACCATTGGTCCAAAAGCTTCTATACATCTATCCCGCCCACCACATTACCAAAACAAACTCCCAAGTTTCTCCTCATAGCAGTTCAACACTGTGTATGTGTACATTGACAATTACAGAAAACGTCCATTATGTTCTTTGCACAACAGCTTTCAGACTGTTGCAGCACTCTATACGCTATGAACTGGCTGGGAGTATGTGTATAATACTAATACTAAAAAATACAGGAATAAATTAGAACATTCACACTATGACTCCAATGTGAATAGTTTAAAGTTGTTTATTGTGGTAAATTAGGCACGCACAAGAGATGTTCTACGTTGTTTATTGTGGTTTTAAAATGTGTAGGATGCAACAGGATACCATGCGACTTTGAAGTCAAAGCTCCCCCAAGAGAAAACCAATGCCAGATTTAATATCATTGAATTTACACCTAACATACTACAAAGTACATGGGACAGATGTTGAATACTGACATGATTTATTGTATCACCAGGACATCTCTTATTGAAGTGATTGAAAAAACAGCTACGAAACTGTTCTTTCTTTCAGTTTGTGCTATTCAATGGTGCATACATTGTGTACTTTTTTGTAATAGCCAATCAGTGTGTGCTACAATGGATGGGTAATGGAACTGCAACACTGAATCAGAATATTCACTGAAAGGAAAAGGAAACTCCTGATTTTTCACATGTGGATTCATTAGAGAGAGGTTGTGTGTAGGAATATTTTGTAGGACAATAGACAAGAATTCACAGAATTAAACTTAGAAGGCAATTAACAGTAATAATGCACCAGACAACTATGAAAATGCCATTAGCTGTGTACAGTGTTTTGACAAAAGTAAATTGCTGTGTTATTCAATTTGTTGTAGTTTGTAATTATCTTTCATGTATATTTTAATTTTGCTGACTATTTTGTCATTTTTGGCCCATTTTTTTTAAGGTTTTTAAGTATTTATTCAACCTAGTATTGAATCAAGACGTACTTTGGGTATGCAAAAAAAAACAACAACTGACTAATAAAAAAACTGAGGAAACAGGAGATAAATCTATGCCCTTCACAGTAGAGTCAACGTGTATTGTCCTGTAACATCAGAGGTACCAGCTCCAAATCCTGAACGAGGCATGGATATTTTCAATGTGCTTGCCCATATCTTTATCATTCATAACATCCTCATCATCATGATTAAACGAAGAGGTAGGGGAGGTAAAAATAAAAATAGAAGCAGCAGATAAATAAAATACTGATAGTGCCTCGGCCACAAGACTTCTCCCTTACAATTCCCCTTAATTTTTCATCAACTCTCCTTGTTCTATTTCTCTTTATTCAATGAAACTCCTACCTTAAACAACAATGAAACTGGAACAGGGGTAGATAAAAATATAAGTGGCTCTACAATCATTTTAAAACAAAATTCTTGCACACTGACATAACATGGTTGTATTGTAATTTACTGTATTCATGCACTGATAGCTAATCTAAGTAATTGCATATTGCTCAAGATTTGGCTTCATAAGAGTATCACTTTAGCTCTACTTTTAAAACTCTTTTTCATCCACCTTCCAAAGTACAAATTCCATGGCAAACTTGAAGTCAAAAGATAAGGCACATCCTCGTTTTAAGCTCGCATGAATTTTAACTTGCATGTTTACCTGAATGAATTTTAATTTCTACTTCACTGAAGCATATTTTGCTCACACAAACAGCTGTTTATTTTGGATTTGGGACTGGATAGCTTCCATCAACCCTTTAGAATCATTCTTACAATGCATGAAAATTTCTGGTTGGTGCACTTATTTTAGTTCTTTCATCAGATGTCACTTGTGTTCCCATTGTAACTGAATCATTTTTTGGTCGATTGATAAGCAATTGAAATAGTTTTCAAAAGTATTATTTTTTACATTAACTGATTGATAAATCATTCCCTACATAGATAAAATACTACAAATAAACAAGGTAAAATTATACCTGTCAGCTCCAAATCCTCCCAGTGTAATGCTCAAGGCCAAGGCTGTGCTCCAGCGATAACCTCCAGTCCAGTTACATAATTTATTTCTTGAAAATGTCCGATTTCCCATGCACAACACATCACTTTTTACTGTACAATTCGTCCTGTGCCAAAAAAGAACATTTTATTCTATTTTATGAGCATAATTTAACAGGCATCAAAATTTAATAAATACTTTGAAAGTATTCTAAGGATATTTTTTACTGACGAATAAGAGTTAAGCAAATAGATGTTCCAAATAGCACAGGCATGATTTCAAGATAATAGAAGTAATGGAAGTAAATTCCATGTGCTTTTAATTTTATGGAAATTAACACGAATGATTACAAAACCAAATTGTCTGAAAAAAAAAGATTTCAATAGAAAATGAACAGTACAGGTTCATGAGATTAGAAGAATAATGCATTTAAATAAAAATTTAATACTTACTTGTAATAGTATCTAGGAGAATCTACAGATTTACAGTGGGCCTTCAGTTCACAAGTCTGCTCCCAGTGATCTGTTTGGTAGCAGTATCTACACAAATAAGTGCGTTCAAAGGTAGTCTCCCCCTACAAAATATAACATCCTAATTATATCTGTAGGAAATAACACAAGAAAATTTATGTGGCACTTACAAAAAATAACGAAGCAATTTTTATGAAAATAATATTGAACTGGTAAATGAAATTTCCACTAGTATTAATACAAGATATAAAATTTACCAAGTTTACTCACAAAGTTTATGACCTAAAAAATACCTATCAATTAGTAACAATTAACCTATTTCATTAGATATTGTGACATAAACTTAAATTTTCTCATGAAAGCATTTGAATGATAAGACACAACTAAATTCTTGTTGGAAAAATAGAAAGCATGACAAATGCAATTGTTCTTTCTATTTGAAGCTGCCTGCATACTTAATCCTTCTGATCTCTGTCATTATCTGACACCAGGTACTAAGGAGATGCCTCGTTTCCATCTTTGTACTTGGGCCAAAGTAGAAAGATTGAAACTTTAAGGAGATTATTATTTTTAGCATCATCTTCAAGTCTTCACAACTTATGAGCCCTGTTCATAACTAATAATAATCAGAAATATGTTGGTAGTAGCATAGGCATGAGCAAGGGGGAGGGGGGCAATTGCCCCCTAATCACGGACAAAGGGACAAGGAAGATACATACTTTTCCATGGGGCGTATTACCCCGCTAGTGCTGCCCCCTCACAAAACACCACTTCAATTTAAAATTATTGCATTCCTGCGTCCCCATTACATAATAATTAATGTAAATTACTATGACTGAAATCAAATTATATGTGTGAAATATATACTTTTAGGTTGACCTTCGTTTTCGTAGGGGGGGGGGTGGTCATCCTTGTACCCTTCCAGACGTTGATGTCCCTATATTATTATACTTTCACCTAGAAATTTAGTGGAGAGGAATCTTATCGCTGTTATTAAACAATATTTTACTCTAAAAGGAAATGGTGGAACCACAAGGGGGCACAGGGCATTGCCCTTTAGCTCTTCCCAACTTTAGTCGGAAATCAATTGTAGAAGGGGGGGCAAACACTGTTAAATCAATACTCTTTTCAACTTGCAAAAAATTTGATCGAAAAATTTTCTTCCTTGAGTCCATGATTTTTCACGAACGCGAGGTCACCTGCTTTAACCCCTGCACCATCTCGTGCCCTCTTCTCGCTTTGCTGGCAATTTCTTTTCTGCAATGCTTCGTAAATTACCAGAGAGAAGCAACAACAAATAAGTACTTCAGACAGTTGCTGCTATAATATGTCGGTTGGTTTGGAGGGAAAGGAGCATGCACAGATGTCAGAAACAATTTATATAATTTTTGCTGTTGGTTTCTTATGGGGAGCATGAATATATTATGTAATGTATTTAATAATATGTTTATACATATTATACACACACACACGCACGCACGTGTACACACATATACTCATCAATGCAAAAAACTGAAACCGTGAGATAAAATGAGGTTTTTCTTTCCCGGCTGAATTTTCAAGGCTTTTGCTGCCTAATCAGAGGGTCTGCGCATGCCTATTGGTAGTAGTAATTACATTGAAACAGGTTTTCTGAATATTTATACAACTGATATCACCCTAAATAATACAATGGTAAATAAGTTCTGATATTTATTTTTCAATATCAAATGACAAAGGATTAACTTCAGTGTCATGGATACAGCTAAAAGTACAGTACTTAATGTCTACTCCTTACAGCTAAAAGTACTTAATGCCTACTGGTAACAAATTTAAGAACTGAACATAACATACAAAAATACACAACCAGCAAAAAATTATAGGAGTTCGGGAGAAAGAGGAAAGACAATATATTTTGCAGGATCAAGTAAAATTCACATATTTGGTTTTTGTGACTTCCTGCCATTTTTGGCTAATTGCTATTAAGAGGATGAATGATGATATGATAAAATTGATGAAGAACACACAAAGAACACCCATGCCCAGGCTGGGATTCAAATCCAGGACCTCTGACATCGTAGCATGCCATGTGAACCACTCTGGCACAGAGAGTTGGTGAAATATCTATTGTTGTTTATCTGATACAGAAGCATAATTCTAAATTAAATGCTTAAGACTGTTTATATCTGATGAAGGGAGAATCGTGTAGGTATTTTTGTAAAATGACATTTCTAATGGATCAATAAAAATATTTTTACTGGTCAATATTTTAATTATTCTGAGATTAATGGAAAATCTATGCAAGCAAAAGGAAATTTTTACCCAGGAAAGAAAAACTGTAAAAAGTAAAGTAAAGCAAAGTGTTCCCCTGTGCTTAGCACCACGCCATGAGGGCGTATAGGGGGTGTGGGGGTAACGCCCCACACTTTCTTGATCCGGTCGTGAGTGGGGGTGATGTGATCAGCACCACGGTGCTTACTGGTTATGGCACACTGCCTGGATGTTTTCTGTGTTGCTGGCAAGGGATCAAAGAAAGTTCTAAAAAATGGTTTAAGAATTGTAGATGAAAAAATACATATTTAAAAGTCTAAGGAGTACATGATATAACATAATTAACATTTCACTTCAAAAGACTGATCATTCTTACAACCTGTACTAATTACATAATCTTATGTACAACTAATATATAATTTTGTTAAAACTCACTGTGCACTTCACACGGGCAGTGCAGTTAACTGGGAGTTCCTCTCCATAATTGCATGACTCATCATAATCGCATTCTATGCATGGGTACCCAAGTTTGAAACATTCCACACCTGAAGGACAAGCCTCTAGATGCTATGTGGAAGAAAGTTTACATGAATCGTATATATCAGTACAAGCAGAAAATGTTTATAGAATTAAATAAATTAGCTTACAATTTATAATTTTCAAGCACAAATACAGCATGTCCATCATGAGACTCCAACATTTAGAAAGTTTCTTTCTTTTTCATTTCAGGTCATACTGTTGTTCGCGATTCCAATAGGAACAGAAGCAGAAACTCAAAAAGTTTACGTGGTAATGTTGTAGTTCATGCTAAAACAATATATTGTTTCTAAAATGGCATTTCCAAACGAGCATGCACAGGTTGTGTGGTGGCATGCAGAAATCCATTATTCGAGTGCACTTTTGTCATGTGTACGCTCAGTGGCAGTGAGGGAGCGCAGTTGCCCCCCCCCACGTTTTCACCACTTTTGCCCCCGCACTATGCTAAATCTTATCTACGAAGGGAAATGTACTGACTTTGCCCCCCCCCCCCTAAAGTTTTGGGACCCAATCGCCGCCATTGTGTAAGCTACAAGAGTTAAAGACTTACTGGACTTAAAACATCGCATAACAGATGCCATACACTCTGTCACAGTAGACATGCTGAACAACACATGGCATGAAAGTGACTAGAGGTTAGACAATCTTCGTGCCACCAAAGGTGCCCATGTGTAAGTGTGCTGAACTGAATTTTATGAGTTACACTGAAAACTTTGTGAGTTACATTATCATTTTCATGTATAATAATGATGGTATACAAATTTTCCTTTCCACTATATTTGTTTAAAATGTTGGCCTCATGGTAGACACCCTGTCATGGTAGACACCCTGTATTTATCGATGAGGAAAAAGAGAATAAAACTGTGTTTTCATGTTCTGTAACCATAGTGTAACATATTACAAGAGTGAAATGAACCTTAAAAGTAAAAAAAAAGTGTAGGACAGACTGTATACAGCTAAAATTTGCATGAGGTATCAACTGTTACTTACAAAACGGCTTCAAAGCTGCAACACTAACCAAGTGAGCTTCAAAATACCATTTTTGTTATTTTCAAGATGGTGCCTCCTATACACAATTGCACCAGTGAAGAGGAGTAGTTTCTTGCCCTCTGTCAGTCTAAAACTTACAGAAATTTCTCGGCAAATGAAAATTCAATATCGCTGTGCATGCTTACCACACCAGCAAGTTTACTAATGGAGGAGCAAGTTCGACAATGGCATCATTTCGCAGACAGATGGGTGGAAAGGCCTTTACAGTGGTTCATAAGTGACTGCATGTGTACCCCAAAAACGTATTGTTCTTGAGGTATACAGGTACTAACTCAAAGTTAAAAATATATGTAGATGAACAATAGGTCTGTGCTAAAATGCAGCAAACTTGTGCAACCCTACATACAGAAATCTACCAGATCAGAAACAAAAACAAATTAAGGCTTTCATTTGACTCGCCCTTGCATGTTGTGCAGGAAGTTCCACAGAATATGGCAGCTGAATTCATTCGTACACACACACACATGGTCTCAGCGTACGAGACTGTGTACAGCGATGTCCAGCATTGCAGCATGAAGTGTGATCTGTTTTCTGCATGCATATGTAAAGAACTACATATTAGTTAGCTACATGTGACTAACTGTGCACATGTAATGCCATATTCTAAAACATAAATAAGAACATACAATGCGTAAGTGGACATACGTATATATATAAAAATGCATAAGTGATAGTATTTGATATAATTTCAATTCGAACTCCTACACACATTCTTACATTTGTTTATACGTGAATATATGGTGCGTGTGTGTTTGTGTGTGTAGATATAATGTTTGATGGTGCATTTCTTGTTAAAACCAACCACATTACATTTTATACAAATAAAACAAATAAACAATGTTTTAATTGGCAACATTTCAGCTTTACTTACTGCTCAGAGCTTTCATCAAGCTAAATGTAATTTTACAATAATTTAACTCTTTCGCTGCGGTCGTCGCATTTATGCACAGCACGCCAGGTGCCTTCCTCTGCGGAAGTCGCATTATTGCGAGTTCATACTTACACTTGCTGCGGGTGTCGCATTTCCGCAGTACGTCGCTTTTAGTAGCCTTCAGACATCTGTTGATACTATTTGGAACTATTTGAACTTGTAGTTTTGTTTATATCCGTATGATGTCGCTAATTACGCCTCCGTTTAGAATACGAGCGTTGAGTGCTCTGACATGTCAGTTTCAAATGCATGATCGAATGTAAACAACATGGCTTCGTCAAGTCGTCAACACTTGTCTGATAATGATGTTACTCAACTGTTAAATCAGAAGGTGAATTAAATTGTGACGATAATAGCGACAGTTTTTATGAGACTTCAATTGGTGACAGTGATTGTGTAGTGTCTGATGAAGAATTTGTACCGCCGTCCATAACATCATGGAGCAGAGTGCAAACCAGCATTGATCTAGGTGCGGGAAGTTCGACACAGCCAAGTGCTAAGTTACTTGGTGACAGTACAGTATTTAGCACACCATTTTCTTGTTTTATCAAATATTTCCCCTGCTCAGTATTTGAACACACAGCAGAACAAACTGAAGTTTTCACCACCCAGTATCTTGATACTACTTACGAATTTCCACGCCACTCCACCACTCTGTGTCATCCCGTGTTTTGAGAAATACCATACCATCAGAGACTACAGAATGGTTTGCCAGTGCAAGGAATGACTTTTGTAATTTCTCTATAACATATTTTGCAATGTAATTTTTTAAAATTATTCTTTGTAATTTTTTTTTTCAAAATTTCAAAATATTTCAAAATTTTTCAAAATATCATACCACCAGGGACTACAGAATGGTATTCCAGTGCAAGAATGAATTTTGTAAGTTCTCTCTCATATATAACGCAATGTAATTGTGAAAACTATTTGTTTATAAAGAAAATATTTTTTCAAATTTAATTACGCAGCCAAGGGATATTGTGTGCCAGAGAATTCCGCAGCGAAAGAGTTAACATTCGTGAATTCAGTGAAATTTCTACATAATACATTTCCTGTGTTGTAAGGTATTTACATCTCTATGCTGGGAGAAATTAGGCACCATCGAATTCAACAGTGTTTCAAAGGCAACAGATCCTGTTGTAATAGCACTCTCAGACAATTCCATGCAGGTGAAACAGCAAGAGCGAAAAAAAAAAAAATAGGCAAAACCAGGGCTGGCTCTGAAGCTCAGTTGGTAGAGAAATGGCATGGTATGAAAGACCGTTAGGTTTGAGTCCTGGTTGAGCCTGCATTATTTGCTGAAAGAAACATCACACTCAAGTGATGACAACAACCTGCATCTTTTGGGGTGAGATCATACGCTGTCTGTGCAATGTGCTCAGTCACTTACATAACATGATATTCTATCAATACTTTGACATATTGTATACATATAAATAATAGAAATTCAATACTTACAATACTTGGTTTATTACTTCGTGAAATGTTTTTCTTCTCCACACCATGTCCACTAGGTCTTGGACCTAAGGTACTTGTTTGGATTGTGTTACTATCCATTTCTGTAGTAAAAAAAAGATGACAACTCACAACGTATGAATGTGATTGAACACAATATTTACCTTGAGTGTACAGATGCATGTATTCTATCACAATTCAAACATATGTGTGTAATATCGTGCATTGAAAAAGGACCAAAACTAACATGATATTCATCTGGAATTCACTACCACGTAATTTTTACAGTAAGTTTTAGATGCATTTTTTATCTTCTTCATCACATAAATAATTTCTAGATTTGTATGAATTTATCACAAGCAGACTACGAAAGACGGTATATGTTGAAATACATGATGAAAATAATATGGTCATCTTACCTGTCAGAAAGCATGCAGAGCACACAAAAATAAAACTTCGAAAGTCCCAACATTTTGCCAGCTTCCTCTTAGACAATGCCAGTGGAAGTTGAAGAAACACTGAAGTTTTATTTTTACGTGTGTTGTGTATAAGCTTGTTTTTCTGCTTTCTGACAGGGGAGATGAACATGTTCTGCTCAACATATGGTGTTAGAATCTATTTGCGTGAATAAATAATATTAGTCAAATTCCTTTATATTTTCTCAAATGTATACTCAGAATATAGAAAAACACGCATCTGTCTTCATGATATAATACTCAGAAAATGTTAAATGTATTCAAATATTTCTTTAAAAAAATTATTACAAGAGACATAAAGTGGTCTTACATCCGGTTGTGCATTTACATGACACACAGTTTGGTGCAAATTGCACTTTGTGGGTTCTAAAAATTAAGGCTCTACTAACTTTACTAAACAATAATTATGTAGTATTTAGGATTTTCCATTCACAAAACTAATTCTGATTTGATCTTCAATAATAACAATGATTTCCTGTTCATATAATGCAAAATGTAGTTTCAAAAAGTCATCTAATGTCGAATTATAGATTCATCTTGACTCCTCAACTGTGTGATCCACACACCTGTTAAACTACGTTCATTGATGTTGGTCATTAGCTGTGCAACTAATTTTCACACGCATATCAATTCTGGCAATGGAATTTATGCTCACTGGCATACAGCATACAAGATTGAAACTAAATATTAATGTTACAGGAAGATGACCGTATATGTCTACATATCACACTTACCTCTGAAATATTAATAGTGAAAAACATATTTACTCCTGTTTGTACGTTTCATTACTTCATCGTCATTGGAATAACCTAAAGATGTATAATTTTCAGTTACGCCTGTAGTTTACATTTGAGCTTTGCTGATAGCTAATAAAGCCATGGACAATTGAGGCTTCGGTGCTAGTAATTTTGCTGCCCTGGGCGGTGGTGGCAGATGGCACTCTCCCTTTCGACCCCCTTCCCCTGGTCATAACGCAGCAACGGCAAATTGAAAATCAATATATTCCTAAGTAAAACATCAAACTATAAAATAATGAGATTTATTACGCTACAAATCAGTACTAAGCACAAAAGGATATCTCGCTCGACCACAGTTAAACTTTTAAAACTGCGACACTAATTTGATATAATTATTATATTTTATGAAAACTCTCTCTCTCTTAAACGTATCTTAAATGTAACCAGTATTAGGAAAGAAATGAAGGCTTGACTTCATATGTTTATCGTTGTAGGTCTGTGATATATGAATGGATTTTTAAAAGAATTTCATGTAATACTCCTGGATCTTTTGCGTGGGTGATCTAAAGTATGAATTCTTTCCTGTGTTGTCCCCGTATAAACTGGCTCTGGGGTTCACCCAGCCTCAAATTAATGGGTACCTGGGGGCAACCCTGGGAAGTAAAGGGGGCCGGAGAGTGGTTCTGATCACATCACCTCCAAAATGGCCGAGATCAAAAATGTGTGTGGCCCTACCCCCACATCCCCTAAATGTGCCTTCAAGACATGGTGCTATATCCACAGGGAACTTTACCTTTACCTTTGCATGTAATATTTTTTTTCGTATAATGCTCCCTTGCATAAAATGGAAACAAGCGTGTTTCAGACATGATTGGCTGAAGATGGTATTTTTATTAGCCTTAATTAAAAAAACAACAACTTTGTTCGCCACTTTCCACGGTTACCGACAAAGTTAATAAATTCGAAGTTCTACACTCACATTAGGTGCAAAATCATGACCCTTGATCAGTTTAAGGTCTCCCTTGGTGTAATTGTTTTATTATAGCCGAAAGCACTTTTAGTTCATCTTTTAATTCAGTAGCCTTCATATGTTATCATTCCGGCAAGTTTTCTACACTTTTCAGACAAAAGATCAGATGGCATTTTTTTATGCTCACTAATATCATAAAATAAATTGAAAATTCACTATGATGTTTAAGCTGCTCAAATCTTTCACCTTAGAGATAAAATAATCGTCTAGGATCTGGTAATAAAAATCAACTTTGTACCGTTTCATCATACTGAAACTGCTTCTTCTTTCGATTTTGGCCCTGTATAGTGTTGCCCATCTTTGGATCATCTATGTCTAAATTCGATGCAAATTGTTTCTCATCAACCAGGACTCACAGGTCACCGGTCCCCGATGCCTCCACGAGTGCAGGGAGGGAGGCTTTGCCAGGCTGCCAAGTGGCATCCAAGAAACTTTGAAATTTTTCATCATTCCTGCTTTTTTCAAAGCACTGATACGTTTGCAAGAACACATCGTAGATAAATGTTTTGAAGACATTCACATTACGTGGAGTAAAAAGTCATACTAGATAACTAGTTAGCAAAGGAATGTAAAGCCACACAACTAGTTTGCAATACACTGAGCCTCATGTGTGAACATTTGGATAGTTTTATTGTTGGCAATTATTTGAAGGAGCGCATCATAGATCTTCCCATTTGATATCTCAGAGGAGTAAAGGCATCGAGTCTGCTTTCCCACCTTGTGGCACTGAGTGCTTTTAAAGTGATAGTACTTATATGTTCCTTCAAAACGGTGCGTTGGCATATATCAACTTCCAAGTTATATAATATAACAACTTTCAAGTTTTCAATAGGCTTATTTTTTTTCTTCTTCTCTTCAAATTTTGCCACCCTGAAAATTTGCCGTTCTGTGCGGTGGCATGGTCCCCCCCCCCTTTCTGCCGGGCCTTAGGTGCACACCCACACACAATGATTTAAAATGACACAAAACATACATTGTCATTGAAATAACCAAAATGCATATCTAAAAAAATCACGATTCCTGAGATACACCTTTTGTATATTCCAATGTTGGTGTGTAAGTCATTCACTTATAATTGAAGAACTATGGAGCCTCTCCCAACTTGGTGCTGTGCAGACATAAGTAAATATGTTTCTGCTTATACAAGACGAGCTGTAATGGTCTCTGGGATTCTAGTGTAGCACTACATTTTAACAGAAAGGGATAGGGTAACACAGTGCATGGTAATCAATAGTCTCCAATTATTGTTTGCACATGCACATTGGTACGTTGTTGGTCTGGAGAGGAGTTCTAATCAGCTAGTATAGCATGAGGTTTGTGTTTTGGAGTATGCAAAACCAGAGTTCATTATTCTTGGGAAAATATAATGGGTTGCTGTCTCTCTCAGATGTAATGCAAGAGCAAAAACAACCTTATTATGGCAATATCATTCAGGTTGCCCAAGCAATGCTGGAATGAGTGTGGACTGAAATGGACTAAAGGATAAACAATTCCTTTTTTATCACTCTTTCCATACAATATCCCTTTTTCTTACAACATGGTGGTACTCTAAATTCCCAAAGACCATTAGGTCTCATTCTGTACGATGGACTTTCATTACAGTTTTTGAAGGACAGTGTGTACATACCATTTTGAGACTGATTTGCTAATCTGATCAAAACAATGAAGTGTACAACAACACACAACATCCTCTCCCATCTGCACTCCATTGTATCTTCCTCAACATTGAAGGGATAACCTTGAATTGCAAAGAAAATTATATTAAAACTTTGTAATTATTATGGGAAGTACAAAAATTCCACTTCCAAAATAGCTGGAAAATGATATTGATAGTTGTAACCACATTCTGGGAATTTTCATTATGTTATACAGTACACTTGTTCTGGAGAAATGAGATTACACTCTCGTAAAAATACAAGGGTCGTCCAAGGTTGACCAAGACTACTGTGTGTAAAAAATTGATGAATACTTGTGGCATAATAAAGCATGCAGAGGACATAACCTAATCCTTCATCAGTATCCAGCACTCGGCAAAACACATATGGCACACACACAGAAGTTGCAAAACACAGTTCGATAATCAAATTTCTTGTGAAGAAGAATGTTAAACCAGCACAGATTTTGAGAAGCTTACAAGCACAGTATGGGGAACAAACAATATCACAGACAAGAGTGTATGAGTGGTGTCAACACTTTGGCGAAGTATGAAGTTAGTGATAAGTGACCTGCATGGACATGTTCCTCCAACATTAGTGAATTTTTTTTTGTCTTAAAAATTTTGGGTAAGATTTTACAATACCGGACAATTCCCCGATTTCGTTCATATTTCGCATACTCAATAATTTAGGGTTCCTAATCATGAATCTGCAGTTAATATTTGGCACTCACGTGTGGAATTTCCAAAAAAAAGGGGGTCCGTGATCGCAACCGACAATGCATGATTGCTCATTATGTACCGGAAGATTTTGTGTTTCTACGAAACTTACATTTTCTTACGGTGCCCCACACGCCATTCACGCATAGTCCCACACACCATTCACGCATAGCCCCACAAACCCTTCACGGTAAGGTTAGGTTAACACAGTTATACTTCGTTTCTTCAGTATTAGAAACACAAAATCTTGCGGTACATAATGAGCAATCATGCATTGTCGGTTGCAATCACGGACTCCCTTTCTTTGGAAATTCCACACGTGACCGCCAAATATTAACTGCAGATTCGTGATTAGGAGCCCTAAATTATTGAGTATGCGAAATATGAAAGAAATCGGGGAATTGTCCGGTATTGTAAAATTGGGTATAATTACAGAATACCGGAAGTATCTCCGATTGCTTTCAAATTTGGTATACTCACTAATTTTGATCTCGAAATCACGAATCTGCAATCACGGACCCCCTTTCTTTGGAAATTCCACACGTGACCTCCAAAATATTAACTGCAGATTCGTGATTAGGAGCCCTAAATTATTGAGTATGCGAAATATGAAAGAAATCGGGGAATTGTCCGGTATTGTAAAATTGGGTATAATTACAGAATACCGGAAGTATCTCCGATTGCTTTCAAATTTGGTATACTCACCAATTTTGATCTCGAAATCACGAATCTGCAGTTAAAAATTGGCGGTCACATCTAGAAAATGCGAAATACTGTGCATAAATTACCGCTATGATTGTCGATACACTAATGGTCACCATGTTTGATGATGTGAACAAGTGAAGTTCGCTATACGTTCCATGGAGTGTTGCTTTACATGTGACAAGATGGCATCTTCAGTAAATCTGGAAAACATTCAAATAGCCCCACGAACCATTCACTTAGGCCCACGAACCATTAACGTAAGGTTAGGTTAGGTTAGGCAAGCATAGTTAAAATTCAGGGTATTCATAAACATAGTTTCTGAACACTAATCATTGCAAAAAATTGTTGTTTCCTTCATAAATCAACAGTGTTTACTTCGTTCACGGATCCCCTTATTTCTACTAGACGTGACCGCCAAATTTTAACTGCAGATTCGTGATTAGGACGGCAAAATTAGTGAGTATGCCGAATTTGAAAGCAATCGGAGACACTTCCGGTATTCTGTAATTGCTCCAAATTTTGTTTTACATAAAACTGAAACAAAAAAATATGAAAACAATGTGGTTGACAAATGGGTCCTGCACCCCCCCCCCCCCATCCACACACAGCCTGTATTTTCTGTGAGAATCTGCTTCTTTATTGGACCACAACTCTAGCTTCAATAAGCACATTGTATTTTTGTTATATTGGATTTCTTGCCTGCTTTAAGTTATTACCACCTCAACCTTGTTCCTATTTCTTGGGCCACTGAGCAAACAACTATGTAATACAGTGACATATGTCAAAGCAATCAAGAAAATTCCAACTGTGATTGTAAATAATCCCTCTTGGACCCCGTCCCCCCTCTTCCTATGGGTCATTTGACACTTCACTTCTTGCATTCGGAAGTATGTAGCTTCATGGGTGTAGTGTGCCTCCCTACATTATTGCCACCGGGAGGAGATATCATCAAAATCATTTTGAGATATTTAATCTTCAGCCTAACCCAAATGGTTTCAATATACATTCATTGTTATTTTAAAGTAAATGACAAAACAATCACAAAATGACAATGACAAAATGTTAGCTGGGGGTATGTTTGATCTAGCCTTGGGGATACAGTAAGACTGCAGAATATGGGCTGCTTAGGAGGAACGCGGTTCATAATTTTTTGGTAATGTTTTGTAGTTAGTAATAGGGAAAAGTAAGTTTGAAGGTGTGGAAAAATCTTTTTCTGGTGCTATTATAGTATAAGGGAAACACCTATAAATCATATATTTCGCACTTTTTTACATTGCTAACATACTATTTTGGAATGCGGAACATTTCCTAAAGTGAACTAATGCATTTCTAACTAAGATAATGTCTATTTCTTACATTTTTGAGTACTTACTGTTACTTGTTATTTCGATTCTGTAACACATTATGGCGGGCGATAGCGTACTGGTTCAGGGCACGTTGTGCGAGTGTTTTGTCGATTTATGCAGTATTGCAACCTCGTTCACTAGAAAATACCTACTTCCGTGCCCGGATTTAAAATTATGCTAATACATCGCAAATCATTGACGTTAACCTCACAAACCATTGACGTTAGCCCCACAAACCATTGACGTTAGCCCCACAAACCATTGACGTTAGCCCCAAAAACCATTGATGTTAGCCCCAAAAACCATTCATGTTAGTCCCAAAAACCATTTTCCGTTAGGTTAGGTTAACTTAGGTTAGGCAAGCATAGCTAAAAAAAATAAAAACAAAAATAAAAATACTCGACAAGTCATGTTCTAGTGAAAACACGGCGAGGCTGAAACACTGACTATGGGGTTGTGTCATCTTAACACATGGAACATTGTACTCTCGTGCAGAAAGCAAATGGCGGCAGCAGAAACAGCGTGTCAGACAGAGATTTTCACAGAAAACGACCACAACGCTACAGAAAATGATTTCCGTAAGTACTTTCTCCTGTAAATTTGAAGAAATCAGTTTCCCTTGTACAATAATGTTACACTTTTTCTTTAAAAATAACGAGAAATATGTATCCAGGTTGGGTGCTCTTGGAAGGAAAAAGTGACATGGTGGTGCACATTCCTGCACAAATCTAGTGAAAGCAAAAAATACCTACGTTGTTAGGTAGCTAGGTTTAGTTCTCTTAGCCTGAATAATAATTTGTCATCGTATTTATGCTAATGAAACCTAACCTAACAGGCCTAACCTAACCTTGTTGGCATTCCTCGTCGAAATAATGAAAGAAACTGTGCGTAAACAATATGGACGCGAACGAATAGAGAAATGCATTGCTTTTAGTAGCAGGAAAAGCATTTTTCATTTTATTTATGCTATTGGAACCTTACCTAACAGGCCTAACCTAACCTTGTAAGCATTCCTCGTCTGAAATAATGAAAGAAACTGTGCATGTGCGGGTGGAATCCGGAGCAACAAATCAACTCTAATTCCGCGAAACGAAGGGTCTCACTTATTGCAGAACACTTGAGCAACCTTGTGTTCTGACATCACAGGAAAAAGCATTTTTATTGTAGGCTAGCTTGGTTTAGTTCTCTTAGCCCAAAGAATAATTTTTCATTGTATTTATGCTGATGGAACCTAACCTAACCTCGTAGGCATTCCTTGTCTGACGTCGGAACACAAGGTAGCAAAACTCTTGTGCGGAGAGGAAGACCCCGAAACAAATGACAGCAACTGTGCGTAAACAATATGGACTCGAACGAATGGAGAAATGCATTGCTTTTAGTAGCAGGAAAAACATTTTTTACGCAATAATATAATAATAATCGGAAAATGGAAGTAGAAGGTACGTACTTTCAGGGGATATAAATTTTGTTTGTCTATTTAGAGGAAGAAAGCAGCCCATGTTCTGCAGTGAGAACGTGGATACTCTTATGGTTTAACATGGTGACAATTGGGAGGATGCTTTGCAAAACTTTTGATATTTGGGGGGCCCCCCAAACATCCCCCATCACTTCGAGCACTGCAAACACCAATTTAAATGTACTTAGCAAATGAAGTAAATACTATTAAAATAATGTATCGGTAAATATGCGATATCGCCCGAACGGATTTCTTCAAATTTACAGGAGAAACTACTTACTGAAATCAGTTTCTGTAGAATTGTCGAAGTTCTTCGAGGTATATTCATTCTTTCGCGGAAACTGAAAACTTCACCATAGAATGTTGCAGAACAAGAAACAATCAATTTTTATGTAAGGAACTTGCATTTTCTGTAAAGCGACAACATTATGCCACTGTTTCCATTATGTACCTGCAGATGGCCCGAGCGTCGAAAGTCACGTGGTCTCGCCAGTGTTTTGGTCTCACTGCAGAACATGCATGAGCTGCTTTTTTCCTCTAAATAGATGAACAAAATTTATATCCCCTGAAAGTACGTACCTTCTACTTCCATTTTCAGGTGTTATTTTTCCGATTACTATTATATTATTGCATGTAAAAAATGTTTTTCCTGCTGCTAAAAGCAATGCATTTCTCCATTCATCCATATTGTTTACGCACAGCTGCTGTCATTTGTTTCGGGGTCTTCCACTCCGCACAAGAGTTTTGCTATTATACCTTGTGTTCAGACGTCAGACGAGGAATGCCTACGAGGTTAGGTTCC
Organism: Lepisma saccharinum; assembly: GCF_977018435.1. NCBI lineage: Eukaryota > Metazoa > Arthropoda > Insecta > Zygentoma > Lepismatidae > Lepisma > Lepisma saccharinum. The sequence continues at coordinate 33,574,772 of NC_139239.1, read as the reverse complement.
ATTAGCATAAATACATTGAAAAATTATTCTTTGGCCTAAGAGAACTAAACCAAGCTAGCCTACAATAAAAAGGCTTTTTCCCGTGATGTCAGAACACAAGGTTGCTCAAGTGTTGTGCGATATGTGAGACCCTTCGTTTCGCTGAATTAAAGTTGATTTGTCGCTCCGATTCCACCCACATACGCACAGTTTCTTTCATTATTTCAGACGAGGAATGCTTACAAGGTTAGGTTAGGCCTGTTAGGTAAGGTTCCAATAGCATAAATAAAATGAAAAATGCTTTTCCTGCTACTAAAAGCAATGCATTTCTCTATTCGTTCGCGTCCATATTGTTTACGCACAGTTTCTTTCATTATTTCGACGAGGAATGCCTACAAGGTTAGGTTAGGTTCCATTAGCATAAATACAATGACAAATTATTATTGAGGCTAGGAGAACTAAACCTAGCTACCTAACAACGTAGGCATTTTTTTGCTTTCACTAGATTTGTGCAGGAATGTGCGCCACCATGTCACTTTTTCCTTCCAAGAGCACCCAACCTGGATACATATTTCTCGTTTTTTTCAAAGAGAAAAAATTTTCCGCACCTTCAAACTTGCTTTTCCCAATTACTAACTACAAAACATTACCAAAAAAATTATGAACTGCATTCCTCCTAAGCAGCCCATATTCTACACTCTTACCGTGAATGGTTTTCGGGGCTATCCGTCAAGAATAGAATAGAATAGAATAGAATACTTTATTAGTCATTAGACAACATGATTGCAATAGACTTCGTCATAATAAGTATATAAATACTAATATAAAAAATTACAAAAGAAAAGAAAATTAAAAACACATATTAAAATATTACGCATTCAACAATACAGTTTGCAAATTACACTACATGTTATATTACATAATGAAGACGAAAGTAGGTATTTTTCGGTTAACAAGGTTGAAACACTGCATACCCACTCCAAATCGACAAAACACAAGCACGACTGCACGCCATATTGTCTGTTACCCAAGCATAACTAGGAAGACAAATAATGACTTGTAATATGAAAAGTTAACATTATTTTATGGAAAAAGGAATAACTTCACCTTAAAGAATCTTCCGCAATACTGAATATGTAGGTATCAATGCTGAAATTAAGGAAATAAACGAGTGAGAGGTGTTCGGGCCTTATCAGACAAGTACAAAATCTTCCGCAATGCAGAATAGGCAAGTATAAATGCTAAAATTAACGAAATAAACTAGTGACAGGTGTTCGGGTGATATCGCATCGTTACCAATGTATCAAACCGTTTATTCTGTATTGTAAGATGCGATAGGAAATGTTAGATTAATCCCTGGATGGAAGGGGGTGAAGATATTTCACTGCGTAACAACATAATATCCAATGTGATTATTTAATAACGAACGCACTTTGTTTAACAAAAATATGCATTTCTTACTATTTAGTAGCTTCAATTTGCAATGGAAAACATGAATGGTCAGTGTACAAACCAGCACAAGCCACTGATGTAATACGTTTTTAAAAATAGATGAAATTAAATTCACACAATATCTATCTTATCACGAGAATTCACACGGAGATCACAGATATGTCAGCATAGCAAATCAGGACATAAATAAATAAATAAAAAAAATATCCACACATGTGAACAACAGAAGATTAAGGTACGAACCATCAAAGCATGGTAAGACCACATATATGTAACTAAAAGATGAAATCACTGCATGTATGATAAAGAAATAGTTATATTTATATTAATATCAATGAAACAACAAAATGATTACAGGAAGCAGCACAGACGAACAGCCTAATCTACACTCTATATTAATAAGCAATTCTACATAGCACAGAAGTAGGCTTTGTCCCCCTCCCACATAATCACGCTTACTCTCTCTCTCTTTCTCACACACACACACACACCCACACACTTTACTTAAAATATCACTCGCGACGCGCTCTCTCTCTCTCACTCACTCTGGATGGGATCAATCTGTCTCTCTCCGCCATTTCTTTAAATGTAGAATGACTCATTATCGATATCCAGGTGCACAATTGTCCTGAATTATCTTTGTCCGGCTTGGAAACATATTTCAGCAGCTTTTTCATACAACCACACAGAAGGAACCAACCAAAGAGGAGCGTATATAAGCTCTTAAGGAACAAGGAAATAGAGAAATAGGTTATCAACCACAGATGTAGCAGAGTGTAGCGAAACTCTATCTATATTCTTTGCGCTATCACTAACATCCTGTGTATATAAACTGGAAAAGAAGACTTCAGGTAAGAACTGTGTTTGTTATAAATGTGTCAGAATTTATTTAAACCGAAACCAATTGTCGGTGAGTTATTTCGGCTAGAGTCTAGTTTACGTCCTTCTTGCCCACTCCTTCTTACCAGTTTACTCTTTCTTGCGCACTCCTTCTTACCCGTTGACAAAACCGTGCTAGCAGACAGCTGGCGCTCCGGCATCCGTAGAGTAAGTAAGTTTTTCTTTTTACACTTTCTGTCACTTACCATTCACGGGAACGAGGTATGCATACGAGGTTAGGTTAGGTTCCATTAGCACTCATTTCACCCCTAAATATGTGCTTCATCATCGAAAAATGTCCTCAGTACGTTCAATCACGCATATCCGGACAACATCGGTTTTTCTCGATTTTCTCCTCCAGGAAACTTTTCCTCGCCTTGGGATTTAGTTTGTTGAATTCCTTATAAAATAACCTTTCCAACGATATATGACACGTATTCCTTAGGAAAAGGACGTAAACTAGACTCTTACCATTTCTCGTATCGGACAAACGGCTGAAATTTGCTAGTTCATTTAATTTGAATATTCGTACTTACGTATTCTGCATTGAGAAACATTGCTGAAGGTGGCATTTCGCTTATTTCACGGAAATAAGCTCTATTTGCGACGTATCGAGTAAGTTTTCTTCGTTTCTTTTTGCCTTCGGTAACACGCAAAATGGCGGTCACAGTTTCACTAACGTACTCGGCATGCAGTGTTTCCACCCCACTACACCCAAAAATACCTACGTAGCCCCACAAACCATTGACGCATAGCCCCACGAACTTTCATACATAGCCCCACGAACCATTTCCGGTAAGGTTAGGTTAGGTAGGGTCGCTATAGGTTACAATAGTTAAAAATTGGTTTCGAAAAAAATATGCGTAGCCCCACACACCATTCTCGCATAGCCCCATGAACCATTGACACATAGCCCCACAAACCATTTGCGGAAACGTATCTTTTTCAGTTACAAAAACACGTGTTTGGAAACACTGACCGGGATTACGTCATTACACACAGGCTACATCCACCTGGAAGTAAATGGATGCAAGAGCTTTCGTGCATCGGTCACACATTTATATCGAAAAATAGATGATTTACCGGCAAAATTCAATGAACGATGCGAGAAAACACTTCCTCGAACTTCCACAAGTCTAAAGAAACTGCATTTGGTAAGTAATTTCTCCTGTAGGCTAAATTTGAAGAAATCCGTTTGTCCGATACTATAAATTTACCTTTTTTGGTGCATGTAATCAAATTCAAAATGTGTCAGTTGCTTGGTGAACTACAAAGCAATCACTTAACAAGTACTGTGTATAAATTTTTTTTAGTAAGAAAAGGAAACTTAAAGATAACATGTTTTGCATCTCCTCAATATCTTCTTCACACTCATTTTGGCCCAAGTTCCTTTTGTTTTATTGCAATTTCATCATGCTACGAATGCAATTTTTACATGGTTCGATTTTGATGTATGTCTGTTAACACATACTGCAGAGTTTTAGCGATTACTTAAGATTTTGTTCAATATATGCTTTCGTGGTTAGGTTTGGTTCCCTTAGCATTAACATAAAGTCCCTAAATGCATTATACTAAGATTCCGATTTACTTCTACTTTCATTCCCATGCTTCTACGATATTTACTGTCGCTTGTCGACGGAGAATATCTTGTCCATGAGAAGTGCGTAAGGTAATTTTTAAGTTATTCTTTTCAACTATAAATAACTTTTTTTTGAGTCCAAGCAGTGCGCATTACTTTAAGGAAGGTTCAAATTTTGTTTAACCGTAGAACACTTCCGTGTTCCAATATTACAGTATAACTACCGCTACGTAAATTTTATGTACATGAAGAAATCTATTTTTAAAACAACCTCTACATCATGAAAACAAATTTCTATACATTGTGAACATTATTTTGTTTATTTTTCCTTATATTGGAATTTTATTCTTCATTTTAAAATGTATAAGTATGGTTTTATTAAACATAGAATATTTTAAGAGAAGGTCTTGCTTGACAAGCCCGTTCGTACATTAAGAATGAAGGCGAATAGTTCGAACAATGAAAAGCAAACAATAATAATATTCATAACGCTGTAAATAAGGAACAAATGTAATTTTAAAGTCTTACAAGAAAATAGTGCACGTTTCTAAACCTTTGTTTTCAAAATCTAAGTATCCAAATCGGATTTACAAATGTCAAAATTACGTGGAAGATACTTCTCATTTTACACAGCTACGTAAAATTGACGTACAGTGCACAACATAACAAATGAAATCAAGACGATCATCGCTTGCACCCTCCTTACCACAGTGCTGCCTTACGTCTGATCGACAACTTGAGGCACTGCTAGGCAGAGGGGTGAGTGGGTGCGAGGTGGGAGGTAGGGGAGGGATTTGAGTGCAAAGCATACGTAAAATTTACGTACGGTAGTGTTCCACAAATTGGCTTCCCACAGGAGCAGTACGTAGTTGTCATACTCCTTTTCTTGTAGTTGCAGAAACTGCAATACTTTCGGTTCCCTTGTGACATGGCTACTACTGTACTTGTCTCTTCCTTCCCCAGTACCTTCAAGATTAACTTTCTTAACTCCTGTGACAGTCCCGGATTTATTATTCTTTGCTCCTGCCAGATCTTGGTCAAGTTCTCATGGAGGTGAAGCATGAACTGAATTCGTGAGAATGGTCTCTTTTCTGAGTTGCCCTGATTGTTGTAGAAGTTGTGAGTGTGAATAATGTATCCATTGATCGCTGCGATGTTGATCATATTATAGAAAAATGAGATATTATAGAAAATTTCATGCAAATCTTCCGTGAATACAAATGGCGTTATTACTACATGCACGTCAAAATTACGTGCAAGATTTTTCTTTTGTTACTATCGCTACGTATTACTGACGTACAGAGTCTCACATAATGCACAAACTGAAGACGTTCACTGCTTCCGCCCTCCTTACCACAGTTTTGCCACGCACCTTACAGAATGCCCGAGGAATACCATAGGTGGAGGGGTAGGTGGGTGCGATTTGGGAGGTAGGGGAGGGAATTGAGTGCGAAGCATAGTAAATTTTACGTACGGTAGTGTTCTAGGGTTAACAATGATTTCCAAATTCTACAATAATTAGGTTTGTGCTAGGAGAAATCAAAAAACAATCAGAACAGTTACCCTCATTTTTCTTAAAATGTTAGGATTGTTTTATGGTGGAGGCCGAACAATGGAAAGAAAAATGTTTAGAGCACTTTGGATGTTGGAAGACCGAAAGACCGCGATGCTATATTCCAGAAGAGTGAACAGTACTCAGGGCCTGTTTTTCAATGTCTGGTCAACTTTTTGGTCAACCAACATGCAGTTGTAGTTCACCTCCACTCTTAAGCAACACCGGGTTTTTCATTGCGAAAATAACCATGGGTTCGCTGACCTTAGGTTGGGCACGGAACAATTGTATGTTGGTAATGCTGGTGCGAGGAATTCGATCCGGTTAAGTTTTCATCTCTGAGAAACTTATTTCTTCAAATTTACAGGAGAAAGTACTTACTGATCTGACTTTCCATAGACTTTTCAAAGGTTGTGGAAGTGTTTTTCCCCATCGTTTAATTTATTTGGCCGGTGAATCATGTATTTTTCAAGATTAATGTCTCTCCGATGCACGAAAGCTGTTGCATCTTTGTCCTTCTACTACGTGAACCAAATCTTGCGTGCGTTTGATGACGTAATGTCCACGCAGTGTTTCTAACCACACGGTTTTGTAACTGTGTAAACGTTGCAGAATTATCTTGAATTTTTCTGATGTTGAATAACAATTTTAACTATGTTTACCTAACCTTGCTGTGCATTGTTCGTGGAGCTATTTATGAATGGTGTGTGGGGCTACGTGCATGGTTCGTGAGGCTATTTATGAATGTTGTGTGGGGCTATCCGTAAATGGTGCATGGGGCTGTCCGTGCTTGTTTCGTGGGGTTTTCGAACCTGGAAAAAAAATACAAAATCAGTAACACAAAAGTAGATATTTTTCGATGAAGAATGTTGCAACACTTCATAACCACTGATCATCGACAACGCGAGTTAAGATTTCTCTGCCATATTGCGTGTAACGCAAGCGAAAACGAACAAACAAGAATTACTCGATATGTCGAAAATTGAGATTATTTGCGTGAAGAAAGACAAATCCCACTTCACGAATCGTCAGCAATGCAGAATATGTAAGTACCAATGTGAAAAATAAGAAAATAAATGAATATGAGATGTTTCCCGGAGATTAAAACTGTAATTTCGATCCCACTGCCATCTAGATGTCTAAATTCAAATCAAATTTCGCCTGGTATGAAAAGGTAGAACTACAATAGGGCAGGTGCGGTTGTTGAAATACATTGTTTACATTGCAAATACAGAACCTCAAGTGTGTGTATTGCATTGCTACAAAGAAATACACATAAGGGGAAAACAATTACTACACATTTGGCTTTTTCCTAAAAGAGATTGACTTCACAAAATATTAAAATGTAGCACAAATAAGTATTCTTTCATACAGGATGAAAGAGACATCAGATGCAAATAACTCCTATCTAGCCCAGAGAGAGAGACCTCCCTCTTTAGGAGAGAAGAGGGGTGCCTGGGAGAATTCTCTCTCTCTCTCTCGTCTTCTTCTTCAGGTCAGGGAGGAAAGAAAGCCTTCCTTCTTTCTTCCAAGAAAAAGGAAGGAAAGAATGAAGACCCCCTGGGGGCTGATGGGGCTGCTGTTTTTTTTTTTTTAGTGAAGGGTAGAAAGATTTCTCTCTCTTTCCTTTCCTCTCTCTCCCTCTCTCTCTAGAAAGAGAAAAAAGGGAGGGAGACCAGTACAGCATTCACATGGCAGGAAATGACACCATTATTTGCTTAGGACAGAAAATTGACTCCCCCCACCCTTTAATTGACAAGGTCTCAGTTCTTTGTATGAGAGTGTAAACTGCAGCAGGCAGTGTTGTAGTACCATTTCAAACCCTACAGTTCTGCTGTTGTCTATGGTCACATAAACTCTATGCTGAACGAAAGAAGGTATGAGTCATAACTGTATCATTTGTAGTTTCCAAGTTATTAAACTTTAGTTCAAGCAATACCTAATTTTGGATTTCATGCTAAAAACAGCCCCGGTGTTAAGACTAATATCATGAAAACAGCCCCAGTGCTTAACAGTTAAGCTTACTATCTTCGGTATATGTTTGGTATTTTAGTAAAACGTGTGAAATTTAGTAGAAATCTAGGGTGGACAAATATATTGCTTTACAGATCTCAATCTGGAGTTCCCTGTTGATATAATACCATATTTTTTTGTATATTCAGTTAGTACTTACCAAGCTAAATTTTCTTTACAAAGATTGATTTGGTTCTTTATAATCTCAAGTAAATTGGATTTCTTGCCAAATTGTAGAAATATCTAATCAATTCCAGTGTGATCTATGATTGTTGTATATTTAAATTATTCACATATATAATGTGTATACTACTTTTCTGCTTCTTCAGGAACATAGTGTCGATGAGGATGAATGATGATTAAATGAGAAATTGAGGAAGTGGTTCATACATAATGAGAGACCAATATCCATTTTTACACAAAACCTTCGATATGGTGATTGGGAGCAACCACTCAATGTGCTTGCCCACTAAGGTAGCTAAATGTTAATTTTTTTTAAAAAAAGTTATGTACTTTATTACTTTTATATTTCAGGGAAAGAATTGTAAGCATTCACATCTTCCTATAATTTTACTAGTAGTATAACTACACACAGGGTGTCCACAAATTATCTATTTTATTGAAAAGTGATTTTACTCTTAATGTTTTTCATGGTATGTGTTCGTTAACACATTACTTTCAACATGTGCACCATCCACATCACGACACACTTCCCGTATATCCACAGTGGCTCGAAAGACGTTCAGGAGCATTGCTGGTATTATGGCAGCGGTAGCTTGTGTAATGCGGTTTCAAAGCTCCTCCAATGTGGTAATAGGTCGGGTGGAGATGTGGATGGTGCATATGTTGAAAGTAATGTTTAATGAACATATACAATGTAAAATATTGTTAGTAAAATCCCTATTTCAACAAAATAGATAATTAATTTAAGGACACCCTGTATAGAGAAGACTATTTGCTGTAAAAAGTACTTCTTTGAATGATTTGTGAATTATATTTATCACATAGACCACATATTTTGATTTGAAGCTCCTTGTTCTGTTTCAGAAGCTTGGAGTGGTTTCAGAAGGAAGTTATGGGGAGTGACACAGTGGTGGTGACTGGCTTTGGACCTTTTGCAGGCCATGCAGTAAATGCAAGTTGGGAAGCTGTTAAACTCCTTCCTTCTCTAAACACTGAAGGGGAGTTAGATGTCAAGCTTGTTACAGTACAAATTCCAGTTTCTTATAATTTTGTGGAAGAAAAAATTCCTGCCCTGTGGAGAAAATATCACCCTTTGGTAAGTTTTAATCATAATCAAAATATTGCTAAATGATGGACATGTCATAATAAATTGAATGTTTGATACATCTTGTAGTGCTCTTACTATAGGCACTATTATTTCCTTGGCTTTAGTCTTTTTTGTTTTTCCTTTTTCATCTTGTTACTTCAGTCCTGCGGATGTCCATGTACATCCAATAGGTACAGTCATGGACACTTCTGGATTGTAGTGATTCTGTTGAAAGTAAATGAGATCATTACAACCCCAAAGTGTCCGTGACTGTACATTATACAGTTGATCCCCAATTTCACGGTCCCCTGTTTTACATTTATCCCCATTATACATTCAATCTTGATGGTCCCAACATAGCAAAATGTTGTTATATTTTCCCGCATTGTAAGTTTTTTCAGCTTGGTCCCCTGAAAAACTGTCCACTGTATAATCATGCTGCCAGAGTATTATTTACAAATCTGTTAATATTACATTCGAACATTAATGAAATGTATTCTTTTATGCAAAGATCTTTAGAAATACAAAAAAGTAATGTAAATAAAAAAAGAAACACCAGAACTTTACAGTGGGAAGCTTGATTTATGGAATTTTCTTTCTAAGAAGCCAATGGTCTGTCATGCTCGCACTTATAATTAATTGACTGTGAAAAGAAGTAAAATTCATAAATTTTGAATAATTATAAAGCAAATATCATATGTAGCAATTGTGGAGACGAGAATCTTAACCCATTGAGACAAGTATCCTAATTGAGCCAATAAAAATTCATTTTATAATATACTATTTCCATTGTCATTGTTTTTAGTATAAATCTGATTGTGTTCTCGATCATCTTGCAGGGTGGCTACTCAGCGGGAATTCCTTGAATTCCGGGAATTATGCGTGAATTTTTCTCCGTAGACGTGAAAAATTGTAACTTTTATTAATCCAAATGAATTCATACATTTACAAATGTCCCGAGGCAAGTTTTTTACAGTTTAGCTTTTATTTTTGTCAAGGAAGAAAAATGAAGCTGCGTGGAAAAAATAAACAGAAGTCCCTCAATCCTTTTACTTTGTTAGTGTGCTTTGCAGAACAATCTATCTGACACATAGGCATGCGTACGGAGGGCAAGGGGGCCAATCCCCCCCCCCAATCATGGACGTCTGTATCTTTTTCCGCTTAGGGACAAGCAAGGCATTTTTCCATGAGGCATATTACACCGATAATAGTGTTTCCCCCCTCAAAAAACACCACTTGAATTTGAAATTATCGCATTAATCTAAATTACTATAACTGAAATCAAATTTTACGTGTGAATATATACTTATGACATTCTATTTGTAAGGGGGAGGCACGGCCATCCTTGCCCCCCCCCCCCTTCCAGATGTCCATGTCCCTACATTGTTATGCTTTCACCTAGAAATTTAGTGTAGAGGAATCTTATCGCCGGTATTAAACAATATTATAGTCTGAAAGAAAATAAGTATTTTAAAACCGATGAAAGTTCAAAGCAGCTACGGGGAAAGGGGTGCAGTGGTGCACCCACAGGGGGCACTGGACATTGCCCCTCCCCAGCTTTGGACAACCTGGTGAGAGGCAGTAATAAGTAAGGTTTGCACCCTTGAATTTTTTGAAAGTTCGCCTTGAAAACCGGGAATTATACTTGGAATTTTATCATGGCTCTAGAGTGGCCACCCTGTCTTGGCTTGCATCATCTGCATTAATGAAGAATGGTACAAACTGTTCTTTGTCAGAAGGTAGGAAGCATTTTCACACACCTTGATATCCTAAAGGTTTTGTTATATTCAAGGGAGGGGGGAGTGGGAGGTTGCAGATAGATCAAGTGCAGAAGAGTTCGAAGAAAGTTATCAGGTAATGTGCAAAATCATCTGGGGGGAAAATATAATTAGAATTACATGTACAAAAGATTTTCAACATCAGTCAGAGAAATAACTTAGGAGTGGAAAGGTCAGGGAAATTTGTAAAGAAAATGTTGAAAAACACAGAAAAATCAGGATTTTCTCAAACTATTTTATTTTCAACAATATTGAACAAATGATTAATTTTATTAAAATGTAAAATTGAAACTGTGACACATATTATTATGTTAAATCATTATAGAGTCCTTTCAAAATTACAAATGCATTATACCTAGGTAGAGTTGTCTGGAGAGTTAATTAAAAGTGCCAGGAATTTGGTTTTGTGAAACAAATGGAAACACAGTTACTCTTCAGTCTTCTTAGACAGTGCATCTGTAACAATTATGCCTCTTTTATATAATGACGTGTCATAAAACACAAAATTTTATTTTGTATATCAGGAAAGCAGTAATACATATAAATCTAACACCATTCATAATTTCTCATCAGATCACAGTGGTCAATTTTTTATACATATTGTCTTCGTTTTTTTTTTTCAACTGTCTCGTTTGAACAAAATCAATGATTATTTTCATCTCATTCTCTTCATTTAATTCTTTAAATACCTCCTGATTACACTCATAAAATTCTTGAAGATTTAGGACAATACTTATAATGTCTGTGAGGACGGTGTATTTATCACACAATAACATGTTCCATATGGTTGCCGTCATTGCGAATAACAAATTCCATGCATTCGATGAGTTTGGACACCATCTGGGAGCACTGTTCAGGGAATACATCTCCCAGCACTGAGTCGATGTTCTCGCATAGTTCTTCCAAAGTTCGTGATACTGGTGAGAAACATTGTTCCTTCAACATTCCCCACAGAATCGCATCACACATCGTCAGGTCCGGACTTCTTGGAGGAAAAGAGAAGGCAATCCCTCTGGACACAAAGCGTTATGGAAATAGTTCCCCTAACAGTGCCTTGTTCCCCAGGCCCATGTGTGGGTTGGCTCCATCTTGCTGGAAAACTTGCTGATGGAAATACAGATTATTCAGATCACAAAATGTCTGTAAATCTGCATGAAACCGGGCGATGACCTGTTCCCTGTATACCACTGATGCAACCGTTCTTCGGTTACCAGCTTAATTTTGAATGTAATAGGGTCCAATAACACCATGTCATGACACTGCCACTCACGGTCTCGGAATGGAGCGATGTTTGTGTGTCCACTGATGCAACCGTTCTTCGGTTACCAGCTTAATTTTGAATGTAATAGGGTCCAATAACACCATGTCATGACACTGCCACTCACGGTCTCGGAATGGAGCGATGTTTGTGTGTCCACTGATGCAACCGTTCTTCGGTTACCAGCTTAATTTTGAATGTAATAGGGTCCAATAACACCATGTCATGACACTGCCACTCACGGTCTCGGAATGGAGCGATGTTTGTGTGTCCACTGATGCAACCGTTCTTCGGTTACCAGCTTAATTTTGAATGTAATAGGGTCCAATAACACCATGTCATGACACTGCCACTCATGGTTATGGTCTCGGAATGGAGCGGTGTTTGTGTGTACTCGTCGGGCTTTTCCCAAACTAGAAAATGCATGTGTTGCTTGTTGACATGACCACTGAGCAGCACATAATACTCATCCGAAAACCACCAATAATCCATGTAATGTGCTAACACACATCCACACTATGCATGCGAGCATGGAAATCTGGAGGCTTCAGCTCCTGAAACACCTGTATGCTACACAAATGAGCACCAATGTCTTTCACAATACGACACACTGATCCATTCTATGTCTAACTCTTTGAGTTGTTGGGATACTGCAGGACTTTCTGAAACACATGACCAACAGTTCTGTTTGTTCTGGTGCTGCATGTGCACCAAGATCATCCTTCATTGTGATTTGTCACCGACCCTGTTTGTTGGAACATGTCCACCCACTTGAAGATGATTTTCTTTGGAGGTGCTTGTTGATGAAAATCCTCTTCAAACCCACGACGTACAGCTGCCAAGGATGATCCACCATTTTGACCGGTACCATAACTTCTGAGGTAATACTCCACACCCCAAATCTGTTCTGTTACCTTCCCCCCCACCTTGTACTATTTAATGGTTCCATTGTTCTATATGCCTTATGTAGTCTACGATTATACTCTACACTCGACTTTTGACATTATCCATGACAAGCAGTAGCATTGCTGAATGAATTTAATTTTTCATAATTCTCTTGAACTCGGGTTGGCAATCAATATCTGTGACAAAGTCTGCAGGATATGCTAAGAGCAAGAACTTGTTGCCATGCAGATCATCTAAGACTGCAATTTGCAACAAAACAAAACTCGTTAGAATTTTTAATTTGGCCCCTCCCTGTAGGCTTTTCTCTTGCCAATCCTTTGGTTCCAGGTATTGATAGTGCTGCAACCAGATACTACTCTTCCTGCCTGAATATTTGATTTGTTAATATCTGAATCCCATTAAAAAAAAAAAAATAGGGTGAAGGCTTACTGAAATGTCATACGCAATGTCCAAGTTATACCAGGATTACTTCATGCAGCCCCAATTGTTGCTACCAGCAGAGTTCTACGCAAGGCAAAAACCAAGAGTTCATTCTGTCCCACCCACTTACGTAAAAGTATTCCAAAATAATGAGTTGATTTATATGAAAGTTGGATTTTATCATTACTGTAAAATTGGCATGCATTTTGTAGTGTGAGTAACACAGACCTCCTTTAATATGTTCCAATAGGATATTGGTGAAGGGTGTGATTGGTGACTTTTATTTTCATTGAAGGTTTCTTAACAACAGGACAAGTGAGTGATAGTAGTGGTCTGGTTTTTAGCTAGTTGTCCACGTTGGAGTTTCCAGTGCAGCGTCTGCGATAACCTTAGAGTTAGGAGCATATAAATCAGGTTACTCACAGCCGGATGTAGAAGGCCAGGCTCCTTGCAATGGGAGATGCCGCCATGGATGCGAGGAGAAGATAGAGCCAATATTTGATGTGAGGAGGGTCAGCAACGAGATCAATGGAGCCGACCATGGTATTCTGACATGTGTTTCTTCCAATGCAGGCAGGTAAGTTTCTGATTGATATGGTAAAAAGATAAATTGTTATGTGAAATTGGAACATGTCAAAATCTAAGCCATGCATGGGTGACATTCACACATAAAATGTAAGGTTCTAGACATGCAACTGGATTAAAATATCGTAATGAACTAATTTCATGGAATTATCAAGTACTTTATGCTTTCTGCTAATAAATGGATAAAAAACTTCAGCATGAGAACAGAGCCTGAATGCATGAAAAGTATTGATGAAAATGTTTTACATGTGTGACACTTAAAAAATGTAGCAAAGTTTGACTTCATTTGTCTGTGAAGCATGTAGGCTAGAGATGCTAATAATTTTTGTTGGTGAAGTATGCAATTAAAAACAATAGTAATTTCTAGATTGATTGATTTTGTTATTTACATGGAGTTACTATCCTTGGGATGCCCTCATTTTCTTCCCTTCCCTCACCTTAATTTTAAACATTTTTATCTACACCAATCGTTTAGATGTGCAATAAGTTTTTTAATGTAACTGCACTTTCTTTACTCTGCTCCTGAGGAAGCCAACAGGTGTTGTTTTGCCCACTTTCTCCTTTTTTCTCCTCAGATTCTGAAGACAGTGTGTATGTGTTTGCATCCCCTCAGCCAGTAGCTGGATTAGTCTTTCATGTTCAAGAGTGGATAATTGTTTTTTGTCAGGTCCATAATGATATCGTGACCCCAAAATGTTGCAATCCTGCCTTTTATGAACCTGCATACCACACTTGAAGGAACAACAGGGAACAACAGCTTTTGCCAGAGGACTGGACTGGAATTTTTTTTTAAACATGGACTGTAATAATATATCTTTCCAGTACTACAGTACCACTTTCTGCAGAGATTTAAGTTAGAACTGATTTAAATGGATCCATTTTCGCGTGATATTTTGGTTCCAGAACCAAATTGAAATGCCTTAAAGATAAAAAGTTTCTTTACAGTTTAGAACCCATTTACGTTTGCTGATTTTCTCTCGAGCATAATTGAATTTATTTACAATTCCTGGATCTTTAACAACCCTGGTACACAGACAATCTGCAAGCATTGAAGTTCTGAAGAGTTAATAAGGTGGTGTTACTTTGTTTTGTCTAGCATCGTGAACAAACTCCTTTACCTGTTGTTAGTACAACAAGGTACTAGCTAGCATGGTGATCCAATTCTGTACAATATTCATTAGGGAGATTTGTTGGTGCAAGTCCAAAGCAACTAAATTTTAGCCTCTTCCTTTGAAGTCACACTTCCAACAGCCAACCTTCCCCACTCTCATCTCGAGTATGTGTGTTCGGTTGGTGTCTATTGCCAACTGTTTATTTATTTACTTTTGCAGGGTAACAAAATAGTCATCTGGTTAGACCACCTGTTGCAAAACATTACTACACAGATTGCTGACATACATTAATATAATAGACTGAGCAATACATCAATTTCTTACTGAAATATTCTGCATTTCTAAACAGATGGAAGAAAACCTGCAATATGCTGCAATTGCTATTGATTTTAGTTTCTATAATTTGTTAATTTCTACACATAATGATTAATGACTTTCATATTTATTTGGTTTTTATTAGTTGAGATATAATATAGAGAGTTAAGTTATCAAACTTTGTCAACCAGATTTTATGTATTAGGAACCAAATGGTGATTGGTGATTGATTTGGTGTTTTAAGTCCACTGGACCTACAGTTTAATGTGGGATCTGAACCACTTGTGCCTCCACCGGGTATCGAACCTGGGATCCCTTGATTACAAGGCGATGATGCTACCTCTGCACCATCGGGGAGGCATGGAACAAAATGGTGTCCAAATGACGAGATTATGCTTTTAAACCTGTTCGGCGAAAGAACAAACTTCAAAATTCTATTTTCTTCTTTTCCGTTGAAAGCCAGGTAGGGTCACACAACCGCTGAATCAATTGCCTTTGTCCAGTTGCCGTGGAGAGGGGAAATTCTTGTCATATTCTACATTGGCAAATTTTTTGTTTCCTTTTTTAAACAGTACCCTCAACAAGGTCAAGCACGGCGAAGACAAATGGATGCCACAACGTAGCAAGCGAATGGATCTCTGATTCCCTGCCTCTCACAGAAATGTGAGTGAAGGGTGCATGTTGACAGCAAAAGGTGTCATGTGCGACTGGACAAAAATCAGGCATGTAGCAACACAGATATTTTCCCCCTTGGAACTGCCACAACTGGAGGCGAAAAGTCAGGGTTTCCTGAAGTTTATTCTTTGGCCAGTCAGGCTTTAGTGGTTAGCACAGCATCTACAATGCCAGGGGTTCTGGGTTTGAATCCTGACATTGGCATGGGCATTTTTTATGGTGTTCCTTCATAAACTTCATCATCATTCATCCGCATTGTCATGAATAGCCAAAAGTGGTAGAAAAATGACGCTAAATAACAAAAATCAAATTAAATAAAAAAAACAGTGGTTTCCAGTATACCGTATTTACTCATGTATAATGCACACTTTTTTCCAAAATATTTGCACCCAAAAATTGTGGTGCGTATTATGAATGGAATAATTCAGACAGCCAACATGAAACCGTACAGGATCGTTCCATGATTTTGGGACACTGCATTGATTTTTCATGTTTACGGAACCTTATCATGTTATATATCGTTGTAAAGCTTAAATCCTGCAGTTTCTGAATATGATAACGATCCAATTCAAGATAACAACATTAATGTGAAATGTGGTTGAAGTAAGTTCATCACAAAATGAAGGAATGTTCTGATTTTTATGGTACTTTGGATGAAAGAAAACATAAGGAAAAAGATAATAAAAATCGTGTATTATTGGCTAAATTGTGTAAATTCGTTAATTGAAAAATTTTGTGCTGGTAACTGCTATTTGGAAGGTCTTGAATGTGCCTCGTATAAATGTTACATTAGTCACGGAAAGAAAAAGTATATATTTTGAAGTTCTTTTAGAAAAAGTAAAGTATTTGTTGGACGAGAAATAATAGAAAATAACTTCCTGAGCACGGTAAATCCATAACATAATTCTGATCTATTACAGAATAAATAAGGTGGTTAAAGAGTGAAAGCTTTGGAATGCTAAACACAATGGAGGAAGAGGGGGGAGGTGGCATGGTTTGGAGACTTATTGTTTACACAAGAGGATACTTTCCTCTTGGTTCACATAGCAACAGGTGACTCATTGAATAGGTATGATGTCATTCACTCTTGATCAGCATAGCAACAGCTTTATGACCTACAACTAAGAAATCCATGTCTTGAAACTGGATTGTACTGCATATTATATACGAGATATAATTTTTTGTCACTTTTACCCATCAAAAACCAGGGTGTGCATTATACACGCACGTGCACTATACATGCGTAAATACGGTATTTTTTAGACTGTCTCTCATTTTGTGCACCCCATAAGATATCCCCAACTTGAGGAAAATATTGGCTGCTGACATTGATCATTAAATTTAAATCTATATGATACAGATATATTGATGTCAACTCAACCCTGATATAAGTTTTTGTGTCTGTATTCAATGGCAAGTCAATACTTTTGTGTAATTTTCTTTTCAGGTATCTTTGTGAATTCATATACTATACATCTCTAAGCATTGATAACTCTCGTGCAATGTTCATCCATGTGCCTGAACTGAACAAACCATATTCTGCAAAACAGTTAGCTACTGGCATCAAGAAAATTCTGAGTGTATTAGTGAGGGAGGTTAGAAATCAAAAGTGCCAGATTGTAAATAATAGTGTGGAATAGTATACAAATTACATTGATAAACACAAAATAAATTCATTTTATAAATTTATATTTTATATAATGTATAAGAGAAAGTTGTGTGAAGAATTGTACTATATTACAATCATGATATAACCTGTTACATTTCTTAAAGGTCATTGATAAATAGGTATATAGGTAATATTGTTTTTTCAGAAATATATTCATAGTAACTATATTTGCCCAATTATCACATAGTTACTTTTTATCTTGAGTTTTATACCAGTATTCCTTTTTTAAAATTTTAATTGTATTTTTTTAAGTCAAGATCTGATTGGCAGCAATGTATACCTCTTTGAAAATATGTTTTGCAGCTGGTTTGATGTGATAATGATGTCTGATAACATATAATGTTAGAAATGATATATGATGTCAAACAGTGATTTTGAATCTCATGTGGTAAATGATTTACATGTGTGAATCTTGTGGCCAGTGAATTTGTTTTACATGCTTAGGGATATTGATATTAATATTATTATTAAAACTTATATGTCCTGATATTTTTATACAGTTATCTTCGTTAATTTTCTTTACAATTGTGTACATTGCTTTTTTTATGCAAAAATAAACCAACACATTAGTATTAAGTTGAAATATGAGAGAGAGAGAGAGTCAAATGGATAGGCTTAAATGTTTTTTACCTTGTAATGTTTTAAATACATTTACTCATCATATTTTGACACAGTCTCCAACATTGGAATTGCATGGATACCTCTAGGAAAAAGTCTTTTGGCTTTACCTCTTCATCGGACTTGGAGCACTTGCCTCCGAGTGTCTCTTTGAATGATCCAAAGATGTGAAAATCACTGCAGGTGAGGTCTGGCAAATATGGTGGATGTGGAAGACAATCAAAGGATGGATCTTATATGGTTACAAGACAAACTGACAGTATGGGGTCTAGCATTGTTATGTTGCAACAAAACATTCAGAAGTCCATGTTGTTTAGACCTGATCGCAGGATGTAAGTGGTTCTTGAGTATGTAGTATTTCAAAATGACCCCTTATTCATTCCAAAATGTGAGTCAGAATAACATTTCTAGGTGATGGTTGTGTGCTGATTTTGCTCACTTTCTTGGTTTCTGAGTGATGGTAGTGGAGCCAGGTTTCATCCCCATTGATAGTTCTTCCTGGGAAGTTATCACTTTCAGCTGCATAGCACCACAGGTTCCTTATGAGGATCAGTATGCCAATCTTTCAATTTCTGCACTGACCTTGCAGAAACTTCATGGAACTGAAGGTCCATCATAGACAATATGTCGTGATGACATGTTGATCCACAACTCATATCCATATGGGCAGCTATTTCATCCACTATTACTTGCTAATTTTCCTTCACCATGGCGTCAACTCTTGCAGTGGTCTCTTGACATCACTACTCGATGTGCCTAATCTAGCCAAGGAGAGAGTGTCCGTTTTATTTAAAAACTTCCTAATAGTACATTTGTACACTTGTAGTAACAAACTGAGTAACTTTCATCCTTTGATGATCCATTCACTACTGAAAAAAAAATGTTTAACAGAAACCTGTTCCTCCTTGGTGCATGTTGCAAGTGTTTTTTGCACAACGTGTTCAGACTTCATGCTGCCACTTGTTGGCCACTCTTCAAACCATGAGTATCACATCACATTGCTACAGGACAAGTAAGTGCTGTCTGAATTTTTATCAGACTTTTATGGAGGTTTCATACCAAAGCAGCATGCAACATGCATTGCTTGAGGATTTTGCCAATTAAATGCAGGTTTGTGCAAACTTCCATGCCGCTACCGTGTGAAACGTTACTGTTGATTGGCTCATTCCTAAGACACATGTGTCACATTTCGCTTCAGTCTGAGCCAGCTCCTGGGTTCAAATCCTGACCTGGGCATGGATGTTTGTAAGTGTCCATTCATCAATTTCATCATATCATCACTCATTCCTATCTTTGCAAATTAGCCAAAATGTGGCACAAGAAGCAAAGTAAAATAGAGCAAATCAATCAATCAATCACTTTGGTCTGAAATTTCCCTTAAGGTTTTCACCTGACTCATGTATATTTTTTGTGTCATGAAATTAAGATAAAAGGGCAGTTGTCACAATTTAATAGAAATTAAAGTTAGATTTACTCTATGAGTTAACATGAAACAATATCAGTTTGAATAAAAATGTTGATGATTTGAATGCTAATTCATTGGTTACTGGATAATATTAATCTTTCCTACCTTTCTGTTTTGTACAGTCTTGTAATAAAAAAAATCGTCCCTGGGTTCTGTTTCCAGCAGGGGCACACTTTAGTTATTCTGATCCTACTTAAAATGTAATTTCAGTTCTGGTTAGTCTAGCTGTCAGGATTAGTCTAAACCAGCTTTGCCATTATTTTATGATTTTTTTGGTATGTGTATGTTTAATGGGGTTAAAACAAATTATGGTTACTGGCTGTTCAAGAGGTTTTATTCCATGTTTTTTTATGAAGATTGTTAAAGTACGAAATGCTTGGACTCATAAGCAGGTTTCTTGCATGAAAGTCATCTTGTTTGGTATGTGGCACATGCAGGGGAGCTGATTGGGCTACAGCCCTTCCTGAAATTTTGGAGAAAATAAAAATGTTCAAATGAATGCAGCAAAAGAACTTGTGGTAAAACCAAAGTGGTAAATGCAAAACTCCCTTAAAGTGACCTCCAATTACCATTTTTGACTATGAACTAATTTTGAAATGAAGGTTAAAAAATAGTAATTATGAAATATTTTATTGTGTATGCCATTCCACCCTGTTCACTCGGGTTTATGTCAGAGATTTGTGCCAGCCAATCTAGTTTTTCCTCTGCCATTTCTTCAAACATGTGGCTATGGTCTTTGCTTTGTGAACTGCTGACAGTGAAATGGGTCATTTCCAAATGGTTTCCATGTGCAAAAAGGCTTCATAGTCATTTGCATTCAAGTATCCAGGCACACAAGCCAGTGAGTAGACCAAGACCATGAAAAACAGCTCCATATCAATTTCTCCTCCTTCACCGAAAATGTTGCATTTGCCATGTTTCCAAATGCCCATTGGAGTGCCACAGCATGTAGAATGATTTATCGCTCCACAGGATATACTTCCATTGGTGATGTGCCCTGCTCCATGGCAGTCATTCTGTGTACATATTATAGGCTTGTGGACTGCAACTATTCCAGTGGATGGTACTATTATTGTTGATTATTATTATTATTATTATAATTATAGTGGATCTAGTTGGTTTTTTGTTAAGTCCCTCATGTTTCCGTTTCAACATTAAAACACCCACAATTGGAGGGTGACCTGGAGGATGGAAGAGCAGAAACTGTGGACACCAATTCTGGCGGCACTGAGCTCACACTATGTTTGCGATGATGGATTTGGCAATTGTACATATGTCTGGGATGCTCCTGTTCCCATTGGCAGGTCATGATGTGTGGACCACAGCACTTACTTTCAAGTGGATGTCCGGTCATTATTAGCCATATAGTGTGCGTGCACATGGAAGAACCATGAATCAAAATTGCAGTGGACACTAACATGCAAAAATTAAGTCACATACTAATTCTTATTTAAAACCGCAACGGAAAATGGGATGTCTTTGGTATGGTTGCCATCAGTCAGCTCCCAATCATCCTTACAAAATTACATTATGTGTGTGTATTTGATTTTCCATGGAAAAACAGAAAAAAAACACAAAGCAAGACATACTGTACTTGTTACTTTAAAAAAAAAGTAATGAACATTTTTGGTAGCAAACTCGAAATATTAGTGTTTTTTAGAATTAGTTTTGAAAATTCAGGTGCCATGGCAATTAGGCACCCTGTATTTGTATACCCCTGTGCATACACACCAGTGAGCAGGCACTCAATGTTGAGGCACTTCATATACTTCATTTCTCGCATCACTGTATCTGTCAGAGCAAGTGGGTATTTGATTTGAGGAAATTATGAAATTTGACACAGATCTGGGTGAAATTTATTTTGCTTCTCATTATAGCTTTCAAAATATCCAACAACATTTGACTTTTTTCAATGTCCACACTTTCAACTGGAGCTTTCGTTCTTGGAAGATAAATATTCTGCTGCAAATACCATCAGGAATGTAGCCAGGGGGAATTGAACCAACATCCTACAAATGTTTCGTTTTTTAAACCTGCCACTTTTTATAATTGTTACATGGCTACTGGCTGGTAAGGGACATTCATCTGACATATGATTGTAACACCTGATCTTTTATGAAGCTCTGGAATTTTTCATCGTAGCACTATCCAAACTTTCTGTATGTTGTTGTAATGACCCCGAGTTGGCCATTACTTTGTTGTGTTATATTATTATTTAATGAATATTAGTATATAATGGCTAGTATATTGTGTCATTTTTATTGTTGTTTATTATAGTTTAACTTATTTTACAGTTAATAATTGATATATATGTTCATAAATATTGTATTAATGTTTACAACTAAATTTCCCAGTATGGCCACCTTTATCATCGATAACTTTATACACCGAAATATCTAGAGTATAAATAGCGGCAAGCTTAAGCATTTTTTATATATACAACAGCAATAGTTTGATTGCTTTTAAACATTCTAAATATTGGAATAAGTTTAATTTCAATCAGTTTGGTAAAACCAAAGTTTTATATTTATTCGTAGTTTCATGTTTTGGCAGATGCCATTCTTTCCTCTCATTATTTCGAAAGCCAATGTTTATTTGTTTAAATTTTTGTGGCGTAGAAGATCATGTGTTGCCATTTGCATTGTTGCTACCACTTATCAAAATTCACTGTGCCAGATGAATGTACCTTTCATTATGTTACTGTTCAAACATATACATTATTTTATCCACTTTCTGGTATTGAAAATTTATTGTATCTGGTACCACTGAGTCAGTGAAAAAAGGTAAACAGTTTTCCTGTTTACCGTTAGTAGTTTCTTTTGCAAGATGCTCGAGAGAAAGATGTTCTTCGCGTAGCGGAAAATTAGGGTTACATATTTCTCGATGTAACCGGTCTAAACTGTTTTATTTTTAATTTTGTCTTAAGTTATAAACGCACAGGCGTTAGTTGAATAGATTATAATTAGAATACGATATCCTGATTTTTCATTTAAAACTGAAAAACTAAATATGCTGACCAAGGCAGTAATTTATTTTATTAAAAACATAAACTAAACGTAACGTTTCAACCTTCTAGCAAGGTCTTCTTCAGACTCTGTGTCAAGTACAAAAGTAACAAGATACAAAAACAGGGCATTATATATACACAAACATTACTCCCTCCAGACTATTTAGAAAGTTGTTTGGAACTTTCTAGCAGGTGAAGCATCTTAGGAATAGCGAGGAATGCAAACAAGAAAAAGGAAAACAGAGAAGAGGAAGAGGAAGGGATTATCTACGAAGTGAAATGTAAAGAATGTCAGAGTGTGTACATAGGAGAAACGAAAAAGAGGCTGAAAGACAGGTTGAAACAACATAGGGATGATGTACGACTTAAGAGAGAAAGAAATGCAATATTTAAACACACGAGAGAAACAGGACATGACAGAGTGGGATGAGGCTAAGCAGATAGGAAGGGAGAAGAGAATGCTAGTGAGAAAATGGAAGGAAGCCAAGGAAATAGAGAAGAAAGGTGAAGAAGACACAATGAACTGGAATGGGGGATTGAAGTTAAACAAAGAATGGAAGAAGATGTTAGAAAGAGTGGAAAGGACAAGAGAGAAAGAGGAGAGGAGAAGGAAGAAAAATGAAGGGAAAAGAGCGTGAGATTAAAAGTCCAACCACATTCTATATGGAAGTAATTGTGTTTAGCCTTTTAGGTGAAAGTAAAGTTGGAAAGTGAAAGTCCAAACAACTTTCTAAATAGTCTGGAGGGAGTAATGTTTGTGTATATATAATGCCCTGTTTTTGTATCTTGTTACTTTTGTACTTGATACAGAGTCTGAAGAAGACCTTGCTAGAAGGTTGAAACGTTAAGTTTAGTTTATGTTTTTAATAAAATAAATTACTGCCTTGGTCAGCATATTTAGTTTTTCATAATCATGGAAACAAGGCTTAATGGTGTTAAAACTGGAGTACGAGTTAAAATACCAGAATCACGGGTGAACAACCATGTGGACCTCAATGCACTTCACAGGTATACAACAGGGGAAGGAACTCAGTATTTCTGCCCGAACCTTTGGATGCTAGTAAGGAAGTTGTACCAGTGAAGTGCAGCGCTACGAGGATAATATTATTGTATAGAAAGGATTTTTCTGTAACTTGGCCAAGAAATCACTTCAAGTCATAGCATTTCACAACTACAGCTAAATTCATGTTAAAATTAACCCACCCACCACCCTCTTATGTCCATCACTTAACTGATTTCAGGATCTGCCCACCAGAAAATAAAAAATTGAGATATTTTACTTGTGAGATTAAGTTACATATTTTAATCTATACTGGTTAGCTTATTAAGAGAATATTTCTGGTGTTTACAAACATTCATCAGATAGGCAAGAATCATAATTCGTAAATGATGACCTGCCCAAATCCCACCCTCTCCTAGTTGGTTATATTGCATGCACACATACATAAATGATATACATATATACATATCATATATCAACATATACGTGTACTTTATGCACACACACATAAGTGATATATGTATATCAAGCCCCCACCCATCCTCTTCCTCCCACCAACTCATAATCCCTACTGCTACTATAGTGGAACCACAAGGAAAGAAACCTGCGCAGACCCCATCGCGCTGGCGGGTGGGGGAAAAAGACAGGAGGAAGAAGCCTTCAGAGTCGCCAACGTCAGTGTTGCCAGACCTATTGATTTCTCGGTAGGATTCCATAATAAACTATTGCTATGGCACCTCCGACGGCCAGCTCAAAAACACGTTTCCTGCTCATCTTTACTTGAACATGGACGGGAGATGTGGAGTGGAACTCCACTCAGCCCTGAAAAGTGCTGTTTGAACTGTGAAATTATGTCAAACGCTACTCAATTGTGCTAGGACATTATTTTATTACTTTTACCACATTACTATTTTTAGATGGCTGTATTTTATCCCACCCTAAACTCTATTTCTATTTTAGTTATTTTACGTCGCTTTTGTGCCTCTACGGGTAAGTACGACAATATGGATGAATGAAAAACTGATGAAATGGGTGAAGTGACACAAACACAGTGAAACGTCCTTGCCTTACGAGGTAGAAACACTGACTTCGTAGCGTGGGCAAATTATGTTATACATGTATGTGTTTGTGGGTGTATGTGTGTATTTCTAGCAGATGGGGAGGATGGGTGGCACCCTAGCATAAGCGTTGCTATCTTGAATTATTGAGGAAGACATGCTGTCTAATTCACCAAATATATTTCACATACGTAATGCATTTTTTCATTATGGTGCAGGACGCGTGCCCACCCCTATCGATAGCTGCACACGAACACCATCAGAAGGCAAATTGATTTGTTATTGTTAGCATTCGACTTGAAAGATTGTGGAAAATCGCTGACAACGAAAGGCGGCACGTTAGCTTCATCTGTGAACACAACTTTCTACCATTTCCTGTCATAAAAATTCCTCGCGATAATAGAGGCATCCCAACCCCTTGTGTCGATGCTGAGAAAGGGCAAATTTGAGGGTGTTTTCCACGCACCATCTAACCGGAAAATGCGGAAGAGATGAAAGATGTTGGTCGGTTCCTTCGGGCGGTTTACTTTCTTTTGTTTGAAACATGTCCACTCCTGAAATGGAGATCTTCGGTATATTTTCGCCAAACACAGGGTGCTGGGTTTAGCACCATTGTTACAAAAGTATCTGTGACGTTTACACCGTAAACAATGCGTGCCACTCTCCCTTGCCCCCCCCCCCCCAGTGCACACAACTATGCCACCCTCCCCCCCCCCCAAGAACGTCGTTCATCCTCTTCTATTAGATCATCGGATTTTGTAGCAGAACTTCTGGTTTCCAAGGAACAATCTCCCGAATTTTTCAAATCTGACCTGGCAACACTGCCCCGAACACCGATAACTGCAGGGAAGTTGCGCGAACGCTTTGGACGGAAGGTTTTTTTCCTTGTGGTCGAGCTATACCACTAAAATCAAAGAAATGCAAGCAATTATGCACTTTCCACTCAATCTTAACATCGACAGTGGACAGGCACATCACATTTGGCTCCCGCTGTTGCAACAACTTCAACTCATCGCACGGCATACAGGAAGACAACCCATCAGTGAAGCAACGAGTTTTTCAGTGGATGGTGATAGAGGCCACCAAAATTAATAGAGCCTATATATGTAAGTTTTCGTGGATAAATATTAGTAACTTGCTTACATCTTTATAAAAAAAAAATTGTTTTTATTTCTGATAAAAAAAAACTTTTTAGGTAGACCAGTGTAATCACATCTCGAAATAAGACATCAATTACCAAAATACTGGGATACGGAAGCCTTGTTCTATTCGAAGTTCTATTTCATACCATATGGAAGTAACTGGTAGGATGTGATTTGGTGGGTTTAAGATATTTGTTTTATCATTTATGATTTTGTACTCCCCGTGTGCACTTCGGCTATAGCCAGATATTACACTACTACTAGCTGCAAAAGTATTAACAGGTTCATATTTCAAGTTTTAAATAAGAGGCAAATTTGAAAGGTATTATTCATATTTTGTAACGATTTTTCATATCTTACTCAGTGAACAATGTGAATCCAAAAACAGCGAAACTTCTTGTATGGTAATTTGTGAGCCTTTCTAGTATTGACAATATCCATAAGAAAAATATGCATGGGGTCAAGACAAGAATATTTTTTTTTTTATTGAAGCATTCATATTTCCCTCAACACTTATGTCTTAAATTTGTTTGGGTGGGAATCCAATCTGAGCATAAAGTGGTCTTAAGAGAAATAAGCAACTTCTCTGGAAATTCTTAACGACACATAAAAGTACTTAGCTGGATTATGGGTACTAAATACTTTTTCTGTTTTGTTCAATGGAAGAAACTTTATAAACCTTCATACAATTACCCCAATGTATTGTTTGAATTTAATTACTGCCATTTTCTTCTACACTTTTAGGCTAATTGTGATATTTGGTAGAACACCCAAAAAACATTAATTTGGAACAGAATTGCATATGTTGTATAATTTCATATTTGCATGCCCATTGGTAATTGATAGGGTTAACCCTTCTCTCCTTCTTTATGGCCTGAGATTTGTTCTTGAATGTGCATGTGCTGCCTTAAGTCCACTTTCCGCTCAGTAGGCTAAGAGATACTGCATCTATAGTTTAACACATTCAGGTCTGTCCTCATAATACAGCATTTTTACCTCAGGTCTGCATTTTTTGGTTATTTTTAAAAAAAATCATAGAAAAAATATTTTTAATTTGTTTTTATTTACCACACATTTCTTAAATCTACAAAACTTTCTGTTTTCAATGAACAAAAATTTGTTAAATTTTCTTTTCATTTTCAGACATTTTTGAATATTTTTTCAGCAATGTTTTGTGAAAAAAAAGTACAACATTGTAACAAATGTTAATATAGATATATTTTAAGTTCGTAATCTGGAAATTTCAATATTTAACTACATAAACTATCAATACATCTTGTATGAAAAAAGTGACTGGAGGACAAGACCAGACGATGTATCAGTTGGTTCTGCGTCATCTGTAAAAATTAAACAAATAAATAAATAAACTAAATAAATAAAATAAACTTTCATTTGACATACACTATACAAAATAATAAATGGAAAAACTAAAAACACATCAGTGCATGTAGGAGAATCAAGCAAGGGGTAAGATGAATAGACCCAAAAAAATTACCTCTTCTCACTTCATTCATAAAATACTAGAGTTTGCAACACTGTTTATATTGTCAACAATTAATTATTATGAATATAACCTACCTTCCAAATCTTCGAATTCATCTGGATCATCAAAATCGTCGCTAACTTCAAACTCTGAGGCAGAATCCTCATGCAGAATTTTCGCTATGCAGTCTGGATCTAACGATGCCATTCTAAACAATGCAACGTACATCAACCCGAACACAAACAGTCGTAGGTGCAAAATAAAAATAGCACATGAGTGACCTAGCGGTCTGAATTTCAACGGAGGGGCTTGACTGAACATGCACATGAGATGAAGTACAAACATAGCCCGTAGTTCAATCGGCAAAGCAATTGCATACCACAGGATGGGGTACGCCCGTCGTGAGACCGCAATGTGTTAAAAGAGTTCTGAAGCAATGGCATACTTTTGTCACTAAGAAAAATTACTGTCAACTCTAGATCAAGTCCCAGTAAGCCCACATATTAAGTGGCACAAACTAATGCCAACAATGAAATAGGACCCAATATTGTTCTACCTAGGTAGTTAGCTGAATAATTGTGCTGTAGTCTCCGTCACAGTTCTGTTCTACAGAGGTTAGGAAGAGACTTGCCTGGATGCACTGACTGGAAGAAGGGCATGCGATACAGTCTCCATGGGACTCTTCCATCCATGGCACTGTGCCAACTTAGCTCTCTTGGAGCCAGATCTGGCTCTTTGGTGGACTTCTTCGGATGTGAACTGGGATGCCCACCACCATGTCCCACTATAATGCCATCACTGGTTCCGGCCCACATAGACCAACTTTTGTCATAATTATACATTTTGCACGTGACGTGATATTCTTGTATTGGCTGCATCGCCCCACTCCCTGTTATCTCCTCAGCTACTTCTTTATACCGCCATGTTTGACGTGAAATTGACATAATGTTGTTATCAGGGAATTTTTTATTTTTGATTTCATATGACCATCTGTGGATTATTGAGATGCCGCTGGATCTAGATGTTGAAAACTAAGAATAAATTTTCATCAATTGAGAGTTAACGATAATAGCAGTGCCCCCACCCCCTTTGACAACTAACATTATTCTAGGAGGCACTTTATCCAGCCTTCGTAAATCTAGCTCCATGAAAGTCAGTTTTAACTCCATTTAAGGGGAAATTTAGTTCTTTTATGCACATTGGGTTTGGCAACACTGCCAGGAGGCAAGAAGAAAAGCATTGATCATATGGGAGTATGATTTGATTCGTTCTCTTGGGAATATAAAACTTTCGATGGAATAGAAAAAGATGTCAACAGGAAGAGAGCAGTTTGAAGATGCATTTCACCAGCTGAAAAGTCTGAACTTCGATCTGATTAGCCGTAGCTTGATGTTGAATTTGATTCCCCATAAGGAATACATGGGATTCCGAAAATTCTCATCATATTTTTCAAAAATCGTGTCCAGCTAAATAATCAACATAAAAAAATGCTTCTCTAGGACCATGATAAAGTTAAAGTATAATTCCCAGTTTTCAAAGTCAACTTTCCAAAAATTCAAGGGTTCATGCAGATATATATATATATATTTCAACCTTATGTATTATGTCTTCTCACCAGGTGGGGCTCGTGCATTATTTACCTGAGGGTTCACTGAAGTCATGTGACACATATTCAGTTTTCGCAAATAGACTTCCTTCGCCTAACAAAAGGATGGGGGGAGGACTTAAAAGGTTTGTCCAGATTTTTTTCATCTGGGAGTATAAGGTTTCATAGTAGGGGTGTCCGAATAAATTTCGGGCTGAAATTACATGAAAAAAGTGGGGTTTTGTTGGAAAATCAAGTATGTCCTCAGGTAGGGGCAAGGATGATATTTTTTTTTCCAGGAGGCAAAAAACACACAGTCTGAAGATACTGCAATGCTTTTATAATAATTACCATAAATTACTGTGACTGAAATTAAATTATATGCATGTAATTTATAATTTTTGGTTGACATTCATTTTCCAGAGGGGGGGGGGATTTTCCCCTTCCGGTCATCCATGCCAACTAACCAGAACTGGTCCGACATTTATTGAAGGTAAATGGCATGATTTCATGTTAATACTAGATATCGAACCTGACAGCAACACCTACGTAGCCTAGGTTAAAGTCCATCCCTCGCTTCACTCGCAGCATCCTTTAATACTTTCCAACAAGTGTCCAATCACTTCAAAAACTAACAAACTTGAGACATTGACAGCGAGTCATGTCTTCACGCCATTCTTTCTCTTTCGCGAACCCACCGAAGTGTTTCCGCCTTTAAGGAAAAACCTCTGAATGCATGCACGAGCTATTTTGGTAATGTATCTTTTTTTTAATTCATCGCATCTAATTGCAGCTTTTATTTATTTCTACACATCCATCTCTGCCACAATCTTGCATTTATTCCAAGAAGTTCGGTGCAAAAACGATACAAAGAGAAGATTGAATATGTAATGTGTGCGCTTCAAACTTGAACCCCACAGGTCAACACTGGAAGGGAGGAAGCAGCGAGAACGGATCCTTGAGCCGCGGCTTCTGCAAGAGAACGAACTGCGCATGATCGTTGGTTGGAGATATAGATTCTGCAATATCCTCTTCTATGTATTTTGCCCTATTCCCTCCTCGAGCTTTTGCTCCCGCACGAAGCTTTCACAATGGCACGAGCTGTCCTGTGGGGATTCAACTGAGGGTCTGCACCAGGGTGGCTGACTCGCAGCTTATCCTTCTCAGTAAAAGAGTTCGCTGTCATGTGGACACAAATACATGACTTATTGTGTAAAAATTTTAATGAAATAATGTGAAAATGTAAAGACATTGTTTATTGTTCATTCTCGAGGTGATTATCGTATATTACTGGGGGTTCACTGATCCTGTGCCAACTGCGCCTGCTTCTCACCACCCCCACACATGAATATATTAACAATATAAAGGATCTGTATGATTCCAATGTATCCAGAAATTCTAATTCAATTAAATTGTGTATATACTATTTAAAATGTTCAATTTAAGGTGTGGAGTTTACATTTGCCATTTCACATAGTCAAACTCGTAATACATCAACAAACGCAAGTCAAATGTTACGGAATACACCAATCTACGAAAAATTGTTAAGTGTATAAAAAATTCAAACTGAAATTTACCTAATCAAGTTCATGTAATCTTATCTTGCAATAGTCTCCTGTCTGTCAGAAGAACAGGCAAAGAACACTAACCAAGTAAATGGATTCAGAAAATTTTATTTCCAGTTTTTTATTCTTTTCCTTGATAAAAATAAAAGCTAAATTGTAAAAAAAAACTTCCCTCAGGGCAAGGAATACTTCTAATAACCTTGTAATTCCCGTTGAGTAGTATTCTTTATTTTGAAGTGATTAAATGCAATTTTAAATATTTTCTAATACTAGAAATGCCATTCGTATCTGGATAGCGGAACGGTTCAGTTTAGAGAGAAGTGTCTTTCTTTGCCTTTCTATATCTTTTTTATTTGTAGGGTGTGAAGGGTGGTTTTTCCATTTGATTTTCTTCCCTGGTGTATTTTCTTTATTTTAAAGCCAGTACTAGAGAGTGGGTTTTAATGGAAATGCCTTTTTTATTTTTCAACATGGATCATGGAATAAGTAACACTGTTGATAATTAATCATCTTACACCAACAAGATTACATGGTTTTGATTTCCCTTTTTTAAATACATTTTACTTTCTGGTCCCTTTATTGATTAGTTTTTCAGGCTACATTCCCTTTTTTTAAAAAAATGTAACCAACGTAAGTGGCATGTCTGTTGAGTTGAAAGTGTACTTATCTGCTAGACTTAGACTTTTATTGTGAAGTTTTTAGAATTATTTTAACTTGACTGTGTGACAGTGATGACAGTATTGAGAAGGGACGTCATTAGGGGGGGCACGTGGGGGCACTGGCCCTGGGAAACTGTTCTGTATTTACTGGATGGATTTGCTCTGTATTCAGGATTTCTCAAATAAAAAAAAAAATTAAAAAAAAATATTGCAAAATAATTGTTCAGTAAATTTTGCTTGCAGTTTGAAACACTTCTTCAATTTTCAGTAGCACGAACCCAAGCCAGGCATTTCTTTCTGATTTCCCTGTTTCTTGTTTGTTGAACACAAACAGATGTATTGGGAGGGGATGCAGTTAATGGTTTTGTGGTCCGCCCCGGTCAGGGAAGTTTCAGACCTATTGAAAATGCACTTTTCCTCCCTGCTGCACACCAGATCCAGGATCCCCCCAAAACCTGCACTTTCTCTTCATTTGGCCCTGCACTGGCTCCATGGGCGCCGAAAGGACGACACAAACGGGAAGATTTAGCTACGGGTGGCTAGAACTATCTGCGTTAATTATTTTATGGTTCAGAAAAGATATCCCCATGCGTTTCAAATTCCAAGAACAGAATTCTATTTCTTGTTCCTTTTTCGGCACGGGAATGAATGACATAGCGGTTCTTCTCACATGCACTCAACCCTCCTGCTAATGACCTGCCCTGCAAGAAGGGAAAGGCCACTTTCTGAAAATTTGGAGAAACATCGAAGCAGTCTGTTCATTTGTTGATTTGGTGGACAGTTGATATCTGTCAGTTTGAAGTAGGATTTCTTGTCCGAGCGGTGATAAAACTTCTGTAAGCGTGAGAAGATAGCATCACCAAGTGTTTGTGATCTCGTTTTCCTACATCGCGAGTAAAATGTCGAATGAGAAGCTGCCAGATTGTCTTCCTCTGGAAACAATGGACCAGGATCGACTGATCGACCAAATATCCAACATATTGGCATTCTAAAAGAGAGTCTGACTACCACACAAGATCCTTGATTCGACTCCCAGGGTGGTTGATCTCATGTATAATGAAGAATAAACCACGTTTCAATTAAGGAAGGAAACTAGGTATGTAGCAATGGTTTTTACAGCCGTCTCCATACTCTATAAGTATTATGTTACAAAATTTGTATATCTTTCTGACTTTCTGTGATTTTTCTTCATTTAGCCTCCACCTCCAAATGCAGAAGCAGCTGCTGCTTAGGCGGCTAGGTTGGCTAGACATACAAATATAATTAATCCCTAGTCATACAGCGAATAATACTTATAATATAATCATGAGTTATGGAGACGCAAATAACTTATCAAGCATTTTCTGTCTATTTTTTGTGCAGTGGTTAACAAGGTGCATTACGATGCCAGGGGTCCTGGGTTCGAATCCCGGACTGGGAGTGTGTGTTCTTTATGTTGGTCCTCTCATCAATTTCACATCACTCATTGTCATCTTCATCTTCACGATTAGCCAAAAAGTGTCAGAAAAGCGAAGTAAAATAAACCAAATCATTCATTTATATATTTCTATATTACGACGATTTTCTACCTCTTGGGTTAAATGTGACGATGAGGATAAATGATGAGCGGAAGGAATGGCGATGGGACAGACATGATACAACCAGTGGCGTAGCATTATAGTATGCCCGGCGTTCCCAGATTTAAAATTTCATATATGTTTGACCTTCATGGAATTATAATAGCTATTTTTCGCGATCCGCTTGCAATGCTCCACTCTCAACACTTGTTCTAGCATCTCTTTTCAATGCCTTTCCCGGCCGGACGCCGGGCAGGTTCGGCGTACAGGACTCTATATTCCTTGCTGCCTTTCTGGAGGGAAAGCTTCGATTTCTACAACACACGCCTAAATGCTCTATCGTACGGAGCAGAGAGGTCTACCGTGATTGGTTCATGTGACCCTTCCTGCCTTCTGAAGCAGATGACAGTGATAGAATTCTTACCCGGTTCTTCGCGCTCGTGCCACTCGTGCTATGTGATGGTACAATACGCAATATTGACTGACGTAACTTTACCAATCTCAAATATACTGCTTCTTAATGGCCACTGCATTGTATAATTTATCGCAAGTAGAGGTAGTTGAGCGGTTCAAAGTCACACTTGGTACGAGGCCTATTATTTTTATTAATTTAAGCACAATGGAAAACCTATTTTGATGATGTTTTTGTCGATTTTGTACTATTGCAAATCTGTGTTTTTTCACCTCACACTTGGTACGAGTGGTACAAGGCCTATTGTTTTTATTAATTTAACCACAATGGAAAATCTATTTTGATGATGTTTTTGTTGATTTTTTACTATTGCAAATCTGTGTTTTTTCATCTCACACTTCGTACGAGTGTCATAATTTCTTACGAGTTAAAGTACATAACGCCCACGCACGCACACCCAATGCTCACCCACACAAATTTACTTCTGGTCTACTTCTATTGCATCATGTTGTGCAACAAGTTATTACGCTACATTGTGATGGCTCATAAGGGTAAACTATTGCATCATGTTGCACAACAAGTTATTACACAATATTATGATGACTGTGCGCCTAACTTTAAGGCAATAAGTGGATTTTAATAGTAAATTTCAATGGTAACTACTATCTCTACCGTAGAGTTAGTCAACACACATAATGCCTTGCAGCGAAGCAAGTATATCAGGATCTAAGTGCCCCATTTCTATTGTCGGTGACTGTGCCTTCAATATAGATCACGGACACTCCCTCACGATTTCTTGTCACTTTATACAGCACAGTAGAGGATTTATCCAGAATTTTCCATCTGGGAATATAAGTTCGTATTTAGGGTGGAGTGTAAGGATAAATTAGAGCCAAAATGACTAAAAATTGAGTCATTCCATATCAAATCAAGAAGGTCTTCAACCCTACATTTTTTGATTCATTTGAAATTTGGCATACTGGAAGGGCCACTTGAGGTAGGAAAATATGCAACTTTGCAGATCCGTATCTTTTGTATTTCCGAAATTGTTGCAAACTGTGCGATTTTGACCATTTTTTGCAACATCTTCTTAACTTTAAATTGCAATATTTTGGCAACCAGGGCACATATAAAAAGTGATATGGACGGCGTTGGAAAGGTCTTGAAGGGCTCTTTCACATGAGATATAGCATGCCTATGCCAGGGTAAAAAAACAATTGAAGGTGGTGTAATGAAAACTTTGGTAGCCATTTTCTGCAAAACGGGTCTTTTACTTTTTTTAAAAAATAAATGTTATACATGCACTATTACTCAATAAGTATACAACATATAAAAATGGGATGCCAATGGGATCCAGAGTTATGTTATATTTAGGTTAGGTTAGTGTAGAGTATGGTAGGTTAGGTAATGGATGATAACAGGTTTTGATAGACAAATTCCTAATATTCCTAATATACAATATTGTTTGAATTAAAGTACATGAATATGATGTTTAAATTCCCCTTTATTAGAAATACAGGGTGGCTCAAAATTTGGTTCTATAGTATATGGTATATTAGCGCACATAGCGAAAAATGAAAAGAGGGGAAAGTTGGTGGAAGTAGGTAGTTTTAATCTAAAGTGCTTACAGTTTCAACATAGTATACACCGTTCAGGATGTACACTGGTACGACCCTAATTGTAAAGAAAAATGCCCAATGCTTGGTCCGGAATATTGTATGGTATTGCATTTAGAGTTTGAAGTGGATGTATTTTTAAAAACAAACAAAAAACACAACTTTTTCGGGGAAAAAACTTTCTTTGGGGATAAAACGTTTTTTGCACGGCTTTTTTGTCTCCCCCCCCCCCAAGTATTTCAAATCAATGAAAATACACAACTTTACTGCATTTCTCTTGTTTCACAGCTTTCATTTATCTTTCCGCACTGTAAAAAGACACCCATATCAAAATTTAAAGTACAAGTTTCGATGTGAAATTCATAGCTAGACATAAGCAGTTTGCAAAAATGACTGCTTTTTTTTTTTTTGAATGGATAGTATCTCCCAGATGTTTTCTTCAAATTTCAGTAGGTTTTAAAATATATATAAAGGGTGGCGCAAGTCATCATCCTATTTGAACTGACCTTTATTTTGACATCTTGTTTATATCAGTAGTGTCTTGTCAGTTAAATAGAAGATACTCACCACATTTATTGTGTGTGAAAATGAATAAATATACCCCTCAAGAATGTGGAAAAATTGTGACAATTTTGCGTGACACATTTTCGGCCAGAGTAATATCCCGTTTTGGTGATTTTGCCATGGCCGGCCAGATCCCCACATGATGATTTGACCGCTACAGATTTTTTCATTTGAGGATATTTGAAGTCATTGGTTTATGTGAATAAGCAACTAAAGAATAATATTCAGCATGAAATTGAAAACATTTCCCTGCAGATTTCCAACACCATGGAAAATGCAATAAGAAGAGTCCAAATTTGCATCATTTCGAATGGTGGTCATTTATTGGATGTTATCTTCAAAAATTGAGGACATAAAACTTACAAGTATCAATAAAAGTTTAACACAAAAACCTACTTTGTTTAATTTAAAACCCAGGCTATAGGTTAAGAAAATCAGGTGCTGACTTTTGCGCCACCTTGTACATACATAGCATACACACACACACACACTCGCATAACTTGAGTAGTTTTGCATGTATATTTTGTAAATAGAATCTAATAGTATAATGTAATTTTCAAAGTTTGATTTATTTCTTTTAATTGTTGTTTTAAGTCCACTTTATGCACATATAGGATCATTGGGACTAGACCTACAGATCAAAGTAGGATCCAAACCACTGCGCAATGTGCCTAATGAGAGTATGGACATGAAAAGGTATATTTTTTCATTGGGGAATACATGGGTATAAGAAGTTACGGTAGGTAGTTTGCCCTGTTTATTGATAGCAAAAGGGTGGTGGATGAAGTTATCGGGTATTGAACCCGGGAATCCTTGATTACAATGCCAAGACATTGCCAATACACTTTTTAATATTTGAATTTGCACATAAAGGACAATAATAAAAAAGAAGAAATATTGCTATATCTTTTAACACATTAATCAAATGTATCCTTGATGATGCGGTGGCCACGGTGGCTCAGTCGGTAACGTGTCTGACTACCATGCTAAAGGTCTCGGGTTCGATCCCCGGCCGGTTCAAATCCAGGAACTTTTCTAACGATGGAAGCGGCCCCGGCACCCACCCAGCGTCGAATAAAATGGGTACCTGGGGGAAACCCTGGGGGGGGGGGGGTAAAGGTGGTCAGGGGCGTGATGCTGATCACATCACCCCCACTCACGACCGGATCAAGAAAGTGTGGGGCGTTACACCCTATATGCCTTCATGGCATGGTGCTATGCACAGGGGAGCACTTTACCTTTTTTTTTCCCTTGATGATGCAGTTTATTCTTGAACTATGTCTGTGAATGAAAATCATAGTATCGAACTCCTTTACATTTGTGTTTAGCATAATATAATTGTATTCAGCTTTTCAAGTGTATCAGGTCCAATTTGACTTAATGGCCACTAAACTTGGTCATAGAACAAGATCTGGTGTATTTTGGCCACCAGTGGAGGCGACCTTTCAACCAGCATGGGAATCGCCTTTATGGCAGTGACCCTCTGCTGCCGCATTTACCTACAAAGGAACTCCAATTAGGACCAGAGATGTCCAGCCTCTGGAGGCCGTGCCTCAGCCTCTGCCTCCAGGAGCCTTGCGGCACTGAGGCCGAGTTGGAGATCGGAGGTTGAGGCCGACCTTGAGCTTGGAGGCTGAGGCTGTGTGAGGTCGGAGGCTGATGCCCTGTGAGGTCCGAGGCCGATTTGGAGTTCGGAGGCTGAGGCCGAGGCCGAGTTGAAGGTTGGAGGCTGAGGCCGGAGGCAGAGATGGAGTTCGGAGGCTGAGATGAAATTTGGTGGCTGAGAGGGAGTTCAGAGACTGAGGCCGTGTGAGGTTGGAGGTTGGGCCTCGCAAGCAAATCAAATGAAAAGCTCTCCCTACATAATAGCAGAATCCAATCTGCATCTCGCTTCTAATGGATTTTACTATGGGAATTTATATGAAGTTCGGACTTTGTGAAACTGTCTTTGTCCTTCAGAAAGGAAGCCTGCCTTCTACCAGTTGTTCATATCAGCAATGCCAGAGGTGATTTTTGGCCTCAAGGGTAGGTTGTATTCCTTTATTTGGCTTCTCGCTTGGCTCTCTGTGGCGTAGGGAGCAGTCCGTTCGTTTATCTCTGTTTTTCTTTTATCAGATGCTATTTTGAGTGTATTCTGGAAAGAAGGTCCATAATTTCTGGACTATCTAGAAACCACATCCAGAAATTGTAAAGTCGTTGTCGCATGCCTCCTGGAAAGGAAAGTATGCTCCTGTTCACCACCTGTGTTAGGAAACGCAAGGCCAGCAGACTATAACTGAGGTGCCTATGTTCTGAAAAAAATGAAAATATAGACACGTTCCATACCTCGTAAAATTCTATGTTAAATCTAAACATGATTATTAATATTGTGTAATCATTCATTAGCCCCTTCTCTTAACACACACAGGATTTCCCATGAACTGTAGAAGAAATTGGCCAACTTCTTGTCAGTTCAGACTAGTGATGTCCAGCCTCCGGAGGTCGGGCCTCAGCCTCGGCCTACAGAAGCCGTGCGAGGCTGAGGCCGAGGCCGAGTTGGAGTTCGGAAGCTGAGACCATGTGAGGCCGAGATGGAGCTCAGAGGCTGAGGTCGTGTGAGGCAGGAGGCCGAGACGGATATTGGAGGCTGAGGCCGTGTGAGGCTTGAGGCCGAAGTCAAATGGCCATCTCTGATTAGGACTACTGCTTGGGCAAGAAGTTGCAACATTAAAAATCGCCCTTCCCCAAGCAGTCAGCAGGGAAACAGGATTTTGTCAAAATAACTGTTCTACGCTGTGAATGGACATCGGTTGGTATGGCAGCTCCATTATAGTGTAGTGGTTCTGAACCGTTGTGAGATCACAGCATCGTAAAATCATTTTATAAAAGACAATGCCATGCTAAAAAAAAATTAATTCCTGCACCCTTGAAATTAAGTATTAATAAATAATGGAATATGCTATATGTCTAGGCTTGTTGACAAATATGAAATTGGGTTTAAAATAGTTGGCAACCATTTGATGTAATGGATTCATGGCCAGGTACTGGACCACACGGCCTGGCAGTTGAAAAACCGTCCTAGTGCATGGTGGTCCCCAAATCGAGGCAGAAACTGAAATAGATTGGCCACAAATGAAAAAAAAAAACATAAAAAAATCTGCCTTTTTGGCAGTAAAATTTTGATCTCTGCCATATAATCACCCCCAGGACTATGTGTGACTTCAAAGAATAGTGCATCATTTTCAGTCAGAGGTATGTAATTGCTGCCATCACCCCTATTTTGATACTGAACAAGTCCAGTTGGCGCATGCACACTTCTGTCCATGGTCCATGGACTATACCTACTGAGATCATACGGCTTTGAAGGACAGTATCAATGAAGATTTATGCATAAAGTGTAAATCAGAAACTTTGCTTTTCATAAACTGGATCTAACATCCTTTTTTGTTATTCAATAAATATTCAATTCCATGTCTTTTGACATTAAATTTCTTAACTGTACTCTTCTTTTATACAAATGTTGGTGGTCTTCACTACACATAAGCTAGATAATGAATATGTACTGTTATATATCTAATCTTATACCTTCTTTATACCTATTCATGTAATAATAATACAGTATTAATTAATATATGCATTATGAAAAGATCTATAAATTATATTAAGGTATACATTTAACATATATGCAACATTCAATAAAAAATCTGGCCATTTTCCAACAACACTACTTGCATTCTCATAAGTAACGTTGGGCTCTCCCTTGCAGTAGCATACCAGTGGCGTGGCGTGAATTTTTCAAAAGTGTTACCAGTCGCGGTCATCAGACATTATCATATCCACCCTGACCCCCCCCCCAAAAAAAACAAAAAAACAACATGCCTTTGATCTGGATTTTTGTACTTTTTTTTTTGCAATCCGCTCAGTGATTTATTTAGCCACAATCACTCCTAGAAAGAACTACCACTCATAAGAGAGTTGCCGCGAAAATCCAGTGAATAGTAGTAGAGCCTTGTCAACCATCTCTGTTTCTTTGCAAAGAGGTGGAAAAGGGAAGAACCACCACAGTATGACGTTTCTACGGTGAGCAGACGACAGAATTCTCCTCCTCCAGCGGTGGAAGAGAAGTCCAGATGTATGTTCTACTGTTGACAACTTAGTTTCTTGGAGCAAGGTTTGTCCAAATCACAAATCGCATCAAGTACTTATCTTATCGTCTATTACGTAAACAGTTTCAGTTGTAGTTAAATCCAGCTTTGGCTTTGCAGTCTAGCTCTTGTTGCTTCAGAGAAGTATTATCCCCATTTTAGGTGGGATTTAGCTCTTTTCTGCACTGAGAAGAAAGTCTGGTTGGCTGCAACAAATCCTAGTTACACCAACCAAATCCCTTGTTTGTTATATGCGAGCAAAACGTGAAGGTTCAGAGTACAAAATTATTTGATTGACTTAATCTTGTTCATCCAACCAAATCATCTGTTTGTTGTATCTAATTGGGTCCAGTTCTCTGAACAAGATGCTTGGTACCATCAACCAAATTAACTTGTTGGCAGTAAAGGTTATTTTATTGGAATTATTATTATTAAAAATATTAAAAAGCGTGAAATCCTGGGGACAGGGGGAGGGGATTTCCCCCTCAAACAATTTTGTCCTGTAAAAATCCAGTTGGTCAACGAACTGCTTTGTTAGTTTATGAATACCTGATGTGTATGTTTGTGTGTATATACACATATGTATATAATAATACACACATACTTATACATATCAGGTATTTATAAAGTAGCAGACCATTTCCTAAACCAACTGAATTTTTTTAGGACAAAATTGTTGGTGGGTTGAAATTATATAAACACACACACACACGTATATATATATGTATGTATGTTTGGAATGCAGATTCGGAAAGGAGGGGAAAAAATACGATTGTCATATGAAACATTTGTCTGTACCACCTACCTTTTTCCATGTAGAAAATGGTTTTGCAAAAAAAGGAAGGTGAGCCAAATCGAGTATACCGAGCTTAACAATTAAGATAAATGCAGCGCCATAACAGTTTCAGAAAGTGCAGGACACAAGCTTTCCAACGATATGCCACATGATGAATCGTGGGACTAAAAAAGGATGAAACCACGTGACCCAAAAAAGGGGGTCTAAAGTTAGGGAAGAACTCGAAAATTTCGAATGACAAGGGGGGTCGAGTAATACCTCGTTTTAAAGGTCACAGAAAACGTTAAAAGTATGCAAACATGATTTTGTAATCCACTGACCGGTTTCAAAATCACAACCAAAACAATTCCGACCCCTGAAGTTGGTTTTCCAAAGTGAGGAATTACATACGTAAATAGCAAAACACAAACACTGGACAGAGTACATAAGATCCTGTACAAACAATTATGGTAATGGGTCCGCTCTTGAAACACTGTACTACTGTAAGCTTTGTTTGAACTGCAACTTTGATGGCCCTTCACACTTTCTCCAGGCTTAGGACTGGCAACGAATGGTTTACTGTCACACACAATAAGGAATTCGTTGGCGTGTTTAACAGCTGCTTTGCCAACGAAAAAGGTCCTTTTCTCACAATTGATTGCCAAACCATTGTTTGACAAGAGAAATGGGCCTAACTGAAATGATGATAAGAAAAACGAAAGAGTAATCAGAAACCAATGAACAACGAAAACGAGAAGAATAGGTAAAGCACCCAGTGTGATGCACATTTACCAACTTACAGTAGATGTTCAGAATGTCTTCCCTCGGTCTCAATGCATTTCTGCACACGGACACTGAAATCATTCTGTGCTGCAATAACTTCTGCCTCACTAATCTGCCTGCATGCAGCAACTATGCGCTCGATCATGTCGTCCCTCGCCCCAGAGGTAATAATCTAAACATGTTAAGTCTGGTGACCTATGAGGCCAGGGCACAGGCCCACCTCTACCTACCCAGCAACCACGAAACATTGCATTCACCTGATTCCTCGCTGTGAGCTCAAAATGTGCTGGGCAGCCATTTTGTTGTAGCCACATGTGTGTTCGGATGTGTAAGGGGCGTCTTCAAGAAGACTGGGCAATTGTTCTTGAAGAAATGTGCGGTACACAACTCCCGTAAGCCTTGCTTGAAAAAAATGAGGTCCAATTATTCGTCTGCCGATGATTCCACACCACACATTCACCGTGGGTTTTCGGCGGCCCAGTAAAGCATGTTGTGCCAATTTACCTGACCATCACTTTTAAATGTAGCCTCGTCAGACCACAACATTTCGTCCATTCACTTGAGCTTGAGACCACATGCAAAAGTCTATCCTGCTTTGAAAATCAGTTCCATGTAGCTCTTGATGCAAGGACACATGGTACGGATGAAATCTGTGATCCTTTAAAATCCTTCTCACTGTACTTGCACTGACACCAGAATCATGAGCAACTTGCCTGATACTCACGTGAGGATTGAGATGGTAGGCTGCAAGTACACCAGCAGACGTCTCATCTCGAACAGGCCGAGCAATGACCTCATGTTCGTAACTACTAGAAAGATGAACATTGCCCCTTCTGCATACACGATCAGCAAGGGTGCGAAAAACCTGTTTTGAACGATGTTCCCGATCGGGATACCTTGCAGCATACACACGAGCAGCAGCAGAACTATTTCGTTGGCACTCACCCAACACCATGAGCATATCAAATGCTTCTTCGTTTGTGAAAGGCATTATTAGTTCACATTCAACAATTTGCCACTGCGAATTAAGTACAGGAATGCACACTACCCGCGAGGAATGCACTGAGGTACCACACAATGCCCTCGACGATGCAACCACTTGTAACAGACAACGGTGAATGGGACCAAGATTGGAGGGGCATATTCGCGTTATCAGTGGAAGCACACTGGAACCGACTGCTATACAGGAGAGCTCGTCACACCTCGACCTGTGGTACTTTCCGATTACCTTTGTTGAACCGGGCAGTGGGAACAGCGTACATGCAGTCAAATGGAACTGGATGCACCGGCAATTGGCGTACTTTGTCGACTGGGCCAGCATGCTGTGTTGTGTACTGCAGCCTACCTAACACGTGGGCTTATGCTTATTCCTACTCGTACACAATTGACCTGAAGTTCTACTCATTGCATGTTGTACACTCACAGAGGCAAATACTAATACGAAACCACAAACCTCTCACCCGGACGTTCAGTACACTGACGTAACATGTGACGGGTGGCATGGTCTGACAATGGTAGCGAACCAGTAACCATTTAGAAACCTTGTCATGAATAAACAGCTGTTCCGCTGGCATTCTTTGTACAGGATCTCATGTACTCTGTCCAGTGTTTGTGTTTTGCTATTTACGTACGTAATTCCTCACTTTGGAACACCAGCTTCAGGGGTCGGAATTGTTTTGGTCGCCATTTTGAAACCGGTCAGTGGATTACAAAATCATGTTTCCACCCTTTTCACGTTTTCTGTGACCTTTAAAATGAGGTATTACTCGACCCCCTTGTCATTTGAAATTTTCGAGTTCTTCCCTAACTTTAGACCCCCTTTTTTGGGTCACGTGGTTTCATCCTTTTTAGTCCCACGATTCATCATGTGGCATATCGTTGGAAAGCTTGTGTCCTGCACTTTCCGAAACTGTTATGGCGCTGCATTTATCTAATTGTTAAGCTCGGTATACTCGATTTGGCTCACCTTCCTTTTTTTTCCAAACCATTTTCTACACGGAAAAAGGTAGGTGGTACAGACAAATGTTTCATATGACAATTGTATTTTTTCCCCTCCTTTCCGAATCTACATTCCAAACATACCCTTCCCATTTGAAAATTGCACGAACGGGGCATATATATATACAGGGTGTTTCAGAGCAACCCAGACACTACCT
Organism: Lepisma saccharinum; assembly: GCF_977018435.1. Classification (NCBI taxonomy): domain Eukaryota; kingdom Metazoa; phylum Arthropoda; class Insecta; order Zygentoma; family Lepismatidae; genus Lepisma; species Lepisma saccharinum. The sequence continues at coordinate 33,531,762 of NC_139239.1, read as the reverse complement.
TTTTCTCGAGAACGGGAGATCGTATCAAGTTGTAACAAAAAAATGCACCACTAAGTTGGGCCCAAAGAACCCGTAGAAAGTATTTGCAACAGCCAGAAAGCCACCCTTTGTAGTTTTAGTGGGGGGGCACATGCCCCGTTCGTATATATATATATATATCATAATAATAATTCTCTCTCACACACACACACACATACATATGTATTTGTGTGAATTAAGTTTTTCCCCCTCCTTCACCAGTCTTTAATGATTTCTTTCCATCCTGAAGTAAAGTAATTTCCTGTTAATTACAGCAGCATGCTGGTGCAAAGGGTGCATGGAAGGCCCCCATATATTTCCTTTTTATCTTCGAAGTGGAGATGTGATCAGAACCATGCTGGAGCTTCCTTTACACCCCCAGTGTTATGAGGGTGGATGTGTGCCATAGCTGCTTGTACTAGGACAGATCAAAAAATTTCCTCCCAAAATCACATATCCTGATAACCAAAACCAGGTGTCCTGTATGGTAGTCGGACATCCTACAGACTGGACCAACATGTTAAACAAGACCACCAGTTACAATGTACATAGGAAATCTACACTTAATGCTCTGTACTTAGCTAAAAAAAAATGGAACTTTATTTTTGAGGTACTGCAGTACCTTGTGAATGTTGCAAAGACAGATTGCAATTTCATTATATATTTTTGCATTATGTTTCGTAGGCATATTCACCATAGCTACAAAATCTATATGGTATATTCCATTTCTTCACACTGACATTATAGACAACAAATAATACTTTAAAGTATTATTAACTCTAGAACACTAGCATGTTCCCATATTACAGTGTAACCCAGAACACTAGCACGTTCCCATATTACAGTGTAACCCAGAACACTAGCATGTTCCCATATTACAGTGTAACTAGCACTACATAAATTTTACTTACATGAAGCAATCTATTTTCAGCACAACCTCTACATCATGAAAACAGTGTGACGATTCCTTTTGAAAATCAACTTGTGTATATTCCTTATATTGGGGTTTTATTCTTCATTTTTAAAAGTATAAACATGGTTTTATTAATTCTAGTTTCTGGACTTTTAACCACTGTTAACTAGAATGAATAAATCACCACTGATTAGCTACAAAGAAGAATGGTTTTATTAAACATATAATATTTTAAAAGAATGTCTTGATTGTCAAGCCAATATGTACATTAAGAATGAAGGTGAAAAGTTCAAACAATGAAAATTAAACAAAAAAAATATTCATAACACTGTAAATAAGGAACGAATGCAATATTGTAATCCTGCAAGAAAATAGTGCATGCTTCTAAACTTTTGTTCAAAATCTAACTATCCAAGTCGAATTTACGAATGTCAAAATAATGTGAAAGATTTTTCTCGTTTTACTAGAGCTACGCAAAATTGACATACATTGTACAACATAACACACAAAATCAAGATGATCAGCACTTACCTTCTCCTTATGTCTGACAGACTGGTCGAGGCACTGCTAGGTGGAGGGACGTGTATCTGAGAGGTAAGGAAGGGAATTGAGGGAACACCACATGTAAATTTTACGTACACTAGTGTTCTAGGGCTAAACCATTCGATATATGGAAAAAAATATAAATCAGCCCTATTGTGTTCAAAGATAAAATGCAGGTCACCCTTTGTCACACAGGCAGAGTGGTGAGATTGTTTGCAATGGAAAGAGCCAACATGTGGTCGGAAGTTATTAAATATTTGGAAGGTGGGTGGTTTTGGTTATTTTTTCGTGAACTTTTTTTTATATATTTACATTTCCATTTTTTTCCACCATTACACTACTCCAGTGCACAAGTATACAAAGAAATATTAACGCAGGGGGATTTAATGTTACAGCAGTTACACTAAATTGCTGTAAAAAGTAGTTGAACCACAATTAAAAAAAACATTTTAATATTTTATCACCATGATATATGCATGAGAAATAATTAAGGCACATATTAGTGTTCCAAAATGTCTGCGAAACTTGCATGCATTTTAGAAACTTCTTTTACACGTGTGAGCACAAGCTGTTAAATAGGTGCCACAATGCTTAAAAAAACAAACCACACAAGCAATTTAAAAAATTCTTCTTGCACATGGAGCAATTAAACATATAATTTTAAAGGTGCAAAATTCTGATTACAGCACATATCTCACAGTCAGTTGGAGACTGCATGAGAGGTGCCATCCTTAACCTAGAACTGTCCTAAAACGGCTGTTTTACTGCACCAGATTAAAACCACATGACACTTCTTCCTGCCTGCATATGTGTGTCACATCCAAGGTACAAATTTCCATGGTGGAAGAGGGATTTCCCACCTTCCCACCAACAATCATGTTCTATTAAATTTTTTTGTGTTATAACAAGAAAGATAAGCAATTAGTTTTGACTTTACTTAGAATACTATCAGAAACACATACAAAGAAGGAAGAACAAGAATGATGTCTGTCTGTGTGTGAATGTTGCATACATCTCTTGTTCTCTCTCTCCCTTTAGAGTTGGGGTATGGGGTTAAAATGTGCTTCTTTAGACATAGATAATATTTTATAATTATATCAAATTGGACAAGTAAGGAACAGAGTTGTTGCTGCGAAGGGGCCTGTCACCCTAGGACCCTGGAACACAGATATTAGACCAACCTGTTATTTCTCATCCATTTCTCACCACCTTTCATCAGAAATAAAACAGCACTTACATGTTAATAGGAAACTAATGTCTTCTTAAAATCTCCAATTTTTTGCCCCTCCACCTAATTACGTATAACAGATTTTTAATTTGCATTCAAATTTGCAGATTTGAACAATACCACACACTGCTTAAATGAAGATGATGTGGGATGCACAACCAACTGTCCTTTTATTAGCCACATTTCTTGAATGTGAAGTTTTCTTTTTGTCGGATTCAACAGAAAAGAGTAGGCACACAAAATGTCTTCAATGTCTAAGTATGCCAGCTACATCAAGGTAGGAGGGGTGTAAATTTGGTGCAGGGGTTGCGAAAATCTATTCTCGTCCTGGGCACTGAAATATCTAGCTACAGCTTTGATAAGGAGTGAGAGGCCATTAACAGATTTACACTATTATAGAAACATAACACAATAGAAGTATGAAATTTTCATTATTATTATTAATAGAAAGCAATAATTAAATAAAATCTACTTATTAAAAACATTTCACCTATCGTTTATCTTGACATTTTGAACCAGTTGTTAAAGTAATTAATTTGTTAGTTTATGAATGTAGCAAAATTATTTTTTTTTATTTATGTTTAATGCATGGTTTCGAGCTTGCTCCCCACCCTCAAAAAAAAAATCCTGGGTATGTGCCTGCCTACCCTGTTGAGCATCATCCACATTTCCACATCCTTCATTGAAGATTCAAATTCTCTGTACCATTGAATCACTTGTGGCATGATCTTCAAACCACCTCACAAATTTGATGATAAATTTCAGACGTTTTCATGTTTCTTGTTTTCCAGAAACAGATCATAGATGGCATCTCACATGTGGCGAGCTTCTCAATTTTACTGTACATCATAAACACACAACATGATGCATAAACATTGATCAAATGCCTGTTAATGGTGCCCATGCCTTGCCAAATTAATAAACTTGGCACACATGCCCACCATCATGAATCAGCACTGGTGACAATATTTACAAATGGAACTTATTACCTTGATATCCCTCATATATAAGTAAACTTTCAAACATATTACAAGATGAATAAGATGAAAATAAGAAAGAAGTTGTCCTATCACACAATATTTACTCAACCAGATAGAGCAAACATCATGGAGGTCAGCTTCTTTCCTGTTTTCTCCATTATCTAATTCATGGCAGCTCAAGGAGAACATTGATGGTTGATTTGAAAAGAAAACTGATATATGTACTCTGTGATTCAAAAGTAAAGCATGTTTATAACATGCAACTGGGAGAAAAATTTAAAATCGGATTCATTCATAATGAAGCCTCGTCTATAGACATATTTTAAAATACTTTTGGTTGAACATAGGAAAATCTAGAAAATTATTCTATTCAATGGATTTATTTCTTCAGAAAGCAATTTCAGGCATAAGAAATGATCAATGGGTGTTGTGTTACTGGTGACATGTTAATCGGTGGTTTGTGGGTAACAGAGGTCACTTGCAGTATTTAATAAATTAGGAATAGTGAGTTTATGGATAGAATGAAAAAAGGATAAGCCAAAAGGAAAATAGTGGAAGTCTTAGAAATTTAGTACAGCATGAGACATGATGGAATAATGAAAGCCTTAACTGAAGGAGGAATAGAAAAAAAAACACTGGCAGGCCCAGGATGGAGTATGTAGCCAAAACTTTCTCACAACTAAAGATTTCAATGGCAGATCTTCACCACCCCCAGCAATGGAACGGAAAACCTTCCCCGAAAGGAATAAATTCAGGGTTCTCTGTCTTACAAAGCCTTTGGAGAGAAACTCATTGGAGAATATATATATATATATATATATATATATATATATATATATATATGGATAAAAGCAAGGAGGGCCAAAAGGGCTAAGTAAAAATCAAATAAGGTAAAAGGAAACACTCACCGGACAGTAGGAAAATTCAAAATTTTCGCTAATTTATAGCATCATCAGTGTGAGAAGAAACAGAAGACGGAACCGGAAGTTGGGGTCCTGCAGAGTTGCCAGGTCCCCATTGAAGAAGAAGCGGTGCGTAGAACGAAAAAAACACTGTTTCGTCACCAGGCTCGTCGTATACTGTGAGTGGGGAGGATGAGGCGGGAGGGTGGGTGAGGGTTGGGCATTACTGGGTGGCCTTGTTCAGGCCAGGTGGAGTGGTTGCACTCATGGCCGATATATAGGCCCTCTCCCATCTTTTGCGAACAGAGGTGTTGGCTGGTTGGGGTAGAAGGTGGATGATCGCTACCCGGAAGCAGTCGTTGAAACTGATGTTGTGGTGGTTGGTGTGGACGGCGACAGTGAAGTCCAGGTTGTGGGTGGAGGAGCGGTGGTTATTGATGCGGAGGTTGAGGGCCGTTGATGTTTCCCCCAGGTAAAAATCACCACAGATGTTGCAGGTGAGGATGTAGATAAGGTTTGAGGCATGGCAGGTCCCTTTGGGATGGAGGGTAAATTTGCCAGTGGCCGTGTGCACCTGGAGGGTGTGAGAAGTGATGAGGATGGGACAGGTCTTGCACCTGGGTCGGTTGCATTTATGGGCAGGGGGGTGTTGGATATGTGGTGAAGGAGTGTTGTGGACCAGGATGTTTTGGAGATTAGGGGGGCGTTTGAAAACCACCCTGGGTTTGTCGGGAAATATGTTTTTGGTTTCGGGATCACTGTGGAGGATTGGGAGAAGAGAGTGCAGTGTGTGCCTGATTTTGTTGAGGTGGGGATGATATTGGGTGATGAGTGCAGGTGGGTTGGTGGCAGCAGGTTTCTTGGTGGTAGTGGTATGTGAGGCAGCTCGTGATATTTGCTTGGTGACCAGGATGGAGGGATATCCACGGTTAACCAGGACCTGGTGTAGGCGGAGGTTATAATTCTGGCGGGAGGTGGGTGAAGTGTTCAGGCGCTGTCCCCTGAGGGCCAGAGAGAATGGAATTGCTTTTTTGGTGTGGAACGGGTGGGAGCTGGAGAAGTGTAGGTATTGCATGTGGTTGGTGGGTTTTATGTGGATGGAGGTAGTCAGGTGTCCTCCCTCGATGTGCACGTCCACATCCAGGAAGGTGATCTGGTTGGGGGAGTGTGTCCAGGTGAATTTTAGGGAACGGAAGTGGTTAAGTTGGTCCAGGAAGGCTGACAAGGATGGTTCTCCATGTGTCCAGAGCATGAAGATGTCGTCGATGAAGCGGAGCCAGAGGAGGGGTTGGAGGGGTTGGGTAGCCAAAAACTCTTGCTCAAGTTGGCCCATGAAGAGGTTTGCATAGGATGGGGCCATTCTGGTACCCATGGCTGTACCTCGGATCTGTAGGAAATTTTGGTTTTCAAAGGTGAAGTTGTTACAAGTGAGGACAAGGTGGGCTAGGTGGGTCAGGAAGTTGGTGCTGGGGTTGTGAGGTTTGGGTCTGCTATTGAGATAGAATTCTATGGAGCGGAGGCCATGGGAGTGAGGTATGTTGGTGTAGAGGGAAGTGACATCAATGGTGGCAAGGATGGTATTTGGGGGCAATGGTGGGAGGGTGCTGATTTTCTGGAGGAAGTGGTTGGTGTCACGGAGGTAGGAGGGCAGAGCTTTCACAAGAGGCTGGAGATGGGAGTCAACAAAGGCTGAGATTCGTTCAGTAGGTGAGTTATAGCTGGACACAATGGGTCTGCCAGGGTTGCCAGGTTTGTGGATTTTGGGCAATAGATAGAAGGTGGGGGTGCGGGGATTGTCGGGTATTAACATGGCGGTGGTACGAGCTGTTAGGCCTTCAGGTGGGCCGCGGGTGTGGATGAAGTCCCGGATTTTGGTGAGGTGTTCGGCGGATAGGTCAGCTGTGGTGGGTTTGTAGGTGGAGGGGTCAGCCAGCTGGCGGTTGGCTTCCGCCAGGTAGTCTTGAGAGTTCAAGACCACCGTGGTGGACCCCTTGTCAGCTGGGAGGATTTTGATGTTGTGGTTGTTGCGGAGGTCTCTGAGAGCTTTCTGTTGGGGGGGATTGAGGTTAGGTTGGTTGTGAAAGTTATTTAAGAATGAGCTGTCAGAGGTGGTGGAAATGACGGCAGTGATGTATCTTTCCAAGGGGTGGTTGGTGGGCAGGGGGGGTGGATCTTGGGAGGAGGGGGGGCTAAATTGAAGGAGGCTCGGGTGGGTTTCACTGGTAGTAGTTTGGAGTGAGGGATTTTTGGCCCAGAAATGTTGCCATCGGAGGCTGCGAGCAAATGTGTGTATGTCAAAAAGTAGGCGGAATTGGTTGGGGGGAGTTGTGGGGGAGAAGGTGAGGCCTTTGGATAAAACAGCTATTTCATCAGTGCTCAGTTTATGGCTGGATAAATTGAGTACAGTCTGGTTGTTTTTGAGTGGGTTAGGGTCATTGGTGGTCATGGATCTGGTGGGGGTGGGTTTGTCCGTGGACTGGTTGTTTCCCAAGGTGCGATGTATGGGAGTGCAGTTTTGGTTTTCAGGGGGGGTCTGTGGTGGTGTGGGAGGGGTGGGCAATGGTAGAGGGGGGTCGGGTAATAGCGGGCATGTTGGTGTTTATATATATATATATATAAATATATATATATATATATCAAACAAATCACTCAATCATGTCAGTGATGTAAATAATGGCAATGCAAGCTTTGAAACTTGTGTATCATACTGAAGCACCTAAGCCCTTTTTGTAACTCAGAAAGAACACCCATTTCTACTTTTGTAATAAAGATAAAAGTGGAAAAGTGAATACATTTCCAACAAACATCAGACCACAATGTGGATTTTTCAAGTTCTAGTCTGCAGTCTTAACCTCATCAGGGACTTAAAAAACATTATGTGCACTGTTTTGTATTGGAAGCATAATTGTAATACAATTATCATAAAGAAAACAATACTAGGGTTGGGGTAATGGTATGGGGGAGGGGAGGGGAGAAACCATGACATGCACCTGGGCCCCTATTTTACTTAGAGCACTGGTATTGGTACTGAACAAACTGTCCCATCCCCCTAATCAATATATTTAGGAAATAAAAAAAATACCATTACAAATATGATTCTTCGTGAAAAAAAAAACCACACAATAAACTCATTTTATACAATATTCTTGATACTTGTGAAACAAAAGTGTACTGTAATCATACATTTGTGCACTTGTTTTTTTCTCTTTACAGCACTGTGGCTTTACTTTTGGGTGTGTGTTTTAAGTCTGTATCAAGAGTTTCGTAAGCACGAAAAAGATGATTTGGAAAGAATGAAGAGGATCATGACACAGGGTGCACAAAATGCTGGTACAAATAGTCATGCTGCTTACCCTATACGTCGTTTACAAATATCACCAGCACCAGAACCATCAGTATAAAGATAATTAAAGGATAACAAGCCACCCTGTGTTCATAGTTACGTAAGGGTATTTTCTGAAATTCATTTGTTTTATTGTATTTTTTCTTATTGTACACTTTCTGCCACTTTTGGCTGTCCACAATAATGAGACTGTAATGAAGATTGCATGAAATTATGATGATGGGACACATGTACAAGAAAAAAGCCTTTGTCCAACTCAGGACTCAAAACTGAAACCTTGGATACCAAGATTGTAAATCAAACTGCTCAATATGCTGGACCACTGAGATAGCTCATTTTTCTGTAAAATTTTTCTGGACCTTTGGCTGATGCAGAGTAGCTTCTTTGAAATTTCCAATCCCTTTGAAAAACTGCTATGATATTCCAAAATCCGAAAAATTGCATATGCTTAAAATTTTTTCTAGAGCATTCATGTAACTCTGCATGTGTGGTTTGCTCTGTTCTCTAGATAATATCAATAATTTAATGCTTATGTAGCCATGAAACTATTGTGAATTTCTAAGCAAGAACGAAAGCAAACCACATGAAGAGTCATGTGAATGATCTACAAGAAATTCTAAGCATTTGTAATATTTCAGATTTTAGAATATCATAGCAGTTTTCGAAAGGCGTGGGAAATTTTTAAAAAAGCTGGCCTGGCATCGGCCAAAGGTCAAGCCGATCATTTATAGCATGTGAAAGTCTTGCAAAATGTACCTCCCACATCCAAGAATGTATTACTAACCATATCCGTCTCTACCCTTTTCTTTACCCATCTCTCTTAACAAGGTCTGAAGCCAGCACACTATGCTAGCCACTGTACGATGGAGACTGACTAAAGGCTATATTGAGCATACCCATATTTCCCTGTGAATTACACTGCCAAAACTGGTGATGTACGCATTGGTGGATAAGAATTGTTTTGTGTTCACTCTGAATAATGAGTTAGAAAGTGTATATGATTCTCATAAAGACCCGGAATATGTACCACCGACAAAGAATGAGGAGAATGAAGAGGTTGCCAATCAAAAATACGACTGACTGACTGGCTACATACATTCTATTTCATGTAAAACGTGGTATCTACTGTATATACCATTGTTTACATGCAGCAGTGTGCATAATGGCAGTTTCGAATTAAATTTTACTCTTGTACCTGGAGGTGAACTGCAATCTAGTAGAGAAGCACATACTTTTCTTCTACTAGATATAAATAACTGTAGTCACATAGAAATTAGTTTGATTTTTAATTGGGTATGCACATTCAAGGCTGCTTTAAGATACCATGCTTTACAAGCAACGTCAAAAATGTATTACACTTAAGGAATATGTAATGTGATCTGAATCGTACCAATTATTTGGAACAGTTTAGTTTTCTTATAAAATTAATATTTCTTTCATGAATTTGTAATGCTCATTATAAAAGTTATATTTTTATTGTGGACCTAATAATGTATTTGTAATTTAATTAACTTTCGTATTTATGATATGTGTGACTTTGATGAAAGCAAATTATTTTATTCTTGAAATTGCAAATATGTCTTCTTCTTGGTTCGAAATTATAACTATTTTAATCCATACGAGCTAAATATCACTGAAAACTATTAAAACCTTAAGCCCTGTGTACATGTAAAATCATTCTTTACAAACATGTCAAATTAAAGAAAAATTCAACAGAAAGTTACAAGGTCATAATTGTGTGTTCATTGCTTTATTTTACTTCACTTTTCGTGTCACTTTTGGCTTATTTGCGAAGATGGAGATGAGTGATGATATGATGAAATTGATGAATAAGCATTTAAAAACATCCATGCCCAGGCTGGGATTCGAACCCAATACCCCTGGCATCGTAGTGCGATGTGCTAACCACTCCGCCACAAGGGGCTGGCAATTGTTATCTTGAAGATAAAGACTTAAACTAGGGATGGATTTTTCGAAAAAAATGTTTTTCGATTTTTCGTTTTTTGAAAAAAATATTTTTTCGAAGGAAAAAAAAAGTTTTTCGAAAAAGAATTTGTTTAGAGCAAAATTTCGTTTTTCGCCTTATCTTCGAAAAAATTTTCGTTTGGCGAAAAAAAAATAGTTTTTCGCTTGGTTTTTTTAATAAAAATCGTACTTCCATTTTTCAATTACCAATTTTTCGAAAAAAAAGGAGGCCATCCCTTTTTATGTATAAATTGCTTATTGAATCACAAAAATCTAATACTGCCACTGTATGCAATTTGGATAGTCTACGTAACACAGCTTTGTATCAAAAGAGGATTGTAAATCGAATTCTGCTTGGCATGCTGAGGTAATAAATAGAGCCTCTCTCTCTCTCTCTGAGTGAGTGAGTGAGTGAGTGAGTGAGAGAGAGAGAGAGAGAGAGTGAGAGAGAGAGAGAGAGAGAGAGAGAGAGAGAGAGAGAGAGAGAGAGAGAGAGAGAGAGAGAGAGAGAGAGAGAGAGAGAGAGAGAGAGAGAGAGAGAGAGAGAGTAGATATGTGAAGCTGATAAACTGCTCATATATAAACATTTTTTTACGAATATTGATCTCCATATACGTAGATATAAGGAAGTTATTTTTAATCACAACCATTCAGAACTTATTTTTTTTAAATATTAACGTAATAAAACGAAGAAATCTACTTTTCTAATGGTGTTCATTTCAGTCATAGACATAAGAAAACAAGAACTTTTTACAACAAGTAGCTCACGTTATTGTTTATTGAATAACATTATTTTTATTAAAGGCTTTCATTTCTGTATTACAAATTCTTATCATTGCTATAAAATGTCTAATGTCAAAATATTATTGAACTGACATCATAAGTGAGATTGAATACAGCGGTACGTGATCACTAGAGCCTGGAAGTTCAGGCATTTATTTTCGTTAAAATAGGCAGGCAAAAAGGCATTTGTAATGTGGAAAATAGGCACTAAAAATGAAAAAAAGGCAAAATAAACAAAAAAAGGCACATTTGGAAGTCGCTTACTTTTATCTATAATCTCTGGCAAAATGTTAAAATCTACATTGGGAAGAGCATTTCAATTTCCTCTGTCTTGATTGCACATAACTACAAGGTGTTTTTTTAAGGTCTCAACATTCATTGATAGTCGTCTGTCGGAGAGAATGTTTTTCATAATAGAAAATGATCTTTCTACTTCGACAGAATTTATTGGAGCATACATAAAACAAGCTAATGCAGCTGGACTCATTTCGGTAACAGCATTTTCACCTTTTAGAATATCACAAATTGTTTTCAATTGTTTCAGGTCCTCATTTGCACTCACTACCCGTTTGCACTTTTCCGCAACAGCTGACCCCTTTTCTCCTGGCACTTCCATCATCTGCTGCATAGATTCCTCGAAGATTTACATGGATGCTATAAGAGTCTGACCTCTTTTTTTCTAGCTTTGTAATTGTCTCTGGCAAAGCACCATAATGTGCAAAAATAAACGACAGTTCATTCTTGAGTTCTGAATAGCACAGGAGTTTTTTCACTTCACGAATCGAAGCCGCTTCATTTTCTGGAAGAGCATCGATCACCTCACTGATTTTTTCAAGGTTGTTAGCATAATATATAGCTGCTGATATCCAGGTTCCCCATCTCGTCAAGACTGGTTGCGGAGGTAAACTAAGCTCAGGCGCAACTTCCTGAAATTTTCGGGTTCGAGAGGGAGATTTCAGAAATATCTTCTTTGTGTTCGAAATCAACCTGTCCACTTCTGGGTGCAACACACTAACTTCTTCGGCGATTCTGTGCATTGCGTGGGCTACACATGTGATATGAAGCATGTTCGGGAAGAGAATTTTCAATGCTATGGCAGCCTTCTTCATATAGGGAGCTGCATCACTAATAAAAAGTAACACATCATCATGATGTACACCATCTGGCCAGAGCAGAAGTAGGGAATTTGAGAATAACTGAGCCATTGACGAACCATTGGCTCTCTCTAGTTGTTCTGACGTGAGAAGAAATGACGAGGATTCTCCGCATGTTGGTTCCATAGTTCCTATGATGACGTTGGCTATGTAGCGTCCCATAGTGTCAGTAGTTTCATCTATTTAAGTCCAGATCTTTTTTCCACCAACTTCAGCACGAATTCTTTGCAGAGCTTCTTCGTAGCAGACACTTAAATATGTTTTCCGCAGCGTAGATTCCGACGGCACCATTTCTTTAGTGTATTTCTCCAGGAATTTCCTCAGTGACTTGTCTTCCACTTTCCAGAAAGGTATTCCTGCTTCCACAAAAGCTTTGCACAGTTCAAGAGAAAACTGAGATTGCCTGTTGGATGAAGTGCCCACTGTTGAAATTAGGGATATCTTCTTCTGTCCGATCATTTTAGCAGCTGCAGATTTATGTTTTGCTGTTGACACATGCTGAGATATAAAGTATTTTTTCTCATGATTGATTGTTTTTTCACATATCTTGCAGAGAAGAAAATGTGCTTTCACCAAATTCACGCACGTAACCATGTAACTTACCACTTAATGGCACACTAAATTTCGGCATGATGACAACTACACGATCCTTTCCCTCCAAAGTTCAGAACTAAACTAAAGATAGAGGACTTTATTTTGGAATCCATGCAAAGGTCCTTGGGCATTAGTCCTGTTTCTTGTCAATAACCTCCTGACACGGACGCTGGACGTAATGACATAATTGTGCAGGTGTTCTGCAACAGGTATTCATCAGTCAATCATGCACAAAGAAATGTTAACGGAAAGGCATATCCTAAATCAGCATGAAATACTTTTTTCTCACACTTTTCTCCTTCAGCAATGTTGAAACATACCCGAGTTCAATATTACTTTAATGAGGCGAAAATTATTCACATACTAAATGGAAGAAAAATAAATGCCAACAACATTTTTTGGAAGAAAAATAATTTATCCCACACATTTTTTTAAAAGAAATTGTTGAATTTCATTGAAAAAAGGCAAAAAAAGGTATTATAATTAAAAATAGGCAGTGGGGTCCCAAATAGGCAAAATGAAAAGACTTCTAAAACATTCGAAAAAATATAAAAAACGTATATCCGGAAAAAGTTTATCAATATATGCAGTAGATAAAAAGAGGCATTTTGCCAAACTTCCGGGCTCTAGTGATCACTAAAGCCCGGATTTCTATGTAATTACATATTTTTTCCTTTATATGTACAAGCGTGGAATTAAAATATATTGACGAATTACGTCAGTAGAGATGTCACAGTGAAGTTTTATGTTACATATTTTTACATATTTTACTAAATGTTACATATTCCTAAGATATGAAATATTTTTACATAAAACAGTCCTTAAGAGGAAAATCCAATGAACTTTTGGCTTACTAGTTAAAAAAGTATCTTCTCACTTCCCCTCCCCATTTCCAGGTCTAAAAAAATATAGTAACTTAAAAGTGTGATTTGCCTTCGTTGTACATACATAGCAGTTCGTTGATTCGCTGCATCGTAACAATTACATTAAGATTCGGCAGTGTTTCAGTTTCCAGTTTGTAACATGGAGCGACAAGCAACACACAGCGAACGAAGAGAACCAACAATGGAAGGTGGCAAGTACAACGATGAGAGGCACTTACCTTTCATCCGTACATTGTTGTGATCATTTTGATTTTTGCAGCCGGCGGCGACAAATCTTGAATGAAGTATTGTTAACTCAACCGTAGAATTTCATATATATATTTCGTCGCCTTTTCATTTTAACCATTGGAGTATTAAGAAGAGATTGCCTCAGTATTTAAACAGTGTTTTAGATGTAGAAAGCTGGAATGGCTCCGCCTACCTCCTCGTTATCTCAAAAGTTGCGATCTTGGATGGCAGTCGATGATGCATTTACTATGGATGGTAAAGTTATTTTTTGTCGAGTGTGCAATAAAAAAGTTGGGTGCACTATGAAGTCTCAATTAGATCAACATGTTCGCACTTCACTTCATGTGAAAAACAAACAACTACGGAGTGAAAAGAAGCAAGCTTTACTAACCCAGATGCAAGAGGATTCTTCATTCAGTGTGTTTTACAAGGAAATGTGTGAAGCAATGATTGCAGCAAACATCCCTTGATATAAAATTCAAGTACTGAAGTTCTGGGATTTTCTGGAGAAATTTTGTGGCCGTAAATATCCTGACGAGTCAACCCTTCGAAAGCGATATCTTCCACATTTCTACAAATAAACTTTAGAATCAATTAGGGCAGAAGTAGGCAGTTCCTATGTGTGGATTTCCATGGACGAAACAACTGATGCTTTGGGACGGTATGTAAGTAATTTCATTGTTGGAACGCTAATTGCCGATTCTCCATCTACACCATATCTCATTGCATGCAAAGTTCTAGAGTGTACTAATCATTCCACCATAGCACGATTTGTGAATGACAGTCTTAAATTGTTGTATCCGGATGGCATACAAGAAGAGAGAGTTCTTCTCATGTTCACAGACAGTGCGTCATACATGTTAAAAGCTGCTACGGCACTTAAAGTGTTTTATCCTAACTTGATCCACTTTACTTGCTTGGCACATGCTCTCCAACGCATTGCTGAGGAGGTGAGAGGCAATTTCCCGGAAGTCAACCAACTTATTTCTTCCACGAAAAAGGTGTTTCTGAAGGCACCACAACATGTGCAAGTTTACAAGGAACAATTGCCAGGTGTACCACTTCCTCCGGAACCTATTCTTACTAGATGGGGCACTTGGATCTGGGCAAGTAAGTTTTACAACGAACATTATGAAGTGAAATCTGTGCTTGACTCATTTTCGGCAGACTCAGCTGTATCGGTATGCACTGCTCAAAATCTCTTCAAGGACACCAAACTTGCTTGCGATATGGCATACATAAACAGCAATTTTGGTTGGATTGATACAAGCATAAACAAACTTGAAACTGTTGGGCTTCCTCTCCTGGAAGCCATGGATATATATGAGGATGCAAGAAAGAAACTGTCTGCTGTTGGAGGAGATGTGGGAGAGAAAGCTTGAAGAAAATTTGACGCAGTGACTGAAAGAAACCCAGGTTATGTCAGCTTATTTACAGTGAGCCGCATTCTCAATGGTGAAACAGTTAACCCTCCCAATGATATTTCTCCCGACCACATTCACCTCCTGAAGTACGCTCCGGTTACTTCTTGTGACGTGGAGATAAGTTTCTCTGCGTACAAGAACATATTATCTGATCGGCGACAAACATTTACTTCTGAACATTTGGAAATGTACCTGGTAACATATTGTAAGTTAAATAATTAAATACAGTGCCTGCCCCAAGATCAAAGGTAACCTGAATTTTTGTAAGTGCTTTTTGAGTGAAAAATTTGGGCAACGAAAATTTACTACTGAACATTTTGAATGGTACCTGGTGACATTGTATATTAAATATTGAATATATTCTAGGGATGGGACTGATTAATCGGTACTCTATCGGTATTGGTCGATATAGGCATATCGGTGTATTGGTTTATCGGTAAAATTACCGATCCGATATATCGATAAATATCTTATAATTCAGTGCAAAATTCTGCCATTTTGTTGTAATTTTTATGGATAATCTAGATGCCCTACTTTTAAAAAAAGTAATTGTCTAAATATTCAACTTCCTTTGCACTGCAGTCACCTCGAAACACATGCTTATTAAGGAGATCAATGAACATTTCAGGTTTTTCATGGACCATTTCTAATTTATATCGGATCGGTAGAATATCGGTTATCGGTATCGGTAAATTTTATATCGGTACTTTATCGGTATCGGCCAAAATTTCATATCGGCCCATCCCTAATATATTCAAATTGTGGTTAATATTTTTGCTCTATAAGAACATAAAAAATACTTAATGTAAGCATTGTAATATTGTAACTTCAATTTTTGTAAGTCTTTTTGAAATAAACATATCCCTTTGTGAGGAAAAAATGTAACAAAAATAGGAAGTAACGTTTGGAATAAATATTTATACTACATATTTCATTATGAATTTACATATTTTTTACATATTTCAGACATTTTTATTACATATTTATGTACATATTTTAGGGGTTGATATTACATAAAAATCCAGGCTTTAGTGATCACTCATCTTGATAATATCGTTGCATGTAAAGCATGGTAACTACAACAATTCCTTGAACAACCCTCAAACAAATCATATTTGCTGTAAATAATTTAGAAATTTATTTCAATTTGTAAATCAGTTTTTTTTGAAACATCAACTTTCAATATGTTGAAACCTGCATATTGTCACTTACCATGTTTTACACCCGAGCTCTTCAATTATGAACAAAAGGAGAGTCTGACACTTTCACATAGTCTACATATAATGGTAATTATGCAAATTTTGAAATTTTCATTTATTCAGCACCAGTATTGTGTGAAAAATAGATGTTAGCATTCTAATATAATTTTGAATTTGAATTGTTTTAAGTCCACCTTATGCAGAGACAGACTAATTGGGACTGGACCTACAGTTTAAAGTGGGATCTGAACCAATGTGCAATGTGCCTCCACCAGGATTCTGATAAAATTGTTGAATATTTTAAAGCAAAACTGTTAAATTCCTGCATATAAATGCAGTTGAAATACCACATGTTAATATTAATCAATATTTTCAACAACTTTATTACGATTTTCAAGCCCTAGCCAGAAGAGAAATTGTTGACTTCAGATATATCACTGGGCATTTAAAGTACAAATTTTGATGATGGTCCATTGCATCACAGAACATTTAAAGATTCATCCTCCCTTACTGCATTTCAGGGCTTTTATCTTTAGCTCTGGTCCCTAAATTACGTGGGTGACACTAAAAGTTTTTAGATGCGGCAACACTGATTGCAGCAATACATTGTCTCTAGGATATGTTGGTTAGTAGTCTGTGAAGTGTGATAATGGTGCATAATTTATAGTTATTAATTGTTGTGTGCCAGAAATTAGTCAATTATTGTCGTGTGTGTACAGTAAAATGGATTTAACACGGGAGCACTTCAGAGCAATGATTTTTTACGATTTTCGAGCAGGTTTAACGCAGCAGCAATGTTATGAAAGGCTCCGAAATGCATTTCAGGAGGAAGCCCCATGCCGTGCGACTGTGTTTAATTGGTTTTTAGAATTTCGACGTGGACGTCAGAAACTCAGTGATGAATTACGTGATGGTCGTCCTGTGACAGCAACTTCTCAAGAAAACGTCGACAGAGTGCATCGCATGATAGAGGAGGATAACCGGGTGACATATGCAGTTATTAGTGCAACTGGGTATTGGTATGAGTCAGGTTCAAACGATCCTGCATGACCGCCTTGGTGTCAGGAAGCTCTGTGCCAGATGGATCCCACACCATCTTACTCAGGAGCAAAAGCAGGCACGGGTCACATGGTGCATGAAAATGCTGGACAAATTTAACCAAGGACAATCAAATGCAGTGTATGACATCGTAACAGGTGATGAAACTTGGGTGTACTGTTATGAACCCGAGAGCAAACGACAGTCGACGCAGTGGATCTTCCCGGATGAAGACCCACCAACAAAAGTCAGGAAGGGACGAAGTATTGGCAAACAAATGGTTGCCACTTTCTTCAGTCGGACGGGCCATATTGCAACAGTGCCGCTACAGGGACGTCGGACCGTTAATGCTGAATGGTACACTACGGTTTGTTTACCGGAGATCGTACGGAAAGTTCGTGAAAAACGCCCACGAAGTCGCATTATTGTGCATCAAGACAATGCAAGGAGCCATACAGCAGTACGAACAATTGAATTCTTCAAAGCCTCCAACATCGAAGAAATGACTCATCCTCCTTACAGTCCCGACCTCGCCCCTTGTGATTTCTTCCTGTTCCCTAAAATGAAGGATACATTACGAGGTTCTTCATTTCCTACTCCCGAGGAGGCAGTCACCGCCTTCGTTCAGTGCATTCAAGAGGTACCTGCAGATGTGTGGTCCCAGTGCTTTCACACTTGGTTTGAGCGGATGAACAAGTGTATCAACTGTCATGGAGAATACTTTGAAAAATTATAGCATTCATACTTTTGGTCTCCAGTGTTTTACTTGCGCGTGTCTAAAAACTTTTAGTGTGACCTATCGTACATTTAATCGAAATTCCACATTTACATACATTTATAGAGATACAGTGGAACCTCGAATTTACATTTTTCAGGAACCAAGCTAAAAGAACTTAAAATATGGGAAAATGTACAATCCAGGAAAATTTATTAATATTTTACTATTTTGGGACCATCAAGATTGAATGAATAATGTGGGAAAATATAAAATCCGGGAACGTAAAATCAGGGTTCCACTGTATATATTCTGAATGGTCTTGACTCTGTCTCCGTGGTTAGCATTTTGTGTACTTGGTTCAAATCTCTGTAAAAGAACAGTCTTTTGTTGTTTGTTCTCATGCATCAGTTTCATCATCGTCACAGTTTGATACAATGCAAATACATCAATACCAATGAGTGGTATTGAAATATTATTTATGCCATGGACATAGACATTTTTGTGATTAATACTTTTTGTTGCATGTGTGAAGTATGAAAGAATCTAATTTTATAGAGGTATGACTAGCACTGTGATACGATGTGAGTAAGGTTTCTGACAAATTTTGCATAATACATTTCACATAATATAATGTAAGCTTGTTTTCAAGTTGTAATCAAAGTCTTCTAGCGCATGGGGCTATTTTCAGCAGTGTGAAATTTTAACTGTATATTAATGTACTGAAAGGAAGTACACACTTATCCCCAAAACTGATTTTTTTAGTGTATGTTCTATAATTGTATATACTTTGAACGTTTTATTTACAATAAATATATGTATGTTACTACACTCATGTTGTTAAAACAAAAATTTTAAAATGTACCTGTATGATGAAAAATAATATAAAATCCTGTTATGATGAAAAATAATATAAAATCCAACATTTCAGTCCTACAAATGAGGATACTCGTCAGGAAAAGTAAGGAGGATATTCAATGCTGAAGAGAATGATTATTTGGTGGTTTGCAAGGAACTACATATTGGAGAAATTATGATAAAAAGAGTAATCCACGACAAGTGCTGCTGATAAGTGTGTGAGACAACAATAATTCTTGAGAATGCAAGGAGATATAAACAACAGATGGCTCAATGTTATAAAAGGAGGACTAAAGAAATGCTTAGGCTCATTGATTGTCTATGGTGTCTTCTCTTGTACCTCATACAACTAGCATCACACACACCTCAATGAAGGGAGTGTTTTTGAAATTAACACACATGTACATAGATTAAAACTGAATGAAACAAGCATCACAGGTACAGCGGTTTTCATGTAATATTCAGAGTATGTTAGCAACATGGTCACCATCTTGAGGTCCACCAGCATGGAGTCAATTTCAATTTTATGATGCTAAAGACATCATGTGACATCAAAATGGGCTAGAATTTCATGACAAACATGATGGTAAGCTTAAGTAGATATGAATACAGTTGTGCAAAAATTCTTGCCCAATATTCTAAGGCATATTTTTACTAATGGTGAACAGAAATACAGTACATGATATTATCACCATTTGAAAGGGGAATACTTGCCATTTTACACAGACCTTAAATGCATTCGATGTGTACCCCATGTGTGACATGATAGATGCCCAGAAGGTATTTCCATTCTCGCCAAACCTTCTCAAGCATGTCTTGTGTGATGTTTAAGATAGCTATGTCAATTCACCTTTACAATTCTGGCAGTGTCTGTGAAAGTGGAAGAGTGTAAACATTGTCTTTGATGAAACCACACAGGCAGAAATCACACACAGAGTCGTGCCACGCCATGAAGGCAAATAGGGGTGTGAGGTTAGAGCCCCACACTTTCTTGATCTCGGTCGAGCTGGGGGTGATGTGATCAGCACCATGCCCCTGACTGCCTTTACCTCCCAGAGTTTCCTCCAGGTACCCACTTTATACAACGTTGGGTCGGCGCCAGAGTTGCTTAAAAAGGTTGAAAAAGTACCAGTTCTCCCCTGCTGGGGATCAAACCCAGGTCTCTCGCATGGTAGTCAGACCCCTAACGACTGAGCTACCATGTCCTTATCATGCATTATTGTGTACCTAAATCTATTGCACTAGCTATACTGTCTGTTGTTAACTTCATGTGAGTTTATTAAACTCCATGTTCCACACATTTGCTTCCATCTTAATCTTAACAGGTTGACCCAAGACAAGATTTATAATTGTAGAGTTCTGGAGCCACATACAATTTGAGTTATAATAATGGGCCAAGTATATCAGGTGGTTGGTTATATTTTTTAGCACATTTCCATTATCTTATTTTTAACCCCAGTAGAGGTTGCTTTGCAGATCAGAGACTTGGGGAAAGAAGTTGTTAACCTACAAATACACTCAATAGCACTGGTGTATGGTCTTGAAAGTATAATCACTATTTTAATAATGAGCTGTGAATGAACAGAATACATCTGCTACCCAACTTATTATCAAACACCAAATACTGATACCTTTCACAACTACTCACTATGCCACTCTCGGCCATAATATAACTGACATGTTTATGCTTTGTGTCACATGGTGTGTTCGTTCATCCACACAATTTCTGAAAATCTTCCAATTTTCAAAAATTTGTAACTTTGAACATATTTGTTGGACAAGTCTAATACTACCTATTTGTCATATTGGACCCAGTACCTCGTATCAGTAAAAAAATGGACGGAAATCCACCTCTATAAAGCAACATTTTGTCTTTCACGTGGAATGACCCATTTACAGACACGTCACAAGTGTTACGGGATATAGTAATCTACGAGAAATTGTTAATTGTATAAGAATTTCAAATTGACCTAATCAACTTGAAGATATCTCTTATCTTGCAATAATCTTTCTTATGTCAGATACTTGCAATAATCTTTCTTGTCAGATAGATTGTTCTGCAAAGGACACTAACAAACCAAATGGATTGACAGAATTCTGTTTTATCTTCCACGCAGCTTTCTTTTCCTTTCCTTGCTTGATAAAAATAAAAGCTAAACTGTGAAAACACTTGCCGCAGAGCATTAATAAATATGTAGTAATTCAATGGGACTTGGACTAATGAAATTGCAATTTTTCACGTTTATGGAAAAAAAATTCCCGGTGCCAATAAATTCATGCATAATTCCTGGAATTCAAGGAACTCCTGGTAACTAGCCACCCTGTCATTACATATGACCTGACTGAAAATTATGTTGACCCGAGAAAAACTAGGAGAGTTCATTCTGATGATGTGTTACTGCAAAATATTTCAATGAGCATCATCCAAACAGGTTACAAGTTTAATATGCAATTTTAATACAATTATTATCATCTATCAAATCACCTAGCCTATTGTGTTTCATTCATCATATGGGCACTTTTACATTTAAAAAAAATGTTTACTCCAATGCAGCAGACTTCAACTTGCCTACCATTTGGTAACACATCCTGGCAAGTTTTCCTGCTTTCCCATAGCATGTATAGGGATGTTTTGATTTGTTTCCCTATCCACATTTCTTTTAAAGTGGTTGTTTCCACACTTATAGACCACCCTGTACATTATAATTTCTGCATCATGCTGCAGTCATTGTATAGTAATTATGATTAGATGCTATCACATTATTATACTTGTTGGAGGAAAAAGTAACAAGAGATGGAACATATCTTTTGTATTTCTACTGTTAGTCCTTGACTGAACTACAACTTTTTACCAGTATTCCTATGACCTGGAATCTAGAATGTTTCTGTTGCAGCAGGGTGGCTACAAACAAGCACAAATGAAATTCCCTGACTTTTCCAGGTTTTCCAGGACAAAATTTACATTTTCCCCCGAGAATTACAAACTAAACTAAATCGATGTTTTTGCAAATATAAATAATAAACTCGCACAGATCCACATATGGTTTTGTTAAGTACCAATATTATCTTCTATGAAATTGACTTAATTTCTCTATTCTCTATGATTTGAATTCAAACTGCAAAATAGTGAATTTGGAAAATTATTACAATTCACAAGCTAGGGAACAGCCGTTTTAGGACAGTTCTAGGATAAAGATTGCGGCTCTCATACAGTCTCCCACCGACTGCGATGTAGCCTACATTCCACGCTCAGAATTTTTCACAGAACCACCAGCAATCATGTGAGGTGTGCAGACCGTATGTCGTGAGTGATAGTATGGTCAGACGATGGTGCAGACAATTCATGGAAGGCCAATCGAATGCGCACAACCCCATACATCTGAGCACACATGGGCCCTTTGCATCACTTCAGGTGAGAGATCTTGGACCACTCCCTGTACAGCCCTGGCCTTGCATGTACTGACTTTCATCTCTTTGTTTAACTGAAGAGGTTTCTGGCAGGGCAAGGATTTGACAGCTACACTGCGGTAGATATAGTTCCAGTCTCTGCTGTCAGACACATATGCCATGGGCAGACAAAATTTAGTGCCATGCTATGACAAATGCCAGAACAACGGAGGTGATTATGCTGAAAATTAGGTTAGGACTCACTGTTACTAACGCAATAAATTACAACTGATATTCTTGTTTTATTTATGCCTGATCGGTAGGGACCTTGATATTTTGTTATTTTTTTTAAAAAAATTGGTGTATTTTCTTATTTTTATGATATGGTGTTATTTTTCCCAAAATTCACATTTTCATTTTAGCGCATTTTTGTGGCAAATATCTGAAATTATACCTTCATGGTGTTTTTAAACTACTGTTTCAAATTGTAAGTCACATGGCTTATGCCTCTTGGTGAGAGTTTGATATCTTGAAAGTTATTTTTGGAAAGTTATTTTCCATACCCTTTTTTTAATTTTAAGGTAAGGATTTTTAGATAATGGAAGTTTCCCCGTATATACTGAAGGGTGCATAATGACCATAAGTGGCTACGCACCCAAAAAATTTAAATCAATCAATCTCACGTAACAGATACCGATATATTATTGCACCAAAAATTGGAATTATCTGTTATGTTTCCCAAAATTCGCATTTTTTGTTTTAGAACATTTTTCTGCCAAATGTACTGAAACGTAATACTTGATTGTGCTTTTAAACTATTATTTTAAATTGTAGGTCACATGGTCTACGTATTTTCGTGACAGTTTGATATGTTGGAACAGATTTTTGAGGAAGTAAAAGTAAAGTGCTCCCCTGCACTTTCCACGAAGGTGTATAGTAGTGTGGAGTTAGGGCCCCACTCTTTCTTGATCACGGCTGAAGGTAGGGGTGATGTGATCAGCACCACATTTCTGCTGCCTACCTTTATCCCTCAAAGTTTCCTGAAGGTACCGGCTTCATATGATGCTGGTGGAAAACATCCCGGTTCTCCCCCGCAGGGGATCGACCCCGGGTCTCTCGCATAGTAGTCAGACGCCCTAACGACTGAGCTCCATTATTACTCGCTCGACAAATGCCGATGGTGCGCACTTAGCTTGGTAATTCAAAACATATCTCGCATGACAAATACTGTAGATGTGGCTCCTGTTTGATGGTAGATAAGCACTCGATCTCTTGTTAGAACCCTGCCACTTTGCTCTGTGATCAAATGGTTTTGATAGAAGTTGAAAAAATCGTGGGAAATACATGATTTAATGTGGTTGTCGGAATTATCCCATGTACGTATAACTCTATAGTTTACTCTTGAGTAAAATATTGGAAAACTTGCATGTTCTATGTACACAAACATGGCCTAGAAAAGACAAGAATGTTGGATTCATGGAATTTTTCGTTGTTTTAGGACATTTCTTTAAAAAAAAATCGCTAAAAACGCCAACAATTCGCATTTTATGCCAAATTCGCAATATTTCAATATTTCGAATGAGCGAAAAATGTGTCCAGACATCACTGAACATACATAAACATAACTTCGCAAAAATTACCATGTTTCACAGTTTTGGCATTTGCGAAAAATCAATGTCCCTACTAATTGGACATTACTTTCTGCCCACCCCTCGTATAAATCAGTAGATGGAAAGTGAAAATTTAGCAGGGCTGGCAGAGAAAAGTCAATTCTTGAAGAAAGTGATTTGCTTTTATGATTGAATGATTCGAGTAAATATGATATTAAAATATTTACGTATTTATTATTAGTATTTTATTTCATAATATTGAACATTAACCTTACTCAGTGTGAGATTAATGATCATCTCTCATGAGTTTAAACAGACAGGACAGAGAGTGGCATTAATTTCATTGCAATACTAGTGTTGCAGTAAATTTGAGGTTGGGAGCATACACTTGCCAATTTTTATAACATTCACCAATGCAGATTTATGTTTCACTTTTTCATGATAGTATTCAATATATATCCCATTTGGTTGGATTCTTCTTGATATCTAAGAATAGTGCAATGTCATTGTAAACGTATGTTAACTTGTGCATCAGGATGATGAAAGAAAACCTTCGTAAGCACTGCTACATTAAATAAAGTGAAGTGAGCCAGAAGAGTAATAAAATTCCAGCAGCATATTTGCAGTCTAAAGCTCTTCTTGTTTATGCATGCAATTTTTGTTGGATGTTGCAGTCCATGCAATTTCTGTCACATGTTGTAGTGAAATACTATGTCGGGTGGTGATATTTGACAAAAAACGTATATATCAATGGAATCTATTTGTTTCCATGTTCCTTCAGTTTGCCCAACAAAATGCCTTACTACGACGTCGACAACTATCGGACAGCACCACCTGCTCTTATCCCCTCCATCTGTTGACAAGTCCCCTTACTACTCCCATACGGACAAAAAAAATAAATTATAAGGGCCTCCCCAATGGCGCAGTGGTAGCGTCGTTGCCTTGTAATCAAGGGGTCCCGGGTTCGATACCCGGTGGAGGCACATAGTGGTTCGGATCCCACTTTAAACTGTAGGTCCAGTCCCGATTAGCCTTACTGTGCATAAAGTGGACTTAAAACACCAAATCAAACCAAACAAAAAAAAAAATGATAATTCAATGCATTTTCCACGTAATATTTAGAGGCTTAACCTTTACTCCCCCGATGATACCATATGGTATCATCCAGAGTAAGGCCCGATGATAGCATATGATATCATGGTGCTGATTATGAAATAAATGTACTTTTTTTGGACCTTCATACTCTTATGTTTGGGTGGAAACTCTGACACAGGTCTGGAGCAAGCCTGGGAAATTCATATTGATGACCAATGTCTCCCACTCTCAGCAACATATCCATGCCACATTTCCAAACAGAGTTTCACATTTTGGCTCATTATTCAACTTGTATGGCACCCAGGAACATGAAACATGTTTCAATCTCTTTGGAAATGTCCATTCTTTGAGGAGAATACTAAAGTTCGTGCCTTCTTCCCCAATAGCGGGAGAAGAGGGGGCAAACTCCAGATTTTTAGTTTTTTTCATTGAAACACCTCTTCCTCGATCAGGTGTTCTAAATTGTACACAGTTACAATTTTCCCGGTTTTCCAGGTGTGTCGCCACCCTGGTTGCAGATTCTCTCTTTACTATGATTGTATAAAATGCAGTAAATGTGAAAAGATAGAACCAACCTAAACAGATATTCACAAGTTAATATTCTTGCAATAGCAATGTTTTTATTAAAATTTACAACAATTGCATTTTTTTAAAAGTATACAAATAAGTTATGCAACATCCTTATAAGATGTTTAAATGTTAAAAGTAACAAAAAAGTAATCTGTTAACAATTTCTGTAAATACAAACATCTTCCATTTAGTATGCACATTACTTGAAAGCAAATTATTCTTATTTGTCAGAACTAGTACCTTCCCATTTTCTGTTAGGCACAAAACTCTTCCACTTTATTATCCATGGTCAAATGAAAATTATATCTGAGTAATTATTACATTAATTCGAATTACAATAACAATATATATAACAATAACCAAACAAAAAGAAAAATTAGAGGAGATTCAAAAAAAAAAAAATAAGGTGAAGGGGTGTAGTAATGTCTGGTAAAGCACTTCTATTGTAATAAATTCAAACTGATGCAATCACTTGCTTCAGTTCAAGGCCCCACCTTTCCCAGTCCAAAGTTCCCTGAATTCAACCTTGCAGCCGAGATCTCTGAGAGCTGCTTTCACATGATCATCACAAGCTGCACCATGAGTTTTCATCGCTGTGCGAAGCAGATCTTCAACACCCTGTGACAAGAACTGATCTGTCAAGTCTTTGCTTCTTGCTACCAAGTTGCGAATAGCCAGGGCAGCATGTTTCTGAAAAACGCAATTGCACTCGTTAAAAAGATATGATCAACTCAGTGGAAGCGCTGGGCTGCAATTTTCCTTTATGGTGTGTTAAATTGCTAGTAACGTGTGTATCTCCCATGCTATTTTCTTTAGTTATGTTTTGTGAAAGTTATGTACAAGGTGCTGTTAAAAAGGCTTCTGAAAGAATGAACAAAATATGTACTAAGTTTGTCAATTCTTGTTTTAGGTTCACTTTATGCTCAGATAGGCTAACTAGTGTCATTGCCTATAATTCCAAAAAAATATATACTGCAGATTCATATGGATATATTCATAATGTTTCTTAAAATTTACTATAGTTTCCATGTGGAAGAGTTAGCTTTTCAATCACTGCTGATTGATTTCTTTTATTCTACTTCACTTTTCTGCCACTGTGAAGATAAGGAAGAAAGATAATACGATCAAACTGGAGAAAGGATAATCACAAACACTCACGCATGGACAGGACACAATAAAAGCTTCACAGAGAATTATACTGGCTGTGAATCTGGATGGCAGAGCTCATTAGTTTGTAAATGAAGTCCAGGGTGTACTGCATGAAATAAAAGTTGACATTGGATGTCTTCGCAAAGGGTAACCCCTTAGCCTTTCAATGAGAACAATAAACTCTTGAAACAGTTAAGTCCTTATAGATAGAATATCTACATATGTTCCGAATATCTGGGTAATGAAACCCACACACACAAATCTATAATTCTAATGCCCTAAATAATAAAAAATTCACTTCTTTTTCTCAGATATAGAGTTGATTTTAAGTTCTGATTGAACATTGAAAGTCATCAGTTTTTCCTCTTGCAAAAGGTCTGACTAAACATTTCTAATGTTTTGAATGATACATATGATTGGCAACTTTTCAATTGCTAATTTGTGAATCATCAAGGCGAGGCAATGTGGAATTGTGAATGAAGATATAAGTACAAATTGTAATGAAATGTGTCACAATGTCTGCCTGGATTTCAGAAGTCTTTTGTATTTCTTTACTCTATTTTAAGACAGTATCTACAGTCAATTCACATCAATCAAAATTCATTGAAAGTTATGTGGATAATAATTGGTAGAAACGTATTCATAACCACACAATTCAAGAGGATTAACACTCATTGCTTGACTAGTATGTGATACAGTCAACAATAAACCAAACTTTTGACAACATTTATTACACATGAGATGCAAGGTTTTACATAACACTACATTCAAAGTATGTATATTTGGCAATGCAACACTCCTGCCAGTGTCTGTACTGCACGCAGCAACATGACAGACTTGCTAACCACCAGGCAGTAGAAAGACAATTTTTATTTTTGACTGTACCACATATGTTAGTTGGAAAAAATTGCTATAGGTCCATAACAATGTACGAAAAAATATCATCTTATGTATTTTCCATAGAAAGATATCTTTCACACATAAACAGTAATAAGTAATTTTCCCCCAAAACTTTGTTAAGGTAGCTATAAAGTTTGCCATCTTGAAATGTGTCCATCGATTTCACTCGAATGTAATACAATGAAATTGCAGTTATACATTTTGCGATAGTGCATTTTTTTCTGGCAGTCCCTGCCAATTCCCCTAAGGTCGTGTATCATAATATTTCAGTTATACAACTTTCAGATAATCAATTTTTCAGTTATATGTTCAACGATAACAAGAGGTACATCCGTCTGTTGCACAATGCATCATTATCAAATTTCTTACAAAAGAAAGGGTAAAACTGGTTGAAATTTTAAAGAGACATTGAGCTCAGTTTGGAGAGTCCAGGGTCCATCACTACACCCCAGAGTGAAATCAGGCCAGCATGGACTGGCGGAAAAAGAAGAAGCTGGGCCAGTCAAGGCCAAAAGCCACGCATCAGCTGGGAAGGATCCTGCCACTTTTTTGGGGATTTCAGATGTGTCACTTTAATTTATTATTTTCATGAAAGAAGAACAGTGAATGCTGCTTACTACTGTCGACTCCTGGAAAGTGCTAAGGCTGCTTACCGGACCTGCTGCTTCATGACAATGCCAGACCTCACACAGCTGCAGCAACACATGACAAACTGAAGGAAATTCATTGGACACCAATTGAACACCCTCCATACAGTCTAGACTTATCCACCTGTGACTACCATTTGTTTTGGCCACTGAAAGAATCACTGGGAGGTAAGAGTTTTGAGGATAAAGCAGTAGTGGAAGAATTTACGTGCAACTGGCTGCGTATACGTCCGTCGACTTTCTGGGAAAATGAGAATTGCCAAACTCCCTATCCGCTGGCAAATGCGCATTTCAGTTGCAGGGATCTATCTAGCAAAGTAATGCATTTGTTTTGTATTTCTATTTTGTTTCAATAAATTATGAAAAATAAATTCCCATTTATATCTGAGTCACCCTCGTACTAAGGGAATGTAATTGAACCTGCTAACCTAATTATATATTTTGGTAAAGGTATGATATTTCACAGAAAGAAAACAGACACTAATATGGATGAAACCCGTAGGGCAAATTGATTTTCATTGCATGCACCTAAAAAAAAAAAAAACTCCTACTCCGAGAGACAAACGAAAGTATGGCCAGTTTGTGTAAACAAATATGTGGGACAAAAATACTATTCCCAAGGAAGGGACAGTAAGTATTAATTTTTTGCTTTGTACATGGATGCATGTGGCAGTTATTTTCTGTAATCAATTGTATGTTATCTAGACATAATGAAGGAAGAAGATTATCTTGCACATTTCAATGCAATATTGATGCTCTTATGTTTTGTTACTGGCTGTTATGATTTTGTATAATCTTATGATAAGTGACATTTGTTGATTTATTGTTTTAAAAAAATGCAACAAACTATCTACACTGCGGATATCGTTGAATATTTTCCTCTGAACCCACACCATAATTTCCATCAATTTGTGAATCCGTGGAAATTATTATTACTGAAGTATTTTGTTTCCACCAAATGCACAACAATGAACAATTTGAACTTGGGCCCAGTTCAGCAAGAAGAAATACAAATGAAGAATGTTGATACCATATTGATAATAAAAATCAAGAAAACTTACCTGAACGTTAACATCGTTTTTATGGATCTTCATTCCTTGTATAATTGTCTCTGCTGCTCCAGCTTCACATATTTCATAGCTGTTGCTCGGACTCCTTAATGACAATGAGGCTATAGCACCAAATCCATGCACTAGGAGTGGACCTGAAGACTACACAAAAACAATAATAATGCCAAAAAGATGTAGAAGTCACTGCAAGGTTAAAATTATTCAAGAAATAGAAATTTTGAATAGATGACAATGACTTAAGATATAGTTCAAAGATTTTTGGAAATCTGAGTGATAATTATCGTTACATAAGTTAATGCTATGCACACCACATTAAATGTATCATCATCAGCAGTGGCTCTAAGGGGAGAGCCGCCGTGCCATGGCTCTACCCTCAGAAAAAGAAAAAGCACTTGCTTTGCCAAAATATAGTTAAATTAATACATTTACGAACGAGGAGATTCGAAATCTCGTAAGCGTTCCAGCTTACGGCTGCCTCAATTCCTGCGCCGCATCCCCAGCTGTTCTCTCACTTGCTCTGGGCTAGCATAGTCTGGCCGGTGTGCAGAGGCCTGCGCGGAGGCATGAAAACGTCTCCACAGTTAACGAGCGAGGAGGTGGGGTGGCAGCCATAAGACAACCACTCATGCCAGCTTGCGTCGTGCCACGACGCGAGAGCTATCGCATTGTGTTGACATAGTTGCAAACTTCACAGAGAAGTGACTAATCTTGACCAATTTGTAATACTCGGAGAAGTAATTCGCGAGAAAGATACACACAGACACTCATGTGTTGCAACTGATGTTGACAACATTAAAGACATTTACTGTACAAAAGAATTGCCTAAATATCAAAGGGAATTTGCATCACCAGGGGATTTTTTACATTAATATTTCTAATAAATCACACGGAAAATCTATCAGTATAAGAATTTCACTTGGAGATACAATTCAATTTCTTGCATTGAATTCTAAAAATTGTAGATCTACAGTTCATTTAGCAGATAATCATATTTCAGTTGTTAGTAACACCGATCGTTGATGTACCGTCTGCTATGCTGGGGTTGCAAATTATAAACAAAGCAAGGCGAGAATACCGTGATCGACTCGGTGTCTCTAATTGTTCAGTGTTTTTCTTTTTAGTGAAGTGAAAGTGTCCGATGGTGTGTGAAAGGAAGAGTAGTTAGTAAAGATGAGTCAGATTAGAGCATTATTACATTCACCGTTTTCCAAGGTACAATACGATATTAAATTAAAAGTTAAACAACTTGGCTGTCCCACGCCAGATTTAAACATCAATTGTATTTAAAAATATCAAAAAAATGGTAAAGGTGACAGGCGTCGAAATTTTAATAGTCGCATTTATTTCCTAGAAACTCTGGCCGACCTCTGCACAGCATGCTACGATGCCAGGGATTGCGGATTCGAATCTCGGCCTGGGCAGCATGAGTGTTCTTTGTGAGTGTTCACTCATCCTTATCTTCACGATTAGCCAAAAGTAGTACAAATGCGAAGTAAAATAAACCAATCTTAGGAACTCTGAATTTTTGTCTGCAATTTTAGTAAACAAAGTTCCATTAAAATTACCTCTTTCATTAGATTTCTATGACATATGCTAGCAAAAATTTTTCGATTTCTTGATCACGTTGGCACTACCCATCATACTAGCTGCCAGCTGCCACTGATCATCATCAATGTTAATGTGAAACTGTTTAAAGGCTCGGCTGGAACCATTTCTTGAAATTTCATTTCCTTCAAAAAACCACTAGGATATTCCACATTCTGAAAAGTTACATTTCCTTGGAATTCTTTCTAGAAGATGCACGCACATTTATGTGACTTGCTTTTGCTGTTCATTCACAATAGTTTTGTGGCTATGTAAGCCTATTTTACACCACAGATATCTAGACAACAAAAGCAAGTCACACAAAAGTTCATGTGAATGCTTAAGAAGGAATTCTAAACAGATGTAATTTTTCAGAATTTGGAATATAATAGCATTTTTTCGAAAGGAGAGGAATTTTCAAACACAGCTTCCCTGCCATTGGCAAAAGGTCCAGCCAAGCCTTAAGTAATATGAAGAAAGCCTCTTAACTCAACTGTAAGGACAGCACAAAAATATTTCAAGCTGTAGCATGGAAGCTCAACTGTGCTGAAATCACTTGTCCTTCTTTGTTTGACTTCAACAGTGCATATTACTGTATTATTACTCTTTGAGGATTTTAAAGATAAGAGTATGAAAAAAACTAGTATCAAACTTGGGGAAAAGGTACAATTTCCGTCATTTCCAGTTCAGTTAATGATTCAATGCATTGCCATTGATATTTGAACTTAACAATAAGATATTGCCTTGTCTCATGCTGTTAGGTCTAATTGAAAGTTGGAATGATTTTCCAGTTTAGTTTCGTTGCCTTCTTTACATGAGAAAGAACATGATCACTAGTGCACTTACATTAAAGCTGACAACAGATGATGCTGTATAATGAGAAAAACAAAATTAATAAAAAATAAAAGTGAACGAAATCCTACCTGATGTCTCCTAATAACTGACATCAATAAAGGTGCAGATCCAGACTTGATAATTTCTATTTTGATATTATCATGGCCTCCAAGAACCCTTATAAACTTCATACACTGCCTGCACAATGCCTGCAAAGAAAAGAGTATCTCATTAAGTACAAACACTCTCAAGGCATAACTTGTGATGTAATGTTCATATTACATATTTAACGTACTGCATACAATGAATCTTAAGCATCTTAAAAACATGCTATTTATTGTCACAATTCACTTCTTGCACAAATATAGAATAATTTTCTTTAACCTCTTAACTGTGTAATTTTCAGCTGGTGGTGTTACCCTCCCTGGGTATTTCTACCTGCTATTCTTTTAGAGGAAGATATGGATACAAGTACAACTGAAGCTGTTTTCATCTTCTAAATTCACATTTGAATTCACATGCGTGCACTACACTGTGTGGTTAGCTTAGGAAATGTTGATCTGACGTAATGTCTACAGACACGCTTTCACTTGGTGAAATCTTCTCCTCCTGTACTGATAAACGAATTATTGGAATCCTCTCCAAAAATATCACATTGATCTTCCTCATACAAAACTTCTTCAAGCACTTCAAATATACCTTTATCAGTGAGCATGTCATGTCTTTTTGTTTCTGGCCACATCCTGTTAGATTCTTACAACAAACTGTCAAACTGTGGCTTTTGAGCTTCCAAATTTGCAGCATTTCAAAGTAATCATCATAAAGGGTGAACATTCCCACATTAGCCGTGGGCGGTTATGCCACCTAGTGCAGAAACCTTCAAACATTACAAAACTATCGCTACATAAGCCATTACTTGTCATACCCAGGATACAGAATACACTGTAATATACAAGTGACAGGATGGTCCGTCATACAAATTACAATGAAGTGATTCTTGTAGACAAATTCATCATGCCCATTTAACAGGTTAATACTAAAGTTACTGGGTCTATCTTTGGTCTGCATTTAGATAGAATTGTTGTGAAGGATTTCATGCTTTTCTTTCTTGACACACTGGATTTGTCTGTTACACTTGTGTAGAAAAATCTTGGCATTACTGATGACAAGGCCTGATGCAAAACTTACTCAGAATCACGACTCTCAGCAATGTAAGGCATCAGGACTATTATAAAAGTAAAAGTATTAGAATGCCAATGAAGAAGAATGAAGACAGTGAATCGCTGAAATTGATAAGCAAATAGGTAAGTATTTTTTAGTAAAAATTACACAGAATTATTACATATTTGTGAGAAAAGTGAATGTTAACTGGTTAAATGTCAACTGGTAACAGCATTAATAACTATGCAATACATTCTAATATGTATATGACCGACTCTACACAGGAATAGGATGAGGAAAAGTGCCAGAAGGGCAGATAAACAAAAATGACGAAGGAGACAGTAAACACTTACCAGACAAAATAGAAGACATTGATATTTCACGGGACATATCACATTTTAATGAGAGAAAAAGGTAGCACAGTGTCACTTAGTACAGGGGCACTGAATACTGACGGTAGTGTCGGTAGTGTTGCCAGAAACTGTTAATAGGTAACGAATATTACGTACTATCACCAGTGTGGAACTTTTTCCTTGAATGACACTCTTAAATTTCTAAATATGCAGTTCTCCTTAAGGTAAAACCTTTGCAAAGCCTTAATGGAGCATTTGCCACTTAATACGAAATAGGTAAAATCTACAGGAAACAAACCAAGAAGTTTGGGATTATGTGGAAAGAACACAGAATTATGTAGGCACTTGGAGTGAAGCAGCTACAACATAAAATACATGAGAATCTGACTCTACATCAGAGAACGAAGGCTACCTAACTAAACATTCCCAGTAAGCAAGCAACTTTTACCTCACTTTCTGAAAATGTCATCAAAATATCCATCACAGTCTTCAAGCCACCAGCTTCAAATACTTCTTGGCAGTACTCATGCCTCACACAGAGAGAGGAGATAGCAGATAAAAGCAAACTCAAGGTCTCTTTGTCTTCTTGAAACTCTGTGAAAAGAAACAGTAACAATAAACTACAAAAAACTGGCTCCTACTTGAGACACCATGTATGTAACTAAAACACTGAAAGGAAAATTATTTTCACGTTTACTTAGTCAGCGGCGGTGCCAGGATTAATCATCAAAGGGTGCTGAGGGGGTGCAGAAAGAAATGTAGGGGGTGTGATACTGAAAATAAGGAAAACCATGAAATATACATGCAACCTTTCAATACTAGGGAGCAAGGTGCCAAAAGTGTGGGGGCAAAAATACCAAAAAGCGTGGGCAACTGCACCTCTAATCACCGCCACTGATTAACAAAAATTACTGACTGAAATGAAATTGTTTGTGTGAAATATAATAACTTTAGATTGACATTCATTTTCCAGGCAGGCTGTGTGTGCCCCCTTGCCTTCCTCCTGGACTTGCATGATGATATGTATTAAGTCTTATACTCCAAGAAAGTGGTCGTACAGTGTAAACGTTCAGATTCACTTTGCAGTCTTATTGAACTATGTAGTGAAATAAAAAATTAAATTATCCTTGTCTTTAATTTTGAACCTTTTCAATGTAACCAATGGAGGTACCAAATACATAGTACATTGTACATTCCGTCTGCTACTTCAGGACAAAACGCGAAGTGCACAGCAACTTCATCTTCGTTAAAATCCCTTCTGTCGCACTATCCCCAATAACGAACTGTAAAATGTCTTCCTGAACATTGGGCCTCTTTCTAACAGGTTTTTAAAAAGCCTGAAATGGTACGTTTACTAGACATGTTATGTGGAACAAATATACAGGACATATTAACAAGAAAACTACCCTTCACATTACAACTTGCCTTAAATGAAGGGCTTGGGTGTAAAACATGGTAAGTGACATTTTGGTCATTTCTGAGTTCATTAAGAAAAAAGGTTATTAGAAACTATACTGTAGATAAATTGTTTTCGTGTTGTGTTTACCGATTTCAGAAGGCTTCACTGAGTCCAATGCAAATTGTATGATATGGCAATTTCACTCGACAATTGAAGGATGGCACATTTTACTTTGTAACTCAAAAATAACCAAAATGTCACCATGTTTTACACCCAAGCCCTTCAAATAATTTCCCAAGCACGACTTGGTCAGTGACTTGTTGATACCTTGAAAGCAGCTGAAATTTTTGCTCCAGTGTGAGGAAGAACAAACAGGCGGAAATAAACCGTTTATCAACAATGCAAACGAAAACGAAAGAAAAACATAACTCACATTAATCCGCCAGTACAGGAAAGTATGTATATCGGCACCTTTTTCAGTGTTTGCCTGATGCATACAATAATAATGACTTCAGTACCTAACATTCGACGCTCGATATGACATGACATAATATGACACTCTAAGTGTTTTCAGTTGAACATAGGGGGTGCTGAAGAAAATTAAGGAGTACGCAAGCACCCCGTCAAGAAAGTGGTGCGCAACAGAAAATGTGATCCAAATATGAGAAATGAGCCTCAGAGCTAACTTTAGGACTCAATAACTTTGGAACTATTGATCACAGCCAAGTGATATTTACACACCAAACAAACCTCTCAAAAAGGAACACGTGTATTGCATCAAAATACCCTCAGCTTGTTTAGATTAGCAAATAAAATACCCTAAAATATGCCTTAAAAAACCTTATGTGGCAAAAAATGCATATCTTGTGTGCCTGCTGTTACAACTGTAATCCAACCAAGAGGGTGGCATTAATTTTTCTAGTAACCCTGATGTGAGCTCAGTATGCACACATTATGTCGTCTCCATATATATAACCCAATCCATATTATATGTGGTTGAATATGCAAGAAATTGAAAAACACTAGAAAATGGTGGATTTTTGAAATGGTGTAGCACAAAAGGGACAAGAGGTATCCAAGCCCAGTTGCATACACTACATAATTAGATCTAATGTATGTCAAAATTTCAACTTGTTATTCCAAGGCCCTAGTGCACAGAAAGGTAGATCCTTAAATGCCCAGCGCGTTTTCAGTGGGAAGTTTAAAATTGCGCAAGGTTTTAAATAAAGCTTTATATCTCTGTAACTATGAATGCCATAGTTACAAATTATAGCTTGTTTCTTTCAGTACAGTTTCAGCTATATGCCTATTGTTGAAAAGATTCAATTTGCACTAACCAAATAGAAGAAGAAGAAGACGAAAGTTAATAATCTTATTTTTTCTTTACAAAATTTGAATTTCGTCAGGCCCCTACATAGGCAATGCAAGGACATGAGGGTTCAAAACAGTTCCTGCATATTACCTAATATGTATTTCATTCTCGTAGCAAGAATTGTGCATTTACTGAAGACACTTTCGTGAAAAATATTTTGTAATATAAAAGCCATGCTTTTAAGGGGAAATTTAAAATTCCAAAAATTGTTATCTCGGAAACTATGAATCCTAGAGTTAAAACTTATTTCAAGTTTTCTTTCATAGACAGTAGACAATACACCAATGGTCGAATAAAAATATTTTTTATTTATCAAGTAGAAGAAGAAGAAGAAAGTTAAATAAAACTATACTTTAAGAGTTTTAGATTTCATCAGGCTCCCCACATAGGCAATGCCGGAACGTTATGGTTTAAAACTGAACCTACATATTGCCGGATACTGTATATGTTTCATTCTCGTGGCAAGAATTGCGGGCTTGCTTCTGATACTTTCGGAGAGAAACTATAATTCTAAATATAAAAACAGTATATTTTTTCGGGGCAAATTGCACCCACTCCCCAATCCCGAAATATATTCAGAATCAAATTGACCTTTACTAAATACAAATAGGATGCTTATGGCTCTTTGTGTAGTACTCAAGACATGTATCTCTTAAAATTGGCTGAATCGTAGTATGCTCCAAAAGTCGAAAAAACAAAACAAATGTGGCGTATTTCACGTCTGAGCGTTTATTGTTTAAAAACATGTATTGGAACAGATGGCCACTTTTCTGTATCAACCACAAAATTCGGCTTTAACCTTGCAAAAAATCACTAGATAGGAAGTAGACGATTATTTACAGTTCTTTAGACATACATTAACAGAGTGTATTGACTATCATAGGACACCCTTTCATTTCAGAAAAGGAATGGAGATGGATAATTAAATATTCGAGTACCACAGGTAAAAAGGTGTGACGGGACCTACCTTCCAAGATAGAACTACAACATAGCCGCCATATTGAAATCTGCTATCTTATGTATCTTGGATTTGATTTTTTAAATTGGAAAGGGTTACATACATATCATGTGAGACTCGCATATGATATATATCAAATCGGGCCATTTTTTTAACCACATAATTTCATTTCTGCAATTAGATTTGTTATGCCATATGTGGTGTGGTACGAAAGTTATTAGCTAAATAAATTATAACTACAACATCCAAGTGACCACATGATGTGCTACTATTTTGTGTTACCCATATGCCTAAAACATCTGGAGAAATGAATTATGTTGGAGGCCTTTAGGATTCCTTACTGCAGGTAGTCCTTGCGGCACCCATATTCACCCTAAATGCACAGCGCTAGCTTGAAATGATGCAGGAGACAAGTCTTCTCTTCAATTCTTAGTGAAGATGGCAATTTTCCCTGTTATCTCCAATATAACGAAGTTCCATCATGGTATGGAGCAAATGTTCGTCAATGTGTCGATATGAATTATCTGGTCATTGGATTGGTTGGCATTGTCCAGAGGAATGGATTTCCAGATCAGCCGACCTAACCCCCCACTTTCTAACTGTGGAACATCTGATATCTGAAAATCCGCTACAAAGATAACTTGCAGGAACACACCCTGGAAAGCTGTAACATAATATTTCCAGATATTCTTGTGCGGGTGCATAATGAGTACATTACGCTCTGTGAGCAGCCACAAAAGGAGTAGCATACTGACCACATCACATAGATACATAACAAGTGGTCCTTTGGAGGAATACTGCTGACATTTTCATCTGCCAGCTGGGAAACAGAAGCAATTAGCAATCAGTTGAATCCTATTCGACTGACATCGAACATATTCATGCCACTAGACACTGAATGCTCCTAGCGGGATGAAACAAAATAATAACACTTAAATACACCACATATGGCAAAGTGGATTGCAGAAAGGTATTTCTGAGGGAGAAAAATCCTTGCCTGATGCCTAATGACAACCTTCCCTTTTAAAAATAACTAATACGAACCCAAGATGGAGGATTTCAGTACGGTGGCTATTTGGAGTTCTATCTTGAAAGGTAGGTCCTGTCACACCATTTTACCTGTGGTACTTGAATATTTAATTATCCATATCCATTCCTTTTCTGAAATGAAAGGGTGTCCTATGATAGTCAATTCACCCTGTTAACGTATGTGTAAAGAACTGTAAATAATCGTCTACTTCCTTTCTAGTGATTTTTTGCGAGGTTAAAGCCCAAGTTTGTGGTTGATACAGAATAGTGGTCATCTGTTCCAACACATGTTTTTAAACAATAAACGCTCAGACGTGAAATAAGTCACATTTGTTTTTTTCGACTTTTGGAGCATACTGCGATTCGGGCAATTTTAAGAGATACATGTCTTGAGTGCTACACAAAGAGCCTTAAGCATCCTAAAGTTCAATTTGATTCTGAATATATTTTGGGGAGGGAGGAGTTGGTGCAATATTCCCCCGAAAAAATGTACTGCTTTTACATTCAAAATTATATTTTCTCTCCGAAAGTATCAGAAGCAAGCCTGCAATTCTTGCCACGAGAATGAAACATATATCCGACAATATGTAGGTTCCGTTTTTAACCATAACGTTCTGGCGTTGCCTACATGGGGGCCTGATCAACTTTAAATTTCGTAAAAATATATTTTTATTTAACTTTCGTCTTCTTCTTCTACTTGATAAATGAAAATTAATTTTATTCGACCATTGGCGTATTGTCTAGTGTGTACGAAAGAAAACTGGAAGTAAGTTTTAACTCTAGGATTCATAGTTTCCGAGATAACAATTGTTGGAATTTTAAATTCCCATTAAAAAGCATGGCTTTTATATTACAAAATATTTTTCTACAAAAGTGTCATCAGTAAGTGCACAATTCTTGCTACGAGAATGAAATACATATTAGGTAATACGCAGGAACTGTTTTGAACCCTCACATCCTGGCGTTGCCTACGCGGGGGCTCAATGAAATTGAAATTTTGTAAAAAAAAAAAATGAAATAAGATTATTAATTTTCATCTTCTTCTTCTTCTTCTATTTGGTTAGTGCAAATTGAATCTTTTCAACAATAGGCGTGTAGCTGAGACTGTACTGAAAGAATAGTAAGTAAGGCTAGTAAGGCTAATTGGGAGTGGACCTACAGTTTAAAGGGGATCCGAACCACTGTGCCTCCACCAGGTTCAAACCCAGGACCCCTTGATTACACGGCAATGACGAGATATTGCATGCCTATGTCAAAGTAAAAAAAAAAACAATTGAAGGTGGTGTAAAGAAAATTTTGGTAGACAATTTCTCAAAAACATGTCTTTTAATTTTTTAAAATTATTACTCAATAACTACAAAATTTGAAAATGGGACACCAATGGGATTCGGAGTTATGTTAGATTTAGGTAGGTTAGGGTAGGATAGAGTAGGTTGGGTAATGCATCTAATATATTTTGATAGACAAATTCCTAATATTCAAAAGTAAAACAGAAATTAAATACAATATTGTTTGAATTAACGTACATGGATCTAATGTTTAAATTCAGTTATTAAAAAATACATGGTGATTCAAAAGTCTGCTCCCATAGGTAACTCTGTTACTAATGCACATAGTAAAAATGGAAAGAGTTGGAAATAGTTGTGTTTCAATCTAAAGTGATTGAATTTTCAAATATTGATTGATTAATTTGGTGTTTTGAGTCCACTTTATGCACAGTAAGGCTAATCGGGACTGCCTACAGTTTAAAGTGGGATTCAAACCACTATGTGCCTCCATTAGATATCGAACCTGGGACTGACCCAAATATGCCAGGCTTTTGGCAATATACTCTAGTGAATGAGCAGACAGTAAAGGCTACGGTAAAAGGTAAAGTTCCCTGTGCATATAGGACCGTGCCATGAAGGCACATTTAGGAGATGTGGGGGTAGGGACCCAACACATTCTCGAGGTAGGCCTTTTTGGATGTAATGTGATCAGCACCATGCTCTGGCCACCTTCATTGCTCAGGTACTCATTGATTTGAAGCTGGGTGAGCCCCACAGCTGCTTTATGTGGGGACAAGGTGCAAAGCAGGAAAAATTTCAACCTTAGACCAGCCCCCCTGGGAATCGAACCCAGGTCTCCCACATGGCAGTCAGACACCCTTTCATGGATGGCGATTAACCTCTACGACATGCACCACTGCCAGAAGAATAAGAGCCATAGATAATGACACACTTGATGTGCTGTGACAACTTGGGAGAATAATTCCATGTCGGTGCAGAAATTATTCGACAACGCCTCCATCAGCATTGAAAATGGCATAAGGTGTTCGATGGGACACACATGCTTTCACTTGAGCTGAGAAAGCAACATGTGCAGATGTCTGTGTTTCCTTTCTGTCACGTCTGGAGAAGGATTTCTTTCTAGGCAGTGCTGACTTGCAATGAGAAGTAGGTTCTTTACAATACTTTAATGCATCAAAAGAAGGTTACATTCTATGTTTGGTGAACTACTCAGACTGATACCTGACCAGACAATGAATGCAACTGTCTACTCTTAGCAGCTAGAACATGTTCACGAGATACTGAAAAACTTGATGCAAGTACTCATGAATTGCAAAGGTGTCCTCTACTTAGTAAATAATACAAGGTCACACATGTCTAAGGACAAGTGTGACACCTACATTGAGAAACAGTGATGCATCTGCCTCATTCCCCAGAAATTATTTTGTCCATTTATCATCAGTTCCATTCACTGGACAACCACCTCAGAGGACAAAAGTTCCGGAACCTAGACGAGGTGCAAACTCCATTTCAGGACTTTCTTGGTTCACCTTCTGCAGAGTTCTACCACAGTGGGATCCATGTCTTCCAGAACGTTGGGAGATAGGTCATTGGTCATTAGTTTTTACACTGCCTTAGTATTGCCACATGTTGATGTTGATGGAGACTATGTTTGACCTGCCAGGTGCAGTTGCCACTTCATACACCTTTTTAGAATTTGAAGGTGTTAGTTAAAATTCAGTAGAACTTTCTTGGTTACCCTTACGTATAAAGAAACATTTGTGTAATTTTTAGATTAGTATTAATGCAAATTATTTATTAATATTGCTGAGTGAAGTTAATTCTGCAGGTTACTCAAGATAAGGCTGAATACTACTATAACTACATTGTGTCAAAGATGGAGGAAAATATGAACTACTCACTTTTGAGAAGATCTGTCAGTATCAATAGACACTTGCTGTCACTAGCTATAAACTTCGCTCGTTCATGGGCTTTCCCGAATGGAACTCTTATGTCATCATCCAACACCAGAACTTGGAAAACATTGCATACATCCTGAACCACAGGTCCTGGGGTATCATTCATCTCCAAGAGGAATTTCAATCTCTCCACTAAACCAGATTCTACAAGATGTTCTCTATTTGCTTCATGTTTAATACAGCACTCCCTCACCCAACGAAGAGCCTTTTGCAGTACATCCTGTTTGTCCGTTTGCTGCAATAAATTTATGATCAGCGATATTCCATCGCTGTCAAGAAGGTCTGGCTGCCCCGACATCAAAATACATAAAGTGCTCACAGCTTCTTTCACAATCTGATCGTTCTCCCTGAAGTCTCCTATGAGGGATACCAGGACCTTGTAAGCACCATTTTTGCCTGCAAATACTTTGTGTGCGATGCCTTGCCTACACTCATTCCTCAATGTCACTAGCTCGCTCACCACATCTTCTGTTGCTGCACTACCCTTCTCTTTCCGGATGCTGTCCAGCTTGTTTATTGCTTGTATTGTTACTGGGTCTTCATTCTTATATAAGCTTACATCTTTGACTATGTTAGTAAGGTCAACTCCCTGAAAAAAAAAAAATAACAACATGATATCAAATTATCACCAAAGTTCATCTTCTCTAATTCCGATACTCATGATATACAAATTTTCTACATGAAGCAGATACTACACATGCCTGTACGTGCATACTGACCAGGTTTTGTGATTACTTGCTGAATCTATTGTGGAGATTAATTTTACATCATTACTTCTTACATCTTTCTTGGAGACACATCTCACAGCAAGTGGCTAATTGGTGACTATTGATCTGGTAGCATACAAGTGCTGCTATCTTCAAAATATTTAACAACAAGAGCAATTGTTCATTATTGGTGATGAACTATTTTCCTTCCTTTTTTCAAGTATGTTAATTTAAGTTTTGCAGAAATAAATGCAGTTTACATTACATCTATTTGTTTGTTTGCATAAAACATTACTTCCTTACTAAAATGTTTACTCAAGTAGGTTAGGCAGATTAAGTTTATATACTGCCTTAGTATTCCCACATTTACTTCTCCTTTCCATATATATAATGGTTATTGGAGCATTCCATTTGAAATCAACAAGTGAAGAGGCACTTTTCAACTAACATATTTTGATTAATTTGAAATTTGTACTACTGGAAGGGCCACTTGAGGTAGGAAAATGTGCAACTTTGCAGATCCATATCTTTTGTATTTCCGAAATTACAGTGTTGCAAACTGTGCGATATTGACAATTTTTTTCCAACATTTTGTTAACTTTAAATTGGGGGATTCATCAAAGTGTGACAACTGGAGAGGTATAGCACTTCTCTCCATTCCGATTAAGATCTTCACTAGAGTTATCCTAAACAGAATTAAGGAACATGTTAACTGGAGATCAGAAGAGAACAGGCAGGGTTTCGACCAAATCGCTCTTGTATTGATCAAATTAACACCTTGCGGATAATTTTGGAGCAATGTATAGATTGGTCATCTCGTCTCTATACAGTCCGTTGACTTCGAGAAAGCATTTGACTTGGTCAACAGAAATGCAATGTGGAAGGAAGTGAAACGATATGGAGTGCCCACAAAAATTCTTTATCTTATCTTAGAAACTTATTGTGTTTCTGAGCCAATAGATGTGCAGTCTGGAGTGAGGCAAGGTTGTATATTATCACCTACAATGTTCCTGATTGTGATCGATGCAGTGATGCAAAATGTAATAGGAGGGAAAAGACGTGGTATCCAATGGGTATTGAATAACAGACTAGAAAGCCTTGATTTTGCAGACGATTTGTGCTTCTTGTCTGAAGCACATGGTGATATGCAAAAAAAAAACTAGCAGATCTGATAGAAAGTGCAAAGAAAGTAGGACTTGTCATTAACTCCAAGAAGACCAAGGCACTGAGGATTAACTCCACAAAAAACAGACCCGTTTAATATTGGTGAAGAGATTATTGAAAATGTGGATAGCTTTACTTACCTGGGAAGTGTGATGGCAAAAGATGGAGGGGCTGAACAGGATGTTTCTCAACATATCCAAAAAGCAAATGGTACAGCCACGGACACTGCTGGCTTGTAACAATTCCATTGAAAGTCAACGTATTCATTACAAGCCGGCAGTGTTTGTGACTGTACCTTTGTGAGGCTCTATCCAGTATGGAAAGGAAAAACAAGAAGATATCTATGAAGACCAAACTTTGTATTTTTCGA
Source organism: Lepisma saccharinum (assembly GCF_977018435.1). NCBI lineage: Eukaryota > Metazoa > Arthropoda > Insecta > Zygentoma > Lepismatidae > Lepisma > Lepisma saccharinum. The sequence continues at coordinate 33,488,387 of NC_139239.1, read as the reverse complement.
AGTAATGTTAAGTCTGTACTGTTATATGGGTCTGAGACATGGAAGGTTACCTCTAAACTACAGACCTTCATCAATCGCTGCCTGAGAAAAAATTTAAATATCTTTTGGCCAGAAGTGATTCAAAACCAAGAACTTTGGAGAAAATCTGGAGAAACCGAGGTGTCCATACAAATAAAGCAGCGAAAATGGAATTGGATAGGGCATACGTTGAGGAAGGAAAATGAGGCTGTCGAGAGAGAGGCACTAGACTGGAACCTGCAGGGAAGAAGGAAAAGAGGGAGGCCTAGACAGACGCTGAGGCCTTGGAGGAAGGAAAGAGTTGGAATGCAATGAAGAGAATTGCTGTCAGTAGGACCAGGTGGAGATGCTTTGTTGATGCCCTATGTTCCACAGGGAACAACAGGAATTAAGTCAAGGGCCACATGAGGTAGGAAAATATGCAACATTGCAGATCATATCTTTTGTATTTCTGAAATTACAGTGTTGCAAACTGTGCGATATTGACCATTTTTTCCAACATCTTGTTAACTTTAAATTGCAATATTTCAGCAACCAGGGCACCTATAGAAGGGATACGGACAGTGTTGGAAAGGTCTTGAAGGGCTCTTTCACACGAGATATAGCATGTCTATGACAGGGTAAAGAAACACTTGAGGGTGATGTAAAGAAAACTTTCGTAGCCATTTTCTCAAAAATGGGTCTTTTCATTTTTAAAAAAAATTACATTCATACATACAATATTACTCAATAAGTATACAAAATTTAAAAATGGGATGCCAGTGGTATCCGGAGTTATGTTAGATTTAGTTTAGGTTAGGGTAGGTTAGGAAATGGCTGATAAGAGATTTTGATAGACAAATTACTAATATTCAAAAGTAAAAGTCCAACAGAAATCAAATATTATATTGTTTGAATTAACATACATGAATATGATGTTTATATCCAGTGTATTAGAAATACAGTGTGACTCAAAAGTTTGGTTCCACAGGCAACTCCGTTATTAGTGCACATAGTGAAAAATGAAGAGGGGAAAGTTGGTGGAAGTAGGTGAGTTTCAATCTAAAGTGCTTGAACTTTCAACGTAGCATGCACTGTTCAGGATGTACACTGGTACAGCCCTAATTGGTAACAAAAATACCAGATACTTGGCACGGAATACTGTATGGCATCAGAAATGCTATACAATTCTGTGTAAATTAAGAATTGATGATCATTAGAGCCCGGAAGTTCAGGCATTTATTTTCGTTAAAATAGGCAGGCAAAAAGGCATTTATAATGTGGAAAATAGGCACTAAAAATGAAAAAAAGGCAAAATAAACCGAAAAAGGCACATTTGGTAGTCGCTTACTTTTATCTATAATTTCTGGCAAAATGTTAAGATCTACATTGGGAAGAGCATTTCAATTTTTCCGTCTTGATTGCACATAACTAACTACAAGGTGTTTTTAAAGTTCTCAACATTCATTGATAGTCGTCTGTCAGAGAGAATGTTTCTCATAATAGAAAATGATCTTTCTACTTCGACAGAAGTTATTGGAGCATACATAAAACAAGCTAATGTAGCTGGACTCATTTCGGTAACAGCATTTTCACCTTTTAGAATATCACAAATTGTTTTCAATTGTTTCAAGTCCTCATTTGCACTCACTACCGGTTTGCACTTTTCCGCAACAGCTGACCCCTTTTCTTCTGGGACTTCCATCATCTGCTGCATAGATTCCTCGAAGATTTTCATGGATGCTATAATTGTAATTGTCTCTGGCAATGCTCCATAATGTGCAAAAATAAACTTGAATAGCACAGGAGTTTTTTCACTTCACGAATTGAAGCCGCTTCATTTTCTGGAAGAGCATCTATCACCTCACTGATTTTTTCAAGGTTGTTAGCATAATATATAGCTGCTGATATCCAGGTTCCCTATCTCGTCAAGACTGGTTGCTGAGGTAAACTAAGCTCAATCGCAACTTCCTGAAATTTTCGGTTTCGAGAGGGAGATTTCAGAAATATCTTCTTTGTGTTCGAAATCAACCTGTCCACTTCAGCAGTCAATCATGCACAAGGAAATGTTAACCGAAAGGCAATATCCTAACTCAGCATGAAATACTTTTTTCTCACACTTTTCTCCTTCAGCAATGTTGAAACATGCATGAGTTCAATATTACTTAAATAAGGCGAAAATTATTCACATAATAAACGGAAGAAAAATAAATGCCAACAACGTTTTTTGGGAGAAAAATAATTTATATACACATTTTTTTTTAAAAAAATGGTCAAATTTCATTGAAAAAGGCAAAAAAAGGCATTATAATTAAAAATAGGCAGTGGGGTCCCAAATAGGCAAAATGAAAAGGCTTCTAAAACATTCGAAAAAACGTATATCCGGAAAAATTTTATCAATATATGCAGTAGATAAAAAGAGGCATTTTGCCAAACTTCCGGGCTCTAATGATCATAATTGCCTCTTTGGGTGAGTTCCATGCTATGCTTATTTCAATTTATTTTCTTGTTCTCATGGATCTTCTTCACACTTAAAATGTCTCATCAATAATACATAAAGCCAGTTCTGTGGCAGAGTGGTTAGCACATTGCACTACATCGCCAGGGGTCCCAGATTCAAATCCTGGCCTGGTCATGGATGTTTGTGAGTGTCCATTCATCAATTTCATCATATCATCACTCATCCTCATCTTCGCAAATTAGCCAAAGTGGCACAAAAAGCGAAGTACAATAAAGCAATTGAATCAATCAATCAATAATATATAAATAACTGTTGACTAGAAAGTAATATTGTTCTATTGCCTTCATTAATATATTTATGTACAATCACTACTACTTAATAGTAGTAGTAGTGGTATAAATAGTAACAGCAGTAGTATTAGTAGTAGTAATTAAACTACAATAAAACACTGGTAATGTAAATTTGGATAACAAGTTTTGATGAAATCCGTGATTTAGCCTTTTCTAGTGGTCTGGAGCTTTAATTATCGTCATCAATTCTCACGTTACCTGGGGCCTTCGCTATGGTGAAGTGGTAGCATCGTCACCTTGTAATTAAGGGGTCCAGGTTTGAGGTTTGATACCCGACGGAGGCACATAGTGGTTCGGATCCCACTTTAAACTGTAGGTCCAGTCCCGATTAGCCTTCTGTGCATAAAGTGGACTTAAAACACAAAATTAATCAATCGATCTTAAGTTACCCTTTATTGTGTGATATTCCAATGTAATACAATATTCCGGACCAAGCACGTGGCATTTTTTGTTACCAACTAGGGCTGTACCAGTGTACATCCTGAATGGTACATGCTACATTGAAAATTCAAGCACTTTAGATTGAAATTCACCTACTTCCACCAACTTTCCCCTCTTTTCATTTTTCACTATGTGCACTAATAACGGAGTTGCCTATAGAACCAAACTTTTGAGTCACCCTGTATTTCTAATAAACTGGAATTTAAACATCATATTCAAGTATGTTAATTCACAGACTATTGTATTTCATTTCTGTTAGACTTTTACTTTTGAATATTAGGAATTTGTCTCTCAAAATCTGTTATCATCCACTACCTAACCTACCCTAACCTAAACTAAATCTAACATAACTCCGGATCCCATTAGTGTCCCATTTTTAAATTTTGTATACTTATTGAGTAATATTGTATGTATGACATGTATTTTTTTAAAAAAAATGAAAAGACCCATTTTTGAGAAAATGGCTATGAAAGTTTTCTTTACATCACCTTCAATTGTTTCTTTACCCTGGCATAGACATGCTATATCTTGTGTGAAAGAGCCCTTCAAGACCTTTCCAAAACCATCCGTATCCCTCCTATATTGCTAAAATATAAGTTAACAAGATGTTGGAAAAAATGGTCAATATCGCAGTTTGCAACACTGTAATTTCGCAAATACAAAAGATATGGATCTGCAAAGTTGCATATTTTCCTACCTCAAGTGACCTTCCAGTATGTCAAATTTCAAATGAATAAAAAATGTAAGGTTGTGGACCTTCTTGATTTGACATGAAATGAATGACCCTATTAAGCCCTAAAATATACTTTTAACAGATTTCTTGCAGATTTACTGATTTCCCTGACTTAAAAATGGCATGTTTATTTTCTACAAACTTCAGATATGAATTTAAAGTTATTTCCAAACATTGAAAATAATTCCCCATACTCGAAGTGGGACCAATTGGAGAGAATGGAGTGTCTCAAAAATTAACATACCTTTGTGTACTGATTTCATGGAGAAACAACGATGATGCATATACATTATTTCAAGGTTTATTAATGTTTCATTGAAGATAATTAGCATGAATCTTGGTTCAGTTAACTATTAGATTGCTGACAAAAATACTAAGAATATATAACATATAGAAAGTTTAAAATAAAGTTTCATATTTCAACTTTAAGCACCAAGGATCTTATTAAGGACAAGAATAAAACACTATAGAAATGATAAAAACAAGTATGGCAATGTGAACAGCTGCTGCTACAGCAGATGTATTCCAGAAGTGGGTGACATAATATCTTTTGGAAATGATTGATAAAAGTCATTGGGTGACTAAACACAACTCAATTAGTTCTTAACCATGCATGTTAGAGCTTACCTGGGGATATCCATTACCTTAATATTATGACATCTGACCCTGCTTCACTTTCCTGTCCGGATCACCTCCTGTGTGTCTATTCAACTATTTTCATAAGTTTTATTATGTTTTAATTCCTGATGTGAAGAAGACCCTTGGTGCTCCGGTTGAAACATCAACGTCTTTAAGTTTTCTAATCAATACAGGTATGCTATATACTTTTAGTACTTGTTATGAAGGAGATGCTAACATGGACAACAACTTCCATGAATAAAAATTCACACAGAATACACATTTAATTCACAATGTCAACAACTTCACAAATTTGTTGGAAGATGGTGGATTAGTAGGAAAAGAAAATGTCACCGAGAACTATGACCACAAACCTGAGCTTCAAACTGTTTCACGGCATCTTGGATTGCTTCTTCTACATCTAGTTGAAAATCCTCTATGTTCTCCCTCACAGTTTCATCAAATGTTTCTTGTGAGATTACTCTAGGCATAATTTATATTTTCTCACATCCAAACCTACAATAAAAAAAGCTGTTAGAAATTTCAAACAAGAATGTGTGCTTCTTCCGAAGCTAATGTAATTTACGTGTCAGTGGCAACGCATAACTCCTTGCAAAAAGAAAAAAAAAAAATGGAATAGCTTGTGAAGAAACTATATAAAGAAATTATATGAGTGGTGATATTTTATCTCACGGGGTGTGTTGGGATGGTGTTTCTTTTCATACACCCACATTCTGCAAACAAAAACTGCCTGAAATACTGACGCTAGCCTGTCTATGTGCAATTATTACTACTACAATTACTACTTCTATGTGTTTTTTTTTTGTTGTTTTCTTTACTACAAGTTGGTATCAGTATGCGAAAACTTGAGACCCTGACTTCTGTATTGCAGTGTATTTACATCATGTAAAGGCTAGAAGGCTTAACCTGGCAAAGTTGGTGCCAAATTGTAGATTTCCTTCTGCTAGCTGACTTTCCCGGGCATGAAGTGGGTGTTCATCCACTGGCAGAAGCCTTGGAGAGAGTACATGCTTAGTTCTCTGCCTACCAGGGATTGCCATTTCCCTTGTTTGTGGAATCTGAGTCCTTTGTTTCCACATTGTCATGGACATAATTTTCTGGTAGTGGAGAGGTCTGCACTTGGACTCCTCAGTAACTACTCGCAACATGGCATGTTTGCTTGCTTGTGCTGAAATCATCGACAACGACGTCCTATAAACAACTGATCAGTTTTTGGTAGGGGCAATGCCAGGTTAAACCTTCTAGCCTTTAGAGCATGAGAGAAGTGTGCAGGCCATGTAGTGGAGAATTGGAACATGATCATGTAAGTGCCCAAATGTTCTGATATTTTTGGTACCAGTTTTTCAATATATATTTCATACTCCACAAGATGCAGTAGATAATCAGAAAACCTGAGGGGGGGGGAGCTCATTCGAAACCCATAGTAAGCATTGTGTTGACTTATGTTTTATTTTTATTCATTCATAACGTCGGGTCAACAGTCAACACCCATCTGATCAACTATAGGCTGAAATGATGATCTATGGAATGAGATAAGCAGTCTCGTACTCTGAGAAGTGAGTAACTTGCAAATTGTTCACATAATTTCCTCCTGACACAGTGACATCAAAGGAGGTTCACGTGAAACTCAACCCTCAGTCGGTCAGTCCATTCTGCTCCTCACCTCTCTATACGAAACAAAAAATCTTGCTAGTGTAACTTTATCCTCATATAAATATTTTTTTTAAGGAACAGATTCTTTTTAGGTGCTAAAAAAGAGGGAGTTGGGACTTTCAATCAGGATCATTCGGGACTGCCTTCAGGAGGGCCAGGCTACCACTACTTCCATCCTTCCTCCATATTTCTATCACTGAGCCACACCTTTTTGAAATAGCTATAGTCTGACTCAGATATTTCTGCCGCAATCGGTGCAGCAGAATGTGAGAACCAGTGTTGCTAATCTGTTCGACAGAGAAATCGCTGCAATGCGCCGAAGCACAGCTGTTCGTAGAACAAGGAAATTAGAGAACTCACCTCTATCTAATGTTGAGTTTTAAACACCATGCATTATAACCAGAACTGGGATTATTATGTGGTAACAAGTGGCTTTATTGAACATACATATGGACTAAAACTTCACTAAATATGGACTAATTCATGTGAACAATTACCCAAAACGATGTGAAGAAGACTTCATAGTGATTTCAAATAAAATTAAACAATTTATTATTTTTCCATTGCATTAATGGACCTGGTGGCATTTTACTCCCAATAAGCACATCCACTGGAACTGCAACGACATGTGATACACGACCAGTGGTCGGAAGTAGCACGCTTCTTGTAGCGTCGCTACTGTAGTTAGCAACAAAATTTGTAGCGGTAGCTGTAGCGAAGCTACAAAATTCCTGTAGTTGTAGCGAATATTCGCTACAGCTACATTTCTTCTCTCCATTATGAGGAAACTTTTGAAAGTGATGACAGCGTTAAAAAAAATTGACAATAACGCTTACTTTTGGAGGAGGTTCATAAAGACAGTCTATTACTTGCAAATACTTATAATCTAGATTACAAATATCTTGATATCGCAGATTATAGGTATCTGCGTAATATATTTCATTAGTATAGAATAAATCTAATATCCAGATAACTAAACTGAATTGGTATATATTAATATATTCTGGCTAACGGTTACGTTTTTTTAGCTGCATCGCTATTTTGGGGAGAAACATGCCTCGTTTGCGTCAACCCTAAAAAAAGGCCTCATTTGCGCCACCCCAGGAACAAATCCTGTTGATATCCATGGTGTAAGAGGCAGGTAAATGTCATTAATATCTGTGTAAAACACAACTTGTAGCGCAAAAACGAGCGATCCAGTCTCCCCTACAATGACATACAATATTTTTTCAGAAATTTTAAAATTGCAACGTACAACACTCGAGTTTACACATCACTTTCCTCAATATATTTTATGATATTGTAAAAAGTATGTACGAGATATTGACTTTTCTGCAGAAACTATAATTTTCTTTAGTTAATATACAGTTTCCACATGTATGTAATTATTCTACTTTTACGTCGCTTTTCTGTACCTTTTTCTAATCATGGCAATGAGGATGAATGGTTTATTTTGTTATTATCTTCTCTAGAGTCGCTTTCTGCCACTTTTGGCTAATTGTGGGAATGAGGAAGACTGGTGAATGATGATGATGAGCAGTGTGGGGAATGGAGGAGCAGGAGAATCCATCCTCCCAACTAGATGTTTTTCCTAGTTTTTGTTTTGAGTTCACTTTATGCACAGAGACAAGCTAATCCAGACTGGATCTGAACCACTATTGCCTCCGCCAGGTATCTAACCTGGGACCCCTTTGATTACAAGGTGACAAAGTTTCCACTGTGCCTTCAGGGAAGCATTCCCAACCGGAAACTTACATAAAGAAAACCTCCACCTGTCACTCATTTAGCTATACCAAAGAAGCACTCCCCAGCTATCCGCAAAGTTAGAGCAAACATCTAACGAATTATGCTCGTATAACGATCTACGATCGTATTTTCTAGTAAGTACAACTATCATACTAGGAGCTTCTTTTGAATATCCTTGTGCTTGTTTCAAGCTTTTTTTCTTATGCAGAAGTAGCGCAAAAGTAGTGAAGTAGCGAGTAGCATTAGCGAGCTACTTTTTAGTAAATGTAGTTGTAGCTGTAGCGAAGCTACATTTTTGGACAAGTAGTGGTAGCTGTAGCGAAGCTATTTTAAAATGTAGCGTTCTGATCACTGTACACGACTGACACTACCACTGGTTTGAGAACTAATAACACTGTTCTACACACGTTTTATTACAGAAATGAGAGTACTCAATCTTTACTAATATGAGGATGCTGAATACGAAAGTGTTTAAAGTGGAGAAAACAGAGTTATGCTCCCCCCCCCCACCAGTTAAAAGAATTATCATAAAGCATCACCAGCATTAAGTTAATCTGCATCTGTCTTTCACGGCATCTCTCATCTATGTTTTCACGCTTTTATTTCAAAATTTGAATTGCATTAATTCTTCCCAGATATATCGGTGGGGGAGCAAGTGCGGGGGGGCCTCCTTTTGCGGGTGCTTTTAATATATCTATTAAGTTATGCCCACGTTCATTATGATTGTTATGTAACGTGAATTATGCTTATCTTGAAAATAAGCACCAATGCATTGCTTATGGGTAACATGAATTATGCCGTAACTTCAAGTTAAGAGCCAATCTTAGAAAATGAAGTACATATTTGTGTTCAGGAGGTCAATTTCAGTAAGAAGGAGCTACTTTCCTATCCGTAACAGAAAAAAGTGAAAATTTGTAGAACAGTGTAACTTGCAAACATGTTAAACCGTGACACAATTGGACCACAAACACTCCTACTTAAGCAGTATTTTTGCCTTTGTGATGGCTGACTGCCAGCTGCCTTTCTTGTAGTCACGGACACTGCCGGCTTGCAAAGAATACATTGACTTTCAATGGAATCATTAAAAGCCGACTGTGTCCGTGACTGTACATATTTACAAACGATGCCGGCTTCTGCAATAATAACAAGAATAAGTAAGAAGTACATATATTGCCACCAGACGATAAGCTGTGTGGCTTTCTCTTTTGTTATGAACTTGTCACCCATCAAAGCATGCCAATTTTAACACACAAAAAAAACATGCATCGCATTAAGCAGCAAAAATAACAGCTTCCTTCATATAATTCCTACAAGAACACGTACCGGAGCCGAGAGTTGAAATGGTCATGCATCCACATAATTTCTTTCTTTTGAGCAATTCTAAAGTGATAAAATATGAACAACAGTACTGGAGGCATTATGGAATTTAACGTTCACTAACCAAACACATGCACTTTCACAGACACACACGCAATACACGCACACAACGTCAAACTGTAAATCACAAAAAAATATCGCTGATCGTATAAAATTGTGTCGTCGTTACGTGGCTTGGACAGCAGAGGACTGGGAATCAGTGATGTTTTCTGATGAATCAACATTTACTCAGCTTTTCCATTATAATAAATATGTAAATGCCCCAAAAACAAAAGGTATGACCAACGTTATGTCGTCCCTACTATGAAGCAAGCAGAAAAAGTGATGGTCTGGGGTTGTTTTCCGCAAAAGGACATGGATCACTATGGATAATGCCAAGGAACACTACCATAAATGGAGAGGTGTATATACAGATCCTTCAACAGAAGCTCCCAGCTGTTATGGACATTCATCAGTGTACTTATTTTCAACAAGATGGAGCTACTTGCCATGGTACTAAGAAAGTGAAATCCTGCCTAACCTCGCACAACTACCAGTTGCTCCATCCATGGCCAGGCAGTTCACCAGATCTAAACATCACAGAAAATGCATGGTCCATCATGAAGATGAAGGTCTCGGAGAAGTCCCCAACGTCATACAATGACCTGGTACAAAAAATCAAGGAAGTATGGGTCACTGAAATTACGCCAGATTACTGTCAACGCTTGGCGCACTCTATGGCCAAATGGATATTGGAAGTGTTAAAAATCAAAGGACATGCTACAAAATACGAGAGTATGGAAATTATGATAATTTGTATCTATATTTGTTCGTAATCTTATAGTATACATTTTATAAATAATATGTAAAATTTCATCAATTGTTTTAAGGGTGAGAGAATTTAAAAGTATGAATAATTGAAAATTTTGATGATTTTCGAGACTTTTGGCCACCATTGTAGAAAAATTAGAAGGGCCATGGCTTAGTTTTTCTTCCAGCATTAATTTGTCGGCACATTTGATCAAAGGTATCTACTCCACCCTTTGTAGAATTGTAGGTCAAAATTATTTCAGGTTTCTTACTTTCACTGTTGATTGTTGCATCTTTGTGCATTGTTGAAATTAAAGCCACAATTTTGTTTTGTTTGGAGTTATATGATACTGCAGTTACATCGTCGTGAAACAGGAAGAGGCTTGATCCAGTCTTTCTATCTTGAAAATCTAAATCTTTGAACTCTGATGGCAGTTCTCGGTTATTTTTCTTTATTGTTCCGACCATTGTTAGTATTTTTTCTTTGAGAAGTTTTTCAACAAGTGGAGCACTTGTGAACCAATTGTCACAAGTCATGTTCCTGTTGCTTCCAGCAACAGTTTCAACCAATTTGATGTGGTTGATGACGTTCCACACGTGAGGTCCGCTTCCTCTTCTGACCTTTGTCCTGAGTCCTTGATGTTTCTTCGCAAACCTCTGCTTCTTGTATCTTTTCACAGTAACTCCGAATCATCAGGAACATATTCTGGGTCCTCGCTATCATAATCACTAATATCAGAGTCCTCAACTTCCAAAATATCTTCTTCACAACTTACCAAAATATCAGTTGTCATACGTTTTTAAGACATTTTCACTATGCATATTACTACCTGCACGCCTATCTTACGTGAATACAAATGCCGTTATTACTACATGCATGTCAAAATTACGTGCAAGATTTTTCTTGTTACTATCGCTACGTATTATTGACGTGCAGAGTCCCACATAACGAACAAACTAAAGACGTTCATTGCTTACGCCCTCCTTACCACAGTGCTGCCACGTGCCTGACAGAATGCCCGAGGAATACCATAGGCAGAGGGGTAGGTGGGTGCCATGTGGGAGGTAGGGGAGGGAATTGAGCGCGAAGCATACGTAAATTTTACGTATGGTAGTGTTATAGGGTTAAATAAAAACATAAATGTTAAGTATCCCCGAAACGTCTGAAATTCCTTCATTTTCTTCTTTTGCACATCGGTACTTACGTATTGTGCATTCCTAAGGATTCTTGAAAGTGCCATTTCGTTTGTTTTTTTTTTTCATGCAAATAATCTCAATTTTTGACATATCGAGTAATTCTTGTTTCTTCGTTTTCGCTTGCGATACATGCAATATGGCGGAGAAATCTTGACTAGTGTTGTCAATAATCAGTGGTTATGCAAAGTTGCAACCTTCTTCATCGAAAATACCTACTTTCGTGTTACTGATTTTGTATTTTTTTCCAGGTTCAAAAACCTCACGAACCATTCATAATTAGCCCCATGAACCATTCACGGATAGCCCCACAACCATTCATAAATAGCCCCACGAACCATGCATGGCAAGGTTAGGCAAACATAGTTAAAATTCTCATGTTGTTGGAGAACAACGGTGTGGTTGGAAACACTGACTGGGGGTTATGTCATCAAACGCATGCAACATTTGATTCACGTAGTGGAAGGACATAGAGGCTACAGCTTTCGTGCATTGGAGAGACATTAATCTTCAAAAATACATGATTTACCGGCGAAATAAATTAAGCGATGGGAAAAAAACACTTGCACGACCTTTCAAAAGTGTACGGAAAGTCAGTTCGATAAGTACTTTCTCCTGTAAAATTGACGAAATACGTTTTGGGGATACTTAAATTTTACCAATAAAAATATTGCAAAATAGAACTATCGTATTGCGTCATCTTTTAAATGGAATTCATGCAAAGTGTATTTTTTAATTTACTAAGATATGGTTATTTCATTTCATTGTGGTTTTAAGTCCACTTAATGCACAGAAAGGCTAATTGGTACTGGACCTACAGTGTTTCAACTGGGATCGGAACCACTGTGCCATGTGCCTACACAGAGTATCGAACCAGGGAATCCTTGATCCCAAGGTGACAACGAAAGGACGTAAGATAAGGTTATGCATGCAAATATGGGTAACAGACTGATATAGTGAAAACACATTTCTTCAAATTTACAGGAGAAAAGATGGGAAACTACTTACGGAATTGAGTTCCTGTGGACTTTTGGAAGCTGGGAATAGTGTATTTTTTTCCATTTGTGCAACTTATTCGGCCGGTAAATAATGTCATTTTCGACATTAATGTATCTCCGTTGCATGATAGCTCATGCCACCATTACCATCGACTACGTGAATCAAATGTTCCATGCATTCGATTATGTAACCCCCTGACATGTGTAGCAACCACGCGGTAGTTTTACAAGATGACGTGTGAACGGTTTTTTATTTTCTGTTTGCCTAACCTAACTGAACCTAACCTAACCTTCCGAGAATGGTTTGTGGATCAATTTTAGCCTAAAAGCCATCTGTGAATAGTTTGTGCAGCATTTGTTGGTTAATAAGTGTTAGTGTAGCAACCACGTGGTAGTTTTACAACATGACGTGTGAGCGTTTTTTTTTCCAATTTAATTTTCTATGCTTGCCTAAACTAACTGAACCTAACCTAACCTAACCTTCCGTTAATGGTTTGTGGATCAATTTTCGCTTAAAAACCTTGTGTGAATAGTTTGTGCAGCATTTTTCAGTTCATAAGTTTGGAAACACTGCATATCAGCTGATGATGGTAAATGTCTGTTATATCGGAGACACTTTTCTTCAAATTTACAGGAGAAATTACTTACGGAAATGAGTTTTGAGTTTCTGTTGCATTTATAAAACTTCGTGGATGTATTTTGTCACTATGGAATGCTGCACAACAGAAAATAAGCACTTTTGATGTAATAAAGTAGCCTTTTGTGCGAAGCGACACATTATGCTGTTGTTTCCATTATGAACCTGCAGATGGCGCGAGTGTCGAGAGTCACGCGGTCTCGCAAGAGGAATAAGTGTTTCCAAACGTGCCTTTTTTTTACCAGAATTTTTTTATTTTTATTTTTTTTAACTATGCTTACCTAACCTAACCTTGCCAGAAATGTTTCGTGGGGCTAACATGAATGGTTTTTGGGGCTATCCGTCAATGGTTTGTGATGACATAATGAACACGAAAGTAGGTATTTTTCGGTTAAGAAGGTTGCAACACTGCATGCCCACTCCAAATCGACAAAACACAAGCACGACGCGTGATGATCCACAGCTGTGCGCGAAATATTGTATGTTCCGCAACGGAAGAAAGGACCCAAAAGAATTACTCGTAATGTGAAAAATCAAAGTTATTTTCATGTAAAAAGCATAATGGCACCTTGAAATAGGTTCCGCAATACACAATTGGGTACTACTTTAATATACCGGAGACACCTATCTATGATTTATTTCACAATTTTTTAGATTGCTAACATACTATTCTGCATTGCGGAACATTTCTTTAGGTGAAATGATTTATTTCTAACGAAAATAGTGTCTATTTCTTACATACGATAGCCCCACGAACCATCACGGGGACGAGGTATGCCTACTAGGTTAGGTTAGGCCTGTTAGGTTAGGTTCCATTAGCACTCCTTACGTTCAATTTAGCATATACGGACAACATCGGAATTACAAATTTCATGGCATCTTCCACACGCGGCAACAACTTCACGACGCATCCTCGACACGTCATCTTGTAGCAGCAGAAATAGCGCGTATTGTGCTCTCGTGCAGAAAGCGAATGGCAGCAGCAGCAATAGCGCGTCGGAAATAGATTTTCATAGAAAACTACATGCATTTGCATTAAAATGGATCAAAACTACATTCCTGAACATCAACAACGCTACAGAAAATTATTCGCGTAAGTACTTTCTCCTGTAAATTTGACGAAATCCGTCTCCGGTATAGTAAAGTGTTACCCACACTTGGTAAGTATGAACCATTTGAAATTTAAAATATGCGTTAGAAATGTGTCTCCGATATAACAGACATTTAGTTTGATGATAGACAACGTGACTCAAGATTTGCCCGCCATATTATGTGTAACGAAAGCGACCAATAAATACTTGTAATGTGAAAAATTACGCTTTTTTCAGTGAAAAAAACATAATCCCAAGTTGAAAATTGTCCCACTATGCATATAAGGTAAGTACAAATGTAAATAATTCGGAAACAAACGAGTGAAATGTGTTTTCACTATATCATACTGTTGTCACATACTATGCCATATAGGTATAGTATGTGATTAGGCTAGTTTATAAATTTTAAAATGCAAGACGTCATGTGAAACTTCGTTACGTTAATTTCCAAAATACTATTATTTCGAATATCGAAAGTTTTCATACCGAAACCATACAAAAACACCAGATTTCCATAACACTTCGGTTTTACCAAAAGTAAAGTATAATACACACCTGTTCACAAAAACAAAAATATTAGTCAATCGCCAGACTTCCCACCGCAATAAAAGACAATCGACCAGTGTTGCCAATTCCGGCAGTGTGTTTCTTTGTACACTATTTCCAGAAGACCTACAGTTGTATCAATATACGCTGTATAAAACATGCCTTATTACTGAAGCCCGGATTTTTATTTAATATCAACCCCTAAAATATGTACATAAATATGTAATAAAAATGTCTGAAATATGTAAAAAATATGTAAATTCATAATGAAATATGTACTATAAATATTTATTCCAAACGTTACTTCCTATTTTTGTTACATTTTTTCCTCACAAAGGGATATGTTTATTTCAAAAAGACTTACAAAAATTGAAGTTACAATATTACAATGCTTACATTAAGTATTTTTTATGTTCTTATAGAGCAAAAATATTAACCACAATTTGAATATATTCAATATTTAATATACAATGTCACCATGTACCATTCAAAATATTCAGTAGTAAATTTTCGTTGCCCAAATTTTTCACTCAAAAAGCACTTACAAAAATTCAGGTTACCTTTGATCTTGGGGCAGGCACTGTATTTAATTATTTAACTTACAATATGTTACCAGGTACATTTCCAAATGTTCAGAAGTAAATGTTTGTCGCCGATCAGATAATATGTTCTTGTACGCAGAGAAACTTCTCTCCACGTCACAAGAAGTAACCGGAGCGTACTTCAGGAGGTGAATGTGGTCGGGAGAAATATCATTGGGAGGGTTTTTTTATGCTTGTATCAATCCAACCAAAATTGCTGTTTATGTATGCCATATCGCAAGCAAGTTTGGTGTCCTTGAAGAGATTTTGAGCAGTGCGTACCGATACAGCTGAGTCCGCCGAAAATGAGTCAAGCACAGATTTCACTTCTTCAAAATGTTCGTTGTAAAACTTACTTGCCCGGATCCAAGTGCCCCATCTAGTAAGAATAGGTTCCGGAGGAAGTGGTACACCTGGCAATTGTTCCTTGTAAACTTGCACAAGTTGTGGTGCCTTCAGAAATACCTTTCTCGTGGAAGAAATAAGTTGGTTGACTTCCGGGAAATTGCCTCTCACCTCCTCAGCAATGCGTTGGAGAGCATGTGCCAAGCAAGTAAAGTGGATCAAGTTAGGATAAAACACTTTAAGTGCCGTAGCAGCTTTTAACATGTATGACGCACTGTCTGTGAACATGAGAAGAACTCTCTCTTCTTGTACGCCATCCGGATACAACAATTTAAGACTGTCATTCACAAATCGTGCTATGGTGGAATGATTAGTACGCTCTAGAACTTTGCATGCAATGAGATGTGGTGTAGATGGAGAATCAGCAATTAGCGTTCCAACAATGAAATTCCAAAGCATCAGTTGTTTCGTCGATGGAAATCCACACATAGGAACTGCCTACTTCTGCCCTAATTGATTCTAAAGTTTATTTGTAGAAATGTGGAAGATATCGCTTTCGAAGGGTTGACTCGTCAGGAAGTTTACGGCCACAATATTTTTCCAGAAAATCCCGGAACTTCGGTACTTGAATTTTATACCAAGGGATGTTTGCTGCAATCATTGCTTCGCACATTTCCTTGTAAAACACACTGAATGAAGAATCCTCTTGCATCTGGGTTAGTAAAACTAGCTTCTTTTCACTCCGTAGTTGTTTGTTTTTCACATGAAGTGAAGTGCGAACATGTTGATCTAATTGAGACTTCATAGTGCACCCAACTTTTTTATCGCACACTCGACAAAAAATAACTTTACCATCCGTAGTAAATGCATCATCGACTGCTATCCAAGATCGCAACTTTTGAGATAACGAGGAGGTAGGCGGAACCATTCCAGCTTTCTACAGCTAAAACACTGTTTAAATACTGAGGCAATCTCTTCTTAATACTCCAATGGTTAAAATGAAAAGGCGACGAAATATATATACGAAATTCTACGGTTGAGTTAACAATACTTCATTCAAGATTTGTCGCCGCCGGCTGCAAAAATCAAAACGATCACAACAATGTACGGATGAAAGTTAAGTGCCTCTCAGCTTTGTACTTGCCGCCTTCCATTGTTGGTTCTCTTCGTTCGGTGTGTGTTGCTTGCCGCTCCATGTTACAAACTGGAAACTGAAACACTGTCGAATCTTGATGTAATTGTTACGATGCGGCGAATAAACGAACTGTTATGTACGTACAACGAAGGCAAATCGCACTTTTAAGTTACTATATTTTTTAGACCTGGAAATGGGGAGGGGAAGTGAGAAGATACTTTTTTTAACTAGTAAGCCAAAAGTTCATTGGATTTTCCTCTTAAGGACTGTTTTATGTAAAAAATATTTCATATCTTAGGAATATGTAACATTTAGTAAAATATGTAAAAATATGTAATATAAAACTTCACTGTGACATCTCTACTGACGTAATTCGTCAATATATTTTAATTTCACGCTTGTACATATAAAGGAAAAGAATATGTAATTACATAGAAATCCGGGCTTTACTTATTACTAACTTCGTTGACTGTACCTTGTACGAAATATATCCAGTGGCGTGGCGTGACTTTTTCAAATAGCTTAAATTGTGTTATTTGAGTAAAACATGGAAATAAACTTTTAAAATAATAAGATAAAAGTTGAAAAAATGTCTTTGTGAGTCCAAAATTTAATAAAAAATGTTGCCTGAATACTATAAATAGCGTTATTTTGGTAAAAATAAGTCTAAACTTCAGTTAAAGTAAAAGAAACACACGTTGTGTCAGTGTGTCTAAATTGCAATACAAACTCTTGCTTGAATCGTTCAAATAGCTTTTTCTGAGTAAAAAATACGCGAAAAATGTGAAATATTGACCCTAAGAGTAAAAGATCTGGTCAATTTTACGTGAATCCTGCTGTTTATAAGGCAATTATCAAAGGGTCTGTGGTTCGAAACCCCGTAATAAAAGCAAATAGTAGTTCGAAACTGCTTCAATCTGTAAATTCTGGCCCGCGTTGTTCCTAGTTCAGACAAATCCCATACGCTTTAGGTCAAATAGTGTTTACAATGTTACGAAAGGAGGAAGAAAATCCGCCTAAGTTACTTCCACAAATCAAAATTGGATCCTCAAAAAATCAATACAAACGTGTTAAAATATAGGCGGCACATGACTTCCATTACAAATTATTATCCCATACAGTTCCCGTAGGGTGACCGCGGACAGTGGCGTGCCCAAGGAGGGTTGATGGGGGCTATAACCCCCCCCTTTCGCCCAGCATTCCTAAAAAAACAACATCAAAGGTAGGAAAATATGTCAAAATGAGGGCTGATCACCAAGAAAAAGAATACATAACTCCTCCCTTTTGAAAATCCTGGGCACGGCACTGACCGCGGGAACTGACAATGGACAGAGACCCTTTCTCCTTTCGCCCTGCAGTGATCCCTCGCGGTTCGGGGTTGGCTGTGGGGGAAATATTCTTCTTTCCTGGTGCGAATTTCGTCCGCAACCTTGTAGAGGGGTCTTGCGGTCAACGTGTTCATGTCTTTTTTTTTTTAAATAAATTATTATTAATAACATGCATTCCGCCCGTATACTTCGTTTTCATATAGACTACATCGTTCAATTTCTTCGACTTTAAAGCGAACATAGGCTAACGCCATATATTGTGTTATAATATCTTCTACCCCAGGGGCGCGATTCACGAACTGTTAGTAGTCCGATATGTGGCCTAATATGTAGCCACGTCAGGTTTGTGGTCAAGTTTGTAGTCATTTCCTGAATTTGCGATTCTCGAAACTGTCTACAGCGGTCTACAGGCTACAGTCGACTACATATCGGGCCACAGTTGTAGACAGTCAGGGGCGGCGCCAGAAATTTTCGACCGAGTGGGCAGAAGCTCCATATTGATAGAGTAGGGTGGGCAGTATAAATATGTGTATGTAAGACGTATGTGTCCCCTTCTCTCTTACACTTCCGATTTTCCTCTTACTTCTTTTCTCTTTCCTTTTCTTGTTTTCCTCTTTATTCTTTTCTAATCTATTCTCGCATCTTGTTCCATTTCCTCTCGCTTTGTCTCTGATGGACACAATTATTTCAAGGAAGTGTTTACCCATGCGCAGCCATACATCTGATCACATTCTTTCATGCATGTTAATACAGTGAAGTAAATGTGAATTAGGTTTAAGCTTGTGTTGCAAATACAAGGCACATACTTGATTTTGTATTCGGAGACAATAATAGAAATTGTGATGGTAGACAATAATAGAAATTGTGATGGTAGACAATCGTGAAGTTTCTCGTAATTTAAATGCATGTTCCTGAGCATAGTATTTTCATCGTATGAGTTTTTGACAAAGAGTTATCTTACATCTTGGGGGTAATTTTTCCTAGCTTACAAGGTTTGTACATACAACTGACAAATCTATCTGAATGTTTGTAGTAGCGGCGAATGGGTGCTAACATTTGAGGGGCAAGGACAATATACTTTTTCTTGGCAGAAAAGGGTTAGCATAAAGAGGTGATAGTGTGGGGGCAAAAAGTGGCGGGGGGAACTGCATCCTCCCACTTCTCGCTCCCCCTAATCGCCGTCACTGAATGTTTGGATTAAAACGAACGTCTTATTAGGAATGATATAAACCACACCGGAAAACCAATTCTTTGTTCATTGTTCATGAAGTATTCCTAGGCTTATCAAAGGCTATTTTGACAAAATATCACTCATAAGTAATAAACAAGTACACAGTCCGTTCAGTAGGAAAGGTAACTGATTTTTTTTTTTACCACGGAACCACCAGTGCCATCTATAGAGAAATATATGTACTACGTAGCGACACATTTCGACTTTCTTCCGGCAAAGTTGCAAAGCACTAGCGTCGACTTTCGACGCATAGGGATCTCGTGACTGACAGTATCTGCTGAACATCGGTCGGAAACGGAGCAATGTGCCAACATTAAATTCTGTTTCAAATTGGGTAAAAGTGCAACAGAGACGTTTCAAATGATTTAAACTGTTTACGGTATTGAGGCATTGAACCATAAGAACGTGTTTAAGTGGTATGCAAGATTTCGTGATGGTCCAGGGTCCAGGCTCTCCAAAACCGAAGAAAGCGCATGCGGAAGAGCCGAAACAAAACCCTGCTCACGGTTTTCTTCGATTCCAAAGGCATCATCCACAAGGAATTCACTCCAGACGGCCACACTGTGAACGCTGAGTATTACGCATTGTCTCTTGGCCAGGATTCGTATATTTCGGCCTGAATATCGGGAAAAATTCTCATGGTCTCTGTTGCACGACAATGCATCCGTGCACAAGAGGAAGTTGGTACGCGAGTTATTGGTCAAATTAGGGATAGTGGAGCTCAATCACCCCCCATATTCTCCAGATTTAGCTCCATGCGACTTCTGGCTATTTCCAAAACTGAAATTGGCGTTGAAACGAAGTCGTTAGTAGAATCAATAACCCTTGGGATCTTTTTGCATCGATTTTCTGTCATGTTTAATTATGATTAATGGGTTTTTTAATTCAGTATCGAGGGGTGACGCTATTGTTAATTAATCAAACGCCACGTGTCGTGGGTGCAGGAGAAGATGAGTCATCGATGACTCATGCACACGTGTGAGTTTGGATTTAATGGTTTTTCCATTAATGTACAAAATACACTATTATGGAGTTCGTTTTCGGACTATTCTAACACTATTGTTGTACTTTATATATGTGTTTCAGCCGGATATGAGTCACGCATGATTTATACAGTCGGGGTACTTGAAGTTAATGTTTTTTCCATTAATGTACAAGCCATTTGATGGCGTCAGGCAAGGTTTCCAGACGTCGATGATGTCATGTGGCGCCGGTGCTGGATTATATTAGCTATAATTAAGGATCTGGATTTACCCGAATTTAACCGGTGCCGATGCGATTGATCAGAGGTATAAGATATTATAACACAATATATGGCGTTAGCCTATGTTCGCTTTAAAGGCGAAGAAATTGAACGATGTAGCCTATATGAAAACGAAGTATACGGGCAGAATGCATGTTATTAATAATAATTGCTCTTAAAAAAGGGAAGAATACGCTTACAGCAAGAACCTGTTACGTGGTTGCATTCATTGTCACCCCAAACCGCGAGCGTTCATTGACGCGTGAGGGGAGAAACGACTCTATTGTTATGTCCCCCTTACGGGAGCTGAATGGAAGTCAAGTGCCGCCAATTTTTTTACACGCGTGTATTGATTTTCTTTGAGGTTCCCAATTTTATTTTGTGGAAGTAATTTACGCGTTCTTTTTTCTTCCGCCTTTTGTAACATTGCAAAGACTCTTTGACCTAAGGCGTAAGGAATTTGGCTGAACTAGGAACAATCAGTTCCAGTATCTACAGGTTAAAGTGGATGCGATCCACTATTTGCCCTTATTTCTAGGTTGCGAACCACGGACCCTTTGATTATTGACTTATAAACATCAGGATTCACGTAAAATTGACCAGATGTTTTTACTGTTAGGGCCAATATTTCGCATTTTTTGTGTATTTTTACTCAGAAAACGCTATTTGAACGATTCAAGCAAGAGTTTGCATCGCAATTTAGACACACAAACTGTGTTTCTTCAACTTTAGCTGAAGTTTAGGTTTATTTTTTACTCTAATATCACAATTTCTTCTATTCAGGCAACATTTTTTATTAAATTTTGGACTCACAAAGACATTTTTTCAACTTTTAACTTGCTATTTTAAAAGTTTATTTCCATTTTTTACTCTAATATCACAATTTCATCTATTCTGGCAGGAGTGTTTATTCCAGTTTAGACTTGCAAAGATAATTTTTTCAACTTCTTTTATTAATTTTTCTATTTATTGCCTTTTGTATCTTATATTTTTTAATTCTTAACTTTGAGTTTTGTTCTTTATTTAAAAAATTTCTCTAATCACTAAGGAAGAAGTACTTTTAAGTAAAACTGTACCCACAAACGTTATTATTACTATTATTATTATTATTATTATTATTATTGTTGTTTTTGTTTTGATGTAGTTGTTGAATCTTGTTGTTGTTGTTAGGGTTTATTGACTTCCACTACGCTATTTTTGGTTTGCTTCGTAGGAAAGTTTGTTTATTTTAGAGTTTCCTCGGTATTTTCTTACTGCTAGGGTAGGTAAAGTTTCCTAAATATATGAGTAGGGTTCCATATATTCTTGTTCTTGCATGTTTTTTCATATGATGTGATCACCACAACTCTCCAAGTGCTTTTACTGCATGTTTCCATTTTATTGAGGCTTAGTGATTCCTAGAGCCACTTTATGCATGAGAGAAGCTTGAAAATTTCGATCTCAGATAACCGTCAACCTTATGTCAGAGTATTTTCGAGTATATTTTAGACTTATTATGGACCACTAGAATATCACGGCTTGCTTAATTTTTAAGTATGTTGCGCAGTTATTGTATTTTTGCTTTTGCTTTCAAGATAAACTATATGAAATGTTTAATATATATGTTTATAAGAGGCCAAACTTTTACTGTAACTAAAATTATTATGTCTCTAAGCACTGAAACCCCTTTACCAAGAGTACTATAACTGAATGTTTATTAATATTGTTTCTTTCATCCTTTAAATATAACAATTTAACAATATAATGACAAATCACAGGACAAGTCGATGTTAGCAGATGACTACGTGGCTCTTAAGTCCACCTGCCAAACTTTTCTTACCATGCTATTTACCCTTATAGTCTCTTATTCGGGGTACGTTTCAAGTACTGTTGACTTTTTTTGAGTGTTTGATTAATGCCAGGGGTTATTTGTATCTGTTATGCTGTATTATTCGAGGCTTCTATTTTTTATTCTACAATCACTATATGTCCCTGAGAACTAAATTCCACTGACTGAAGCTTAAAGCTTAGGCTCTACAGCAAAGCATGTTGAATGGTTAAGCACTGGTCAATATGAATTTTACAGAGGCTAGGAGGAGGCATAGGAACACACGCCAGAGCCTTATTAGCGTGCAAGAAGCACTTTCAGGGAGTACTACGAGGAAACGAAGTTGATTTTTTTGAGTGCTTTACCAGTTACACAGCCAATATTTGCTATTTCAAGTAACTACATGTACCAGAACATTTTACAGCCCAACACTAACTAGACTTCAATTTATACTTTATTAGGTGCTAAATGTAGCAAGAACACTGATTGTACATACTTTTGAGAATCCAACTATATCAAGATTTTTTCTATGTAAGTATATTTTTATTGATTACTAACTTTATCAGACCAATCAGGAAGACGGCAAAATTCACTAAACTTAGTACTATAGTGTAGGTGATTGCATGAAAAGTAGAAATTATAACAACCACAAGATTTCGCTTTTTTGCTTTTGTGACTAATCGTGACGCTGAGGATGAATGGATGGCCAAAAATCTTAAGGACTGGATGTATTTTACCATCACAGACGCCTATGTAGAAACACTAGAGTACTGTTAGCTTTCAAAATTGAGGTTATACTGTACTGTTTCTTAAATCTTTTGTATTTGGCACGCTTAACAAGTTACACTTATATCCATTTCAGGACAAATATTGTTAAAACTCTCAAATTTACTGTGTACAAGTTGATATTTCTGCTATCAGAGGAATTAACAACCCTATTTTACAAACAAATTGTATTGTTTACACTTTATTTACTTCAATCTGAGACTAATATTTTACAGTAATTGAATCATTCAGCCCTAGTCAATACTTTACTGCATCAGAAAGTTTGTTATTTATCTAATAAGTATGCTATTTTGTGCTATTCTAACGCAAACGTTGTTTAATTCAATGGTTATAATGCAAACTTTTGCACAAATTCGATATATTCACTACCTTCAAACCAAACAATTGTACTTATTTAGCGCATTTCATTTATATTTCTTGTAATTAACTTATGTTTCTTATAATTAACAAACTAAACTAATTACTTTGGCATGTTAAAAACCCTATTTTTACTATTTCTTATTCTATCAGGTTCTATATTGCTGTTTTTATCTATTTATGTAAGATCACACTCTGGTAAATACACATATATTCTCTTTTATACACACACACGCACGCCACACACACACACACTTACACACTTATACGAATATACATCTGACGTTTTTCAATATTGTGCTATGAAGTTTGCATCCACGCTATTCAAACAAGGGCAGGCAATGTAGTATTTATGAGTATTAGTAATCCCAAAGTGCTGTTTTTTGGTGTCCAAGTTCAGATGAGAGTCTGCTATGTGCCTTTTGCAGGGGATTGCATGTGAAGTGTATGCATATTGAGCATTATTGAGTGTGTATGCTTCCAAGTTTTGCTGTTATTTTCCTATAATTCTGCAAGACTGTAGAGAGTTCTCTCTTTTCAAGCAGTTTTCTTTCATTGATGGATACTTTTTGGGAACTTAGCAGTTTTTTATGTTATGAAGCAGATTGTTGTAGAATATTTTGCATGGTCTTTTGTGATATTGAGTGGCTGCTGTAATGGTAGTAAGTATCTTTCCTTCTTTTGTTGATGTTCTTGTGTAGGTTTCCTATTTTCGGTCAAGTTGCAGTACTTAATCGCTATTGTCTTATTGATCTACGAAGCTCCTTTGAATAATCATTTGCATGTGACCCTATACTCATAAACTTGTAAACAATACCATTTGTTTGTAAAATAGGGTTGTTAATTCCTCTGATAGCAGAAATATCAACTTGTACACAGTAAATTTGAGAGTTTTAACAATATTTGTCCTGAAATGGATATAAGTGTAACTTGTTAAGCGTGCCAAATACAAAAGATTTAAGAAACAGTACAGTATAACCTCAATTTTGAAAGCTAACAGTACTCTAGTGTTTCTACATAGGCGTCTGTGGTGGTAAAATACATCCAGTCCTTAAGATTTTTGGCCATCCATTCATCCTCAGCGTCACGATTAGTCACAAAAGCAAAAAAGCGAAATCTTGTGGTTGTTATAATTTCTACTTTTCATGCAATCACCTACACTATAGTACTAAGTTTAGTGAATTTTGCCGTCTTCCTGATTGGTTTGTTAAAGTTAGTAATCAATAAAAATATACTTACATAGAAAAAATCCTGATATAGTTGGATTCTCAAAAGTATGTACAATCAGTGTTCTTGCTACATTTAGCACCTAATAAAGTATAAATTGAAGTCTAGTTAGTGTTGGGCTGTAAAATGTTCTGGTACATGTAGTTACTTGAAATAGCAAATATTGGCTGTGTAACTGGTAAAGCACTCAAAAAATCAACTTCGTTTCCTCGTAGAACTCCCTGAAAGTGCTTCTTGCACGCTAATAAGGCTCTGGAGTGTGTTCCTATGCCTCCTCCTAGCCTCTGTAAAATTCATATTGACCAGTGCTTAACCATTCAACATGCTTTGCTGTAGAGCCTAAGCTTTAAGCTTCAGTCAGTGGAATTTAGTTCTCAGGGACATATAGTGATTGTAGAATAAAAAATAGAAGCCTCGAATAATACAGCATAACAGATACAAATAACCCCTGGCATTAATCAAACACTCAAAAAAAGTCAACAGTACTTGAAACGTACCCCGAATAAGAGACTATAAGGGTAAATAGCATGGTAAGAAAAGTTTGGCAGGTGGACTTAAGAGCCACGTAGTCATCTGCTAACATCGACTTGTCCTGTGATTTGTCATTATATTGTTAAATTGTTATATTTAAAGGATGAAAGAAACAATATTAATAAACATTCAGTTATAGTACTCTTGGTAAAGGGGTTTCAGTGCTTAGAGACATAATAATTTTAGTTACAGTAAAAGTTTGGCCTCTTATAAACATATATATTAAACATTTCATATAGTTTATCTTGAAAGCAAAAGCAAAAATACAATAACTGCGCAACATACTTAAAAATTAAGCAAGCCGTGATATTCTAGTGGTCCATAATAAGTCTAAAATATACTCGAAAATACTCTGACATAAGGTTGACGGTTATCTGAGATCGAAATTTTCAAGCTTCTCTCATGCATAAAGTGGCTCTAAGAATCACTAAGCCTCAATAAAATGGAAACATGCAGTAAAAGCACTTGGAGAGTTGTGGTGATCACATCATATGAAAAAAACATGCAAGAACAAGAATATATGGAACCCTACTCATATATTTAGGAAACTTTACCTACCCTAGCAGTAAGAAAATACCGAGGAAACTCTAAAATAAACAAACTTTCCTACGAAGCAAACCAAAAATAGCGTAGTGGAAGTCAATAAACCCTAACAACAACAACAAGATTCAACAACTACATCAAAACAAAAACAATAATAATAATAATAATAATAATAATAATAGTAATAATAACGTTTGTGGGTACAGTTTTACTTAAAAGTACTTCTTCCTTAGTGATTAGAGAAATTTTTTAAATAAAGAACAAAACTCAAAGTTAAGAATTAAAAAATATAAGATACAAAAGGCAATAAATAGAAAAATTAATAAAAGAAGTTGAAAAAATTATCTTTGCAAGTCTAAACTGGAATAAACACTCCTGCCAGAATAGATGAAATTGTGATATTAGAGTAAAAAATGGAAATAAACTTTTAAAATAGCAAGTTAAAAGTTGAAAAAATGTCTTTGTGAGTCCAAAATTTAATAAAAAATGTTGCCTGAATAGAAGAAATTGTGATATTAGAGTAAAAAATAAACCTAAACTTCAGCTAAAGTTGAAGAAACACAGTTTGTGTGTCTAAATTGCGATGCAAACTCTTGCTTGAATCGTTCAAATAGCGTTTTCTGAGTAAAAATACACAAAAAATGCGAAATATTGGCCCTAACAGTAAAAACATCTGGTCAATTTTACGTGAATCCTGATGTTTATAAGTCAATAATCAAAGGGTCCGTGGTTCGCAACCTAGAAATAAGGGCAAATAGTGGATCGCATCCACTTTAACCTGTAGATACTGGAACTGATTGTTCCTAGTTCAGCCAAATTCCTTACGCCTTAGGTCAAAGAGTCTTTGCAATGTTACAAAAGGCGGAAGAAAAAAGAACGCGTAAATTACTTCCACAAAATAAAATTGGGAACCTCAAAGAAAATCAATACACGCGTGTAAAAAAATTGGCGGCACTTGACTTCCATTCAGCTCCCGTAAGGGGGACATAACAATAGAGTCGTTTCTCCCCTCACGCGTCAATGAACGCTCGCGGTTTGGGGTGACAATGAATGCAACCACGTAACAGGTTCTTGCTGTAAGCGTATTCTTCCCTTTTTTAAGAGCAATTATTATTAATAACATGCATTCTGCCCGTATACTTCGTTTTCATATAGGCTACATCGTTCAATTTCTTCGCCTTTAAAGCGAACATAGGCTAACGCCATATATTGTGTTATAATATCTTATACCTCTGATCGATCGCATCGGCACCGGTTAAATTCGGGTAAATCCAGATCCTTAATTATAGCTAATATAATCCAGCACCGGCGCCACATGACATCATCGACGTCTGGAAACCTTGCCTGACGCCATCAAATGGCTTGTACATTAATGGAAAAACCATTAACTTCAAGTACCATGACTGTATAAATCATGCGTGACTCATATCCGGCTGAAACACATATATAAAGTACAACAATAGTGTTAGAATAGTCCGAAAACGAACTCCATAATAGTGTATTTTGTACATTAATGGAAAAACCATTAAATTCAAACTCCCTGGTCTGTATAAATCATCTGTGACTCATATCCGGCTGTAGCGCATATATAAAATACAACAATAGAGTTAGGTTAGGGTAAAAAACGAACTCCACAATAGTGTCTTTTGTACATTAATGGAAAACCATTAATTTCAAACTCCCCCGTGTGCATAAAGCACTCATGACTCATATCCGGCAGAAACGCATATATAAAATACAACAATAGGGTTAGGTTAGGGTAAAAAACGGGATACATAATCAGTGGCGTGCCCAGGGGGGGGGGGTTGGTGGGGGTTAAAACCCCCCCATTGGTTTCGTCATTTAAAAAAATTCAAAGCAGAAATACATTTTATTTCATAAATTGCCAATATTGTAAAATGTTTACATTTGGCAATGAGAAATGTATTGCTTCTTCAATTACTTTTGATAATATTGGAGTTGAGTTACAGCAATGCACAAGCATTCATTCATTCCTTAGTCACTGAAAAGGAAGGAGAATTTCCTTCTCAGTATGGTCAAGAAAAGAGCCGCAACCCTTGGAATGCGAACTGAAGGAATCCCTCCTCCCCTTTCTTTCGCGCACGATGACCCTCTTAGGAGAATGACCCTCCCTTTCCTGTTACGACAGTGCTGCTAACTTCCCTTTTCTTTCTTTCCCCCTCTTATACCATTTATACCAGCAGAGCAAAGTTCTGTGAGATTTGAATCACTACAATTAGTAGGCAAAGTAAGTCAAAATCTTATTTCGCACCTGGATGCATATTTATTTCAAAATATCAATAATTATAATAATAATAATAATTGTTGCAGGCAGTAGCGAGGCTTGGTTTTACGAAGGAGGCAAGCGATGTTTTGTACAATAGCATGTCGGGAGGAAGGGAGGGGTGAAGGATGCGTTATATAGCGCAACTGGCCCAGTCAGTTTCATAAACAAAATAAAAGCAATTAATATGCCAAAATATTATACGTTTTACTCTTGTGCTCTTTACAAATTAGATATTTTTTCGCAACCAATTTCCAGCCTTCAGTTTATTGAATTTTCTTGTAACATGTGTGAAAGATCTCGCTTGAATTTGTGCGTAAATAATTTAGCAGTTGCCAACACTACTGACACTGACACTACTGGTTGCTGTCAACACTGGTGACGTAACTTGAGCTGGACCAAGCTGGATGCATGGTTCAGACATTCGACCGCCCGGTATCTTTGTCCCAAGTCCTGGTGTTCACTGGGGTTGTAGCGAGTTGCAGTCTGCAAGGTAGCAAGTCGAAGTGGTCGTGTTGTGTGTTACGTTTCTGCGTGTGTAATAGATTTTTGACGTGGAACTAAAGATGGATAGAAAAAAGAGGAGAAATACATTATTAGATTATTTCAAAAAGAAACAAAAAATGGAAGTTGAAGCTTCACCTTCCACAAATAGAACGTCAGAAAAGGTCGATTTAAGTTCAGAGGAATTCCATCCGAATTGCGAGAGTGAAACGTGCGAACTTTCAGACTCTTGATATTCAACAAGAAGGCATAACAGAAGATATTGCAAACCTTGTTGCAAAATTATGTCAAGGAACTGTCGAGGTAAGTGACGTTCATTATTTGATAGCAGATATATCCATAGGCGGATTTAGAATTGTTTTTCTGGGAGGGCATAGCATGTGCTGTAAGCATACAATCGTGTGTGTGCAGGGGAGGGGTGTGCCCGCGTGTGTATGTCTGGAAGACGTGTGTAGGATGTCACCCTATATCACCAATAAACTTTCGCAGGGCGAGAGAACATTATGATGTACAAGTTTCCTCAATGATTTCAGGGGCCTCACCGATGGTGGTGTAATCAAAGAGGTCCTGGGTTTGATCCCCTGTGAAGGTGCATTGCACAGTGGTACGTATCCCGATTTAAACTTTAAGACCAGTCCCGATTAACGTATCTGAATATAAAATGGACTTTAAAATCATTTACTTTTTGTTTTGTTCACGAACCCTCGAAAAACGATATTACCTATCTTATAGATCCACCAAGGTATTTGAAACCCTGGCGTCGGAGCAGTGGCACTAATGTCGCTAGTGTATATGTATGCAACCACATTATAAAATCACGGTTGGCATGGACAGTTTTATTATTTTGTAGGAAAGGGATAAAGTTTGTATTACGACACGGGATAGACTAGATAGGCATCCTATTAACTGTAAATATTCCTTACAAATCTTCTGAATATTTCTCTTGTACAAACGCAACAAATACAATAAGTAATATACGTGTGCAGTAATAAATTCATTTTCTGAAAGCATCTTTTCTGGCATCAGTGGTCGAAGTAGGGGATGCTGCCTTCAGTTAAGAAAGTTTCACAAATCATACCCCCAATTAGAATAATTTTCATATTGAGCATCCTCCACCTACTGTATTGTCTCCATGTTGATCCATACAAGGATGTACCCCCTCGTATTTCCAAAATCGATCAAACATCCCCTCCCTTTTCGGCTACGAATTTGCATTTCGAGCACTGTCTGGCAAGATTTTGTCGGGCTCAGTGACAGATCCTGTGGTGCGGTACTGGGCTTCGGAGGGGAAGGGGGGAGTGGCCCCTTCAACAGTTGGTTTCGCAGTTCCATAACGTTAACATTATACAAAATTCCTCTCCATAGACCTAATATGAAAATGAATATGACACATTAATGACACTGTAGTAGAAAATGTTAATTACTGAAGGGGTTCGTATTTGTTTGTCGACTGTCAAACAAATGTTTTGACCAATAATATAATAATACAATGCCAAAAATGTACACAATATTTAGCAAAACCATCTCCACAACAAGTACAATGTTGATTGAATTGATGTTTTAAATCCACTTTATGCACAGTAAGGCTAATCGGGACTGGGCCTAAAGTTTAAAGTGAGATCCGAACCACTATTAGCCTCCACCGGGTATTGAACCCGGGACACCTTGATTACAAGGCGACGACGCTCACACTGAAATGAAACTGTGGTATCGTCATCTTGCAGCAATGCAAAGACGTCTAGTAAATGCTCTTGAAGCAATTGATATATGCAGTGAAGTAATATTTCCTTTGGGTAAACACACGTTTGCTCATATTATGTACAATCCCGGTAACAACAACATCAAATGAGAAATCATTCTCAACTTTGAGGCACTTGAAGACCTATCTTCGAAATACCATTTGCGAAGAAAGATTAAATGGGTTAGCTGCTCTGAACATTCACCGGGATATAAAAGTTACTTGTGACGACATACTGTCAGAACTCGCACAGAAACCTCGATGCCTAAATTTCAGAATTTAAATTGTTGAACTGTGGTACCTTATTTATTACTGTCTTTAAGACATCAAGTAGTCTTAATCTCTTTAATGTTGTTACAATGTTGAGTGTACATATTTTTTGTTTAAAAATTATATTTGAGCAATTAAATATAAAATATTAATAATTTGGAAATATTCAAGCAGGTGCTTTTATATGATGCAATAAAAACATGAAGCATCCATAGCAAATACATTGATTGCGTTCATTGGGGTAAAATCCAAGTATATTAATTATCTAATTTATTACAAGAAATTTGACCTGTGAACTGGAAAATGTGTTAGATTGATAACCCCCCCCTTACGAAAATCCTGGGCACGCGCCTGTACATAATAGTATATTTTGTGCAATAATGGAAAACCATTAATTCCAAACTCACACGTGTGCATGAGTCATCGATGACTCATCTCCTCCTCCACCCACGACACGTGGCGCTTGATTAATTAACAATAGCGTCACCCCTCGATACTGAATTAAAAAACCCATTAATCATAATTAAAAATGACAGAAAATCGATGAAAAAAGCTCCCAAGGGTTATTGATTCTACTGTCGTTTCGACACCATTCCAGACATCCAAAAGGCTTCGACCGCGATTTTGGAGGCAATTCCAAAACAGGAGTACCAAGACTGCTTCACAAAGTTCTAAAATCGCTTCAGTGCATGTATTGACTCACAAGGTGTCTATTTTGAATAAACGTTATTGTAAACTACCAGTCCACAACGTTTTGTCTTTTATTTCTCATTGTCACCTTTCCCACTGGACGGACTGTGTAAGATTGAAAAATCTGTTCAGAATTAAAGAGATTATTAGTTAAGTTGCTATTCGTTTTCTGAACTGTCATGTTACTAATGCGGGAGAAGCAAGCAAAACACGTATGGCTACTTGAACATATTTTTTGAGGTAACAAAATGATTTAGGACACAAGGAAGTCATCGAAGTTGATCACCGTACCAGTAATAATTCATCTATTTTTCATGGATGACTTGGGTTGTATTGTATGACCATTTCGAACACACTAGAATGTCAACCTCTATCCTGTGCAGCATACCCTGCAAACTTTATTCTTTCAGGCCAACGAGTCCTGGCGCCTGGAATCACTGTCAAAGTAATCATTTATGAGGGTTTGTATTTTGAGTGTCATCATGTGTTTGTTTTCGCCTCTTCGTTATTTTAATCTAATCACCATTGAACCTTATCGTCGTCATTATCAAAATTAGCAGAAAAATGACTTAAAATCAGTGGCGGCTGCTTAATACGTGCTACCGTGCTATAGCACGTTGCTAAATTTGTTAAAATGAAAATAAGAAAAAAGCAAATCTCACAGATGCAAGAAGTTTAATGAGGCCGCAAAGTGAAATTAAACTTCTCATGTTATGTTAAGAGCCTCAACCTTTACCAGCGGCGCCACGTATTTCCCTCACGCTGTTGGGGCTATAAGGAATAGCGTACCGTCAGGCCTCCCGCACTGGTGCAAAAATCCGAATAAGGTTAATTTCGGAATTCATTTGTTCGTGCATGAATTAACCAGCTACCAGTCGGCACCACCATCGATGCTAAATCCTAATTTTCTCATTAAAAATTTAGTTTATGTATCTATTAATCAATGATGATCACTTGTACGTGATTTTGTATTTTATTAAATGCCTTTCCCTTCTTAAACATGTATAAGAAAAATCGTATTATTAAAGTCAATACTTCTACATGACGTAACATCGTTCCATATGATCTGTCATGGACGTACACTAACTATTTTAATAAGGATGTAGAAGAACAAAAAATAAAAACAACGGCTTATTGTGCAGCTTTTTATTGTAAAAACTGTCAGAAGAGGAATCCAGAGCTGTGTTCGTGTTCTGTCATATCCTGAAAGGTTAGTTATTTATGAATTCTGTTCGCTCTTTATGTAAAAATAATTTCCATAAAGTTAGTTTCCACGGAGAATAATTCCTAGCATGTCTTCGTATTCTGTATTTTGCTTCATTTAAGTAAAAGGACATGTGTTAAAAAAAACGTCTGAAAGATTAAAGGTTCGATTTTGTAACTTAATGTTATTTATAAGTTACACAGGAGAATAGTAGGAATGACTTGAAGTTTGTTTGAAGTTCGGAAAAGCTCATTTGTGCATGTTATAATGCAGAAAGTTGCAAGTTATCGCGCTCCTATTCGCTTCTGCATGAAGTTTATTTCTTCTAGCATTTAAAACTTTGTCAACATGTACAGGAGATGAAAAAAAGCGTGTAAATATTAAAGCAATGGGCATGAGTTTACAATACCGGACCACTCTCCAATTTCTATAAAATTTCGTCTACTTACTAATTTCGGTGTCCTGATGACGTATCTGTAGTTCATATTTGGCGGTCACTTGTTAATATTGTACATGTACGTGTAGAACTTGTAAAATAACCTTGCGATTTACCACGGTGATTGTCCATACACAGCAATTCGGAACCACCTTTCTTTCGCAATTCGTTAATGGTCTTTCTTTACGCACAACAATCTTGCTGACGTCAGACGAGGAATGCCTACGAGGTTAGGTTAGGCCTGTTAGGTTAGGTTCCATTAGCATAAATACAAAGAAAAATTAATGTTTTAGCTAAGAGAACTATTCCTTGTCTTGCCTGTTGATTTCTTCATGTTGAAAAAATGGCGTCTTCCGTGGAGCTATTGTTCTTATGGTAGGGTAACGTAACGTTAAGAAAACATAGTTTATTTCGTTTTTTTCTCGATTTCCATACTTGACCGCCAATTATTACATGCAGATTCGTGATTAGGAGTTCACAATTAGTGAGTAGGCGAAATTTCATAGAAATTGGAGAGTGGTCCGGTATTGTAAACTCGTTCCAAGCAATGAAACCTAAGGTAACGGTTCCTATCGTTCTATGATTTTTTTTAAAAAATTCTCTTAGCAGGAAGACTAATTATCGTAGAATTTTAGCAATCATTGTCACACGAAATTTGAACCTTTCTTAAAGTAATTAGCACTCTTTGGATTTTTTTTAAAAAATATTTATGTTGAAAAAACAACTTAAAAATTACCTTACGCAAGCTTGCACGCTTCCCAAGGACAATGTATTTTCCATTGACAAGGGACTGTAAGTATCGTAGACTAGTGGGAATTAATGTAGAAGTAAATCGGAACCTTAGTAAAATGAATTTAGGTAATTTATTTATAATGCTAAGAGAACCAAACCTGGCCTGCCTAACCTAACTACGAAAGCATACATTGAACCAAATCATAAGTAATCACTAGTTTTGGAAACGAAATGACCTACATGTGCATTATATGCAAAATATTTTACGAACATTTACACATGTGTTACTGTAAAGAAAAATCCTTTCTCACTGGTGCCACGGGAGGAAGATTTTGTGTTTCAAATCGCATTTTAATCTATGTGCTTTAATCCAACCCTACAGAATTATGGATGTTACTCTTATTATTAATAATAATATATTTTGTTGATTGAATCATCTAATTATACCTGTAGTTAATATTATTGCTGTAATAGCTCTTGTTGTTGGTCATGGGCTTTGATCTACTAGATGGTATGAGTGATTTTGATTTGTTGACATATTTCCTGCCCTGGTATCTTCTTCAGAAATATGTTGTGTCATAACATTTTTCTTGAAAGCACTCCCGGGAATAGATTCCATGATCCATTTAATGACAAAAATTGCATTGTTAGCCAGTTGTAGGTTAGGCAGTAAGCTTCAGGGACTCTTTCTAAAATATAATGTGGTAAAACTTTGCTTCATATGTTAGGAAGTTTAGTGCAATATCTATAATATTTTTTTATTTGCATTACCACACATTGTATGGTGCCATAAGAAGTAGTTACGATGAGAAATAATGTGAAAATTGAGTAAAAATAAATCAATTGAATGGTGACAAGCTCATAAGATTTTGCGCAATTGTTGAAGGAGCTATCATAGAATGGACCCTTATACATTTGACACTACTTTATTCAACAGATACAGATAGTGATTTAATGCATATTCATTTTCAGTAACTTTTCTTTGTGTTGACACGCTTTGACCTTAGCTCACTAACAACTCTTGCATCTTGGAATTTATCTTTTTTGAGTGACATAAAATGCAGAATGCTTTATCTTGCATAGTTATATGTTTCTAAAATAATTTTTCGTCTTTTATTTTTCTCGTAGAGCTGAGATATGGTTGGAGAAAATATGGCGAAAGGACTTGAGGCACAAAACATACAAAAGTTACAGAGTTTGTGGAGACAATTTTTCAGAGAAAATGTTTATGAATTCTAATAGAAATAAGTTAGTGCATGATGCATATCTAGATGTAGAACCAAGTAAGTATATTGCATTTCTTATGGAATAACATTGTCATCAGTTATGTGGCTCATGCATAAGAAATTGTATTTTCATTTTTCTGCATTAAAAAAATATATGCTTTAGAGATAAATTTTGCTTAAAGTACATAACACCTAACAACACGATACATTGCTTGAGGATGTTAGAAACAAATGTATTTAATGTTTCACTAAATATTCCAAGCAGGATGGATGAAAAAGATATGATTTTCAGCTTAACAGTCCTGTAAAATATTTGAAAAGTTTGATTAAAGGAAATAAAATGCACATATTTTTCTGTTTGAGACTGTACATATGTGAACCTACTATGGAAATGTTTGTTGAGTGTGTTAATGATGCTTTAATAATTTCAGTAACTTTTATTCCAGTGAAAGTCTGTAGGACCTCAAAGAGATTATCATACCTTATGCAAAATATGTTAATTACTAGTGATTCAATAAATATATATATATACCTGAATAACAACGTGTTTGTTTATTTTCCCTTACATTTGTTATTAGCAATAGAATATAATGTTTTACATTTCCACAGTATGAGTATTAAATCATTAAGAGTAATGTACTTACTCTGAAACTGTTCTCTTCTTCTGGAGTATTTCAACATGTAAATTCATTCTTGGTGAAGTATAACATGTCACCATAGTGAGTGTCCGACCAAGAAACCTATCAGTATGACTATCAATGGTTTGTCTAATGGAATTTCATTAACAATATTATGATAATATTCAATACAGTGGAAATTATTTGATGTAGGGTTTTAAGGATTTCTTATAGTCTTTTACTTTATATTCCATATGTTTAATGCTAACAATATAATTTTTATGTGTAATTGGAAGTAAGATGCTTGAAATAAATTTTGGGACTTGTAGGCATAATGACCATATTGGGCCATTCAATGTATGTGAGGAAGAATCCTCTTATCTAATATCCTTACTTGAGTTTGAACTGTTCTTTTAGGTCTACTTTATGCACAGAAAGGCTAATTTGGTTGAAACTACCGTTTAAAGTGGGATCCGAAACACTATGGGTCTCCACCGGGTATCGAACCCATACCTGAGTTAAAAAATGGGTGTGAAGAGCCCCTTGAGAAAGGTTGAAAGTGAAATGTTATAAAGACTTGCAAAGGATATACACAAAACTACGAACTTCCTCAGAGACAGTATAAGAGCCAGCTCTTCTCAAAAAGGTAATGACATTTCTTAAAGTGCTTTCATTATCTCCCAACCTGGTCAATAATTGGTAAGATCAAAAGTTTGAGGAAAGTATAATCTACACATTAGGTAGGAATAAGCCAATCACTTAACATTTAGACATGACACATTGGATGGTCTAGCCCTTGCAGCAAATCATCATGAGTGAGATACCTATGTTCAATACGAGGCCAAGTTAAATTTACTTCTTGATGGAAGGGATGATATGAGAAACTTGCACCAATGATCGACCTGATAGTGTGAAGCTTGAAAGAATGATTATTTATTAACTCTTTATGTTCACTTTCTTTTAGACTGCCTAGAAACATGTGTGACATTATTTAGAAGTAGCAGGGATTTTGTCAATATGGCATCCACTATGAGTGAAATGTTGCTGTTCATTGGTTCATTTCCAAGTGGCATATGTCACATGTCACTTTAGTGTGAAATCTCTCTAAATTGCAAAAAAATACTGTTGGTTTCTTTGTCATCAGCTGGAAATTTGCACATTTCTTTTGTTATTTAATTAGCTTTAAAAAATTCATGTGCAATATTTATTCTGAATGCATAGATTGTATCATCTTCAGTACTGTATTAAGTATATGAATATATAAAATACATATCTGTGCAGGATAAGATCTTTCAGTGGTGTATTTTTAATTCCATTGTGTGTGTTTAGGAGTGGGGGGCTGGGAGTGTGCTTATCTAGCTTGATCCTACATACTCAATGACTGCTTTGTTTTTTTTTCTAAGACATTCATATTTCGAGTGCAGATTTTTGTGTAACTATGAAATATGTAATGCCATATGATGAAATTGTAGTCAATATGTAGAGTGGTTCCAGTAAGTAACTTCGAACAAAACTCGCTTGTATGACATACTCCTACTCCCATTCTAGATTAAAAATTAGGGATTTTTGACAAATACTAAAATGAATAAGCATGCAGTGATTAGTTAATAATATATCTTACAAACATTCACACGTTTTTAGAAATGGGTTGAAATTACTCTCATGCAAACCAGAAAAGTGAAATTTCATACAACTTCGATTGATTGATTGATTTGGTGTTTTAAGTCAACTTTATTCACAGTAAGGCCAATTGGGACTGGAACTACAGTTTAAAGTGGGATCCGAACCACTATGCGTCTCCATATAGGTACAACTTCGAGATGGGGTGGTTGCTATATAGGCATTCTAGGTTAACTTGTGTAAGGTGTGACCTTTTCTTACTCTATTTTCCTATAACTATTCATTATCACCATCATAGTAGTTTTTACAGAGAAATAGACTGATAGAATTAAAACAATTACAATTTTATTCCAGAAATTATTCTGTTTGATAACTTCCCCAATGAGCTGTGTCACTCATAGCTATTATTTTATTCTATTCTCTCATGGCAGATGGCACTGAACTAGTTTCTATGTCGTATTGTCCAAAATACTATTTCATCTACAGAACACTGAATGTAAGTTGTGAAAGAAATTAACTGTAGTGTAAAATATTTACTTTCATCTACAGCATAACATAACCCATGGTTCTACAGAATAGTTTCTCAACCTATAGGGTGCGACCAACTCCTGGGTCCTGAGGGGACATTTGGTGGGTCGGGAAGTTGGGTTCGAAACTGTGTTAACTGGGTCTTAAAAACCTATTACCTTAAATTACTTAGATATATTGTTTTAACAATTTAAATTCAGGCCGTGTTGTTGTAAAAGAGCAAATACATGATTATAAACTAGGTGCACACCCCTACAAAGTAATTCCGCTTGTTCCCATCTTATGGGTCCCATGAAGTGTAATATCCTTCAAGGTGGGTCCCCGACTGAAAAAGGTTGAGATCCACTGCTCTACAGCCCTGGAAGGTCCTTGGCCTATCAACTGACTGCCAGTCTGCCTCCCACAACTCTACCTAGAGGTGTGGAGATCTTCAACCAGTAATGGGGTGACGTAGGGTCAGCACATCGAACCCTCAGCTGTTATAGGAGATTTCCCACACTGGGTTACGCTACTCACTTGTAGGTCCCCAATTTTCTTAGGATGGTGGTTAAGTTTGGAAAACAAGTACTGACTGACTATATGTATATATATTTTATTCCAGTATATTTCATACCTACAAGCCGCCAGCCGATTTGTAATGGTTTCGTTAGATGAATAGCGTTAATGTTCCATCAGTAGTTTTTAATATACGTTTTATGATTTATTCTTATTTCCTGAGACAAAACTCCGAATCCTGTCTTTTGTTTCCCTGGCATTTTCAGCATCAAATCCCCCCCCCCCCCCTCTCAGGGTACTCCACTGATATCAATTGCAGAGAAAGTGGATGCATTTGTCTTTCGTTTTATGAGGCCATAGACAGATGAATGGAATTTTCTACGTTGGTAAATCAGAAGTGTCTACATCTTGCGATTGAATATGGTAGGCCTACACAAGGGAGAAAATTACAGTGACGGCACCAGAAACAGTTGCTGGTATTAAGTATGCTGTATCCTGCAGATTGCCACCCACGTTAAACTGTGCAGCAATTGTTATGAAGAGAAAGAGACAATTTGGGAAATGTTGCAACATGGCTCGAGCGCCCTTTAGAACACTTTGGGTAGCGCAATGATCTGCTCACCCCACCCTTCCATTCCTGCTTTTATTTTCTGCTAATAATTCGGGACATATCTGGTAAGGTCGTAGTATTTATTTTATTTAAGTGCATAAAAATGTTCTGCAAGGATAAATACCATTGTTCAGTTAATTCAGGGGTCCTGGATTCGAATCCCTGTTAGAGTTTTCTTTGTGTCATCAATTTTTCATGGCATCGTCGCGATTAGCCCAAAATTGGAAAAATGCGACGCTAAATAAACAACGACGAGGGAGGGGTAAAACGCATTGATCTACGAACAAAGTAATCACCGTAGAGTTTACACAAGATACAATCGCGATTTCCCCAAAATGTCAGAAAAGCAACGCGTAATAGGGAGAATACGAAATAAAAATACTTATTACCACAGATAATACACGGACCATTTTTCATGCACAACGGAATGATTTACGTGCTGGAATTTCAGGAATTTGAAATTATTTTCCTATGTTGTGCTTCTGGGATACTAATTCTATATATCTCGTAACTTAGATGTAGAAATTGGTGTTGCCCACGAGACGAGACTTTGGCCTGTCTCGTCTCGTGGAAATGCTGTGAAATGCTGTCTCGTCTCGAAAATATTCGTTTGTCTCGGGACACATGATCAATCTCGTCTCGTCTCGAATTTTTAAAAGCCTGTCCCGTCTCGGCCCGTGGGCAACACTAGTAGAAATCATTCGAACGTAACATGCATTAACTGAACAATGGTATTTAGCCTTGCAGAACATTTTTATGCACTTAAATAAAATAAATACTACGACCTTACGAGATGTCCCGAATTATTAGCAGAAAATAAAAGCAGGAATGGAAGGGTGGGGTGAGCGGATCATTGCGCTGAGACGCATTCAACTGTCACTGCCAAGAGTAAGATATGATTGGTGGAGAGGTTACTATGACAACGCTTTACGTTTCGAAACAGCCGTAGGGTGGCTCCGCATGTCCGGTTTGGTATACGCACAGATTACAAAGGAGAGATAGGAAGTAAGCGATCTTATTAATCTGTGGTACCGTGCTAAAATCTCAACAGCTCGTTTTCGCCCCTTTTTCATCACTCCGCGCATGAATACTGTCCACCCCCACTCCTCGGTTTGTACGGGGGATAGGGTCTCGGCTCGAGAAAAATCGTCCGCTAGCGTGTTACAGGAAGACTCAGCACGGTAAGTGTGCCATCTCAGGATAAGAAGAAAGTCTACGACAACCTATTGTCTCTGTCAAAACATCGTTTTTTTAATGTCATTTTCAAACGTTCTGTACGTTATCAGTGTAGACTTACGTAATGTTTGTAACATGCTGTATACCAAATGAGCAGCTGCAAAAAGTTGGAACGCGAATTGACATTACCCCTTACCCTTTTATCTATTTCGGTGGTAAGTTGTAAAGATTGCAACTCTGAAACTATAGTCCGTGCATTTTTTGCTTCGGAAAGTGGATTCTGCTTTGTAATTTATGTTTAGGAAATTTTAATTTTATATTTTATCTAAATTACCTGTTTTTAAATGCTAGAAATACATTTCCTTGTGTTTATGTAGCACTTCAATAGTCGAGAAACAAACTTAACAGAGTACCGTCATTTTTCCCCGGCTTCCAGACCCGAAAATTTTCCGCGCGGTTCATGGTGTTAAAATCGCGTGGTGCATGAAGTGTTGGTCATTGTTGTGAAGGATTAGCTTTTTGTTGTTGTTAGAAGTGAAAGTGATTGTATGTTAGTGTACGATGAATTCGGTGGATTCTTTGTTGCAGCAACTTTTCTCTTCAAGAACACTTGAAGAAAAGTTGGAAATAAAAGCGCTAGGATGGCCGCTACGCATAAAAGGCGATTTAATAGAAAACTGTACGATAGTGAACCATGGCTTTGTGGGTGTCAAATTCGAAATGCATTATTCTGTTTTCCTTGCATACTTTTTGGAAGTAATGATTTGTGGTCTAAAGGAGGGGCAAAAGATCTAGGACATTTATGTGAATATATGAGAAAGCATAGTGAAAGCAAAAAGCACATGAATTGTGAGTTAAATTTTGTCTCTCTCGGAACTGTCAACATAGCAACACAGTTAAGCCACGCTTATCTAGAATCGCATAATGAACAAGTTGAAAAAAATCGCCACGTCTTGTCAAAAATCATAGACTGCATCAAGTTCTGTGGAGCTTTTGCGTTGGCCCTGCATGGCCGGCCACGATGAAACAGATTCCTCCGCAAACCCTCGGGTATTTTTAGGGCTCCTTG
Source organism: Lepisma saccharinum (assembly GCF_977018435.1). Taxonomy (NCBI): domain Eukaryota; kingdom Metazoa; phylum Arthropoda; class Insecta; order Zygentoma; family Lepismatidae; genus Lepisma; species Lepisma saccharinum. Next base: position 33,447,422 of record NC_139239.1, on the reverse strand, counting down.
ATTTTTTCAGTTTAGACAATGCTGTTAAAGAACATCTTGACAACAGCACTGTATTTAAAGGCACTTGATCTCGCCATCCAAGTTCCGGGTTGGAGTCTCGGCCCGAGTATGGGCATTCTTTGTAATACTTTGTAATAATGAAATTAATGAAGGGGCATTCACAAAGAATACCCATATCCGGGCCGAGACTCCAACCTGGAACTTCGATGGCGAGATCGAAAGTCGACCACAAAGCCGGCACATATGTGTGGGTGGGGGGGGGGGGGTCATTATAAGTACATGAAAAACAGCATCAGTTGTAGCACGCATCTTTGAAAAGTCACGAGCCACCACTGCTTAAAATATAACAAATCAACCACAACTTACTCTTGCAAAAATGGAGTTTCATTAGTTCATACTACTTAGAAAGTTGAGGTCAATCGCACAGCGTTTCATTGGTGGATTAAGGCAGCTAATTCAGTGAACTTGGACGTTGTTTTCCGAAAATCTCAAATATTTTTCTCAGGCAATCACCCTTTTAAAATGGACGCATCTTCTGTGGTGATAAAATGACACGTTTGGTGCGAGTTCCTTCTGTATATTTCTCCCCAATGGCATAACGCTGTCGCGTTATAATGAAGAGGTCCTGTGTTCGACTCCCCCTTCCTCTGATAGATACACAATGCACACTGGTTCGGACTACACCTTAAACTGTAGGTTTATTCCCGATTAACCTATCTGAGCATAAAAGTGGGTTTAAAAACTAACCAAATCATCTTCTGGATACTTCGTGACATAACTTTTTTTCTTTACTTCAGCTGCATCTACAGATTCTGTTAACATTTTCGGCTGATTCATGTGGCAAAATTTATGTGTGGGCCAAGGATTTCTAAATACGATAAGCCACTCATTCGCAATTGAACAATTCTGTAGCTTTTTCCATAGTTAAATTTTATTCACTTCGGTATTGTAGTGATTATTGTGATTACATCTTATTAGTAGAATGAATATAAAGTTGATATTTCACATACCATATTGATATTTGAAGATGGCAGGTATATAAAAATTGTAATGAAATAAAAAGGGACACTTCTGGAATTTCAATACAGAGCTAATTAAAACTATATTATAGCATACTTGAACCCGAAGGTTTATGCCTGCAGCAACACAAGCCTTCCATATGTCCCTATCCGGGGCAAGATCAATCCAATCTTTCCCTACGTCCATCTCAACGTTATCCCTCCATCCTCGTGTTTGCCTTCCCGCTGGTCTCTTACCATCAGTTTTCCCAACAAGAATCCTGTAAACTATTATTTCCTCTGCCATTCATGTCACATGGCCTGCCCATCTAAGCCTTCTTGATTAAATTATTCTAATAATAATTAAAAAGTCGAAATAATTTTTTGTCTTGCTGGAGGAAGTAAGGCTAAGCTAAGATGATGTTTTGATTTGTTTATTTGGAGATTATTTTAACCACCCCCATGCCGGGATATATATACTTATGTGGAGGCCTGGAGCTGCAGTCCTCAAGTTCACCCCCAATTCTGATTTAATCTTGATCATACCCTGCATAATTTTGAGCCTCCTAAGCTTACTAGCTGCTTTTAATCATGGAAGTATTAATTTGATCACAGTTTTTGTTTCTAGCTCTAGTAATTACTTTCACTTTCTAATTACAAAATTGGTTTTTTTATGGGTTGATAATTGAAAATATCTAACATAGATAATATTCACAAGTAAAATATACATGTTATGAACACCAGAATACACTTATTTATCGAATCATTCATATATCCCAAGTATATGTACTTATTGAATTTGATTGGGTGGGCACAGGAATTTTTGGGTGGGTGCTTGCCCACCCCTGTCGCCGTCCCTGGGCGGCGCCAGAAATTTTCGACCAGGTGGGCAGAAGCTCCATAGTGATAGATTAGGGTGGTCAGTATAAATGTAAGACCATGTATTTGTATGTAAGACGTATGTATCCCCCTCTCTCTTACACTCCCGATTTTCCTCTTACTTCTTTTCCCTTTCCTTGTTTTCCTCTTTATTCTTTTCTAATCTATTCTCCCATCTTGTTCCATTTACTTTCGTTTTGTCTCTGTAGGACACAATTATTTCAAGGAAGTGTTTACCCATGCGCAGCCATACCCAAGCCATACCTTCTATATATATAATCACATTCTTTCATGCATGTTAATACAGTGAAATAAATGCGAATTAGGTTTAAGCTTGTGTTGCAAATACAAATACAGACTTGAAACTTTTTGGAACATTGAACAAGCAAGCGTCCTTTCTCTGGGAGGTGTTTTCTTTCAGGAAGTAAAAAGAGAAGTATCTCCAGATATTTATGAGGACATGTTTGTTACAAAGGGAAGAACAACATACCCAATGTGGTGAAGTTTCCAAGGACACGATGGGCGGCATGTCCTCAAATTTGGAGACCATATTACAGTACCTGCACCCTCTCGAGCAGTGGTTTATGACAGGAAACAAGTAGAAAGCGGCAGGGTCACAAACAACAGAAGTGTCGCTTGTTGCTTCTTATCGGCGAACTTGAACTAACTGGTAGTGGTAGCATAAGAGTGACAAATACTTGCCAAAAATGAACACCGTTTTCCGAATCAAGAAATTCCACTGTGTTGTGGATAAAATTTTATTTTCACATGTTTCTATCTAAATAATGTTGATTATTGGCTGTTGCCATATCTTGCTGTACTCGTTTGAAATCACTTCTACATGGCGGAGTCGTTAGTACAGCGCGCTATGATGCCAGGGGTCCCAGGTTAAAATCCAGGCCGCCAGGACATGTGTTCTTTATGAGTGTCTTTTCATAATTTCACCATCCTCATCTTCGCGATTAGCCAAAGGTGGCAGAAAAGCAAAGTAATCAATCAATCGTTTTATGTAGTAGTAGGTTGCTAACATATGTATGTTGTTGGTTTTTTTTCTTCCTCGTTCTATTTGAATGGGATCACGCTTTCACAAGAAATTAATGAATGAATAAACAATTCGATAGAATTGTATTTTGGGAGCGCGAGACCCTGTGTTGTGACACGCGTCGCACATCTAATGGCGACGCTGAGTGTTGGACAGAAGTTGAACTACGCCATCATTTGAGCATCGCTACTTTATAAATAGAAATGTGTAGACTGCCAAGGAAATTATAACGGGTAATATATATTATTTGGTTGTGGTGGTGGTGGCGACATATTAAGTCTTAAATTGTCAGGCGAATTCCGGTGCGAGAGATTGAGTATTTTTTCGATGGAAAGAGGGGAATATCAATGTTAAATCTTAGGTTATATCGGGAATTTTGGTAGGGGAACTGAGCATCAAATTTGGAGGACTAACTAAAATCTAACTAACTCTCTAAGACTCTAACCTTCTTAAATTCGAAGTTTTATGGCTGCAACAACGAAAGCTTTCCATCTGTCCCTATCCTGGGCAAGATCAGTACAATCACAGCTTCTCTGTGGTACAATCTTTTCCATCCCTTATATATTTCCTTTAAATTCTTTTCAACGTTATGCCTCCATCTTCGTCTTGGCCTTCCTACAGGTCTCTTACCATCAGGTTTTCCCAACAAGAATTCTGTAAACTCTTCTATCCTCTCCTATTCGTGCCTCATGGCCTGATCATGAAAGTTTTCTTGATTTATTTTTTCTAATAATGCGGACATGCATACAAATTATGCAGTTCTAAATTATCTTCTCCACTAATCTGTCTCCCCTCCACTATGGAAAAATTGCTTTCAAAGAGGCCACACAACGAAGAAAAATGGATGATAGTTGAACTCTCATGTAAAAATATGACTAACGATTTGACATAATTTACCTGAGAAGTTATAATTGACTGTAGGCAGTGCTCGAATTGAAGAAGAGGAGGGACGAGTTTTTGCCCTTTCCACATTATATTTTCCAAACTCTGCATGTTTAAATTAATTTCTAACGAAGGAATGACTTTTTCTCCATTCCGCCATTGTTGTTATTAATTTTATAAATTGAAGTAATAATTATCGATTAATTTCAAGTCAATTCACAGTAATAAAACAGTCTACATTGTAACTTTTGTACTACATTTTACATTAAAAATCGATGATTGTAAAAGAAATCTATGTAATATTACCCTGGTCTGTAGGTGAAACATTTTTTTTCTAAAAGTTATATAAAAGTATTGACGCCATTAAATTACTATTTTTGATGGTTTACCATATGCATAAATAGCAAATATCTTACTGTGAAATTTATCTGATTAAACAAAAAATTCGATAGAAGTAATAGTTTACAGAAACCCTTGAAATATGGAAATAAGCAGGCCATAAAGTTTGAGATAAAGAATTCTTGACACCTCCAACCTCCGAAAAAATTCTGCCTGCACCTTTGGCTTCCGAAGAACTACATATCAGGCAACAATCTCAAAATGTAAAAATAGGAAGCTCTGAAAATTTACCCTCCTTCCACGTTTACTTCTAAGCGAACATGGGGGAGTAGGGGCGGGGGGAGGGCTCACGTTAGCCTCCACATAAATGTGGGCCTGGCAATGAGTGAGTTGAAGTGACAACGTTGGGACTGTCTTCACAAATGCATCTTCATGATGAGCATCGCGAGTCATCTCATCTACAATCTATCCAGGGAATCTTCTGGAGCAAGGCCACGCATAAGGCTAGGGCTTGAAAATCGTAATAAAGTTGTTGAAAATATTGATTAATATTAACATGTAAGTATTTCACTGCATTTATATGCTGGAACTTACCAGTTTTGTTTTAAAATATTCAACAATTTTATCAGCATCCTGGTGGAGGCACATTGCACATTGGTTCAGATCCCACTTTAAACAGTCCCAATTAGTCTGTCTGTGCATAAGGTGGACTTAAAACAATTCAAATTCAAAATTATATTAGAATACTAACATCCATTTTTCACACAAGACTGGTGCTGAATAAATGAAAATTCCAAATTTTGCTTAATTACCATTATATGTAGACTATGTGAAAGTGTGAGACTCTCCTTTTGTTCATAATTGAAGGGCTTGGGTGTAAAACATGGTAAGTGACAAAATGCAGGTTTCGAGACATTGAAAGTTAATGTTTCAAAAAAATCGGATTTACAAATTAAAATAAATGTCTAAATTATTTACAGCAAATATGATTCATTTGTATTTTTACCATAATACAAACATGGTATTTCATCCGAATTATTTTTTTGGTGGCTACATGCGATTTGTTTGAGGGTTGTTCAAGGAATTGTTGTAGTTACCATGCTTTACATGCAACGATATTATCAAAATGAGTGATCACATACCGCTGTATTCAATCTCACTTAAGATGTCAGTTCAATAATATTTTGACATTAGACATTTTATAGCAACCATAACAATTTGTAATAGAGAAATGAAAGCCTTGTTGTAAAAACTTCTTGTTTTCTTATGTCTACGACTGAAATGAACACCATTAGAAAAGTAGATTTCTTCGTTTTATTACGTTAATATTTAAAAAAATAAGATCTGATTGGTTGTGATTAAAAATAACTTCCTTAATCTAGTATATGGAGATCAATATTCGTAAAAAAATGTTTATTTATCAGCTTCACAGATCTACCTCGCACACACACACACACAGAGGCTCTATTTATTACCTCAGCATGCCAAGCAGAATGTGATTCACAATCCTCTTTTGATACAAAGCTGTGTTACGTAGACTATCCAAATTGCATACAATGGCAATATTTGATTTTTGTGATTCACTAAGTAATTTATACATAAAATATGGATGGCCTCATTTTTCGAAAAATTGATAATGGAAAAATCATTTTTTCGAAAACGAAAAATGGAAGTACGAATTTTTTTTTCGGAAAATGAAGTGAAAGACTATTTTTTTTCGTCAAACGAAAATTTTTTCAAAGAAAAAGGTGAAAAGGTGAAAAACGAATTTTTTTCGAAAACAAGAAAGCGAAAAACAAAAAATTGCTATAAACAAATTCTTTTTCGAAAAACTTTTTTTTAAAATATTTTTTCCTTCGAAAAAGCGAAAAACTAAAAATTGAAAAGTTTCATTTTCGAAAATCGAAATTTTTTTTTTTCGAAAAAGCCATCCCTATTTAATTTAAGTCTTTATCTTCAAGATAACAATTGCCGGCCCCTTGTGGCAGAGTGATTAGCACATCGCGCTATGATGCCAGGGATCCCGGGTTCGAATTCCAGCCTAGGCATGGATGTTTTTGAGTGCTTATTCATCAATTTCATCATATCATCACTCATCTCCATCTTCGCAAATAAGCCAAAAGTGACACAAAAAGCGAAGTAAAATAAAGCAAATCAATGAACACACAATTATGACCTTGTAACTTTCTGTTGTATTTTTCTTTAACTTGACATGTTTGTAAAGAATGATTTTACATGTACACAGGGCTTAAGGTTTTAATAGTTTTCACTGATATTTAGCTCGTATGGATTAAACTAGTTATAATTTCGAACCAAGAAGAAGACATATTTGCAATATCAACAATAAAATAATTTGCTTTCATCAAAGTCACACATATCAGAAATACGAAAGTTAATTAAATTACAAATATGTTATTAGGTCCACAATAAAAATATTATAACTTTTATAATGTGCATTATTAAATCAATTATCAGTTAAAACTCAAACAAATTTCTATGTGATTACAGTTATTTATATCTAGTAGAAGAGAGGTATGTGCTTCTCTACTAGATTGCAGTTCACATCCAGGTGCAAGAGTAAAATTTAATTCGAAACTGCCATTATGAACACTGCTGCATGTAAACAATGGTGGATATAAAGTAGATACCACGTTTTACATGAAATAGAATGTATGTGGCCAGTCAGTCAATCGCATTTTTGATTGGCAACCTCTTCATTCTCCTCATTCTTTGTCGGTGGTACATATTCCGGGTCTTGATGAGAATCATATACACTTTCTAACTCGTTCTCATCTTTGCTGTGGCCTCAATATTCGCGAACTTTCTGAGACATGTTGCATTTCAGAAAATGCCGTTTCAGCGCCATCTTTGCTACTTACCATACTTTACATGAAACAACTGGTAGATAGCATAACTTCCAACATGTCTAGCTCTGTAATCTGTTGATGAAATGAAACACTTGGAATACGATTCGACTCTATTTGCGATGGACTACACGATGCACTTTGTAACTCTAAAATGACCAAAATATCACTTACCATGTTTTACATCCGAGCCCTTCAATTATTTCGCTTTGTAACAACTAGACAAAATATTTGGACACAAGGTAATTTTCAGAAATGGAAAAAGAAGAACCTTTAGAAATCAATACATTTTTTCTGAAGTCTGTCTCCATTTTTCTGCACTTGGAGTCACTTCCAACATTACTATCCCCACAATTTAAACCATCATTTTTCAAATACTCAGTATGCACATGCATATAAATTTATTTTATGTGCCACAGAAGGGGTTAAAATTGTGGATCTATGTTGAAAATTTACAGATTATATCATTATTCAGAGTGAACACAAAACATAATTCTTATCCAACATGCATACATCACCAGTTTTGGCAGTGTAATTCACAGGGAAATATGGGTATGCTCAATATAGCCTTTAGGCAGTCTCCATCGTACAGTGGCTAGCATAATGTGCTGGGTTCAGACCTTGTTAAGAGAGATGGGTAAGGAAAAGGGTAGAGACGGATATGGTTAGTAATACATTTTTGGATGTGGGAGTACATTTTGCAAGACTTTCACATGCTATAAATGATCGGCTTGACCTTTGGCCAATGCCAGGCCAGTTTTTTTTATAAATTTCCCACGCCTTTCGAAAACTGCTATGATATTCTAAAATCTGAAAAATTACAAATGCTTAGAATTTCTTGTAGAGCATTCACATGACTCTTCATGTGGTTTGCTTTCGTTCTTGCTTAGAAATTCACAATAGTTTCATGGCTACATAAGCATTAAATTATTGATATTATCTAGAGAACAGAGCAAACCATACATGCAGAGTTACATGAATGCTCTAGAAGAAATTTTAAGCATATATAATTTTTCGGGTTTTGTAATATCATAGCAGTTTTTCAAGGAGATTAGAAATTTCAAAGAAGCTACCCTGCATCACCCAAAGGTCCAGTCAAGCCTTTACTAAAATATAATTTTACAGAAAAATTAGCTATCTCAGTGGTCCAGAGTATTGCGCAGTTTGATTTACAATCTTGGTATCCAAGGTTTCAGTTTTGAGTCCTGAGTTGGACAAATATTTTTTCTTTGTACATGTGTCCCATCATCATAATTTCATGTAATCATCATTACAGCCTCATTATTGTGGACAGACAAAAGTGGTAGAAAGTGTACAATAAGACAAATAAGTTTCAGAAAATACCCTCACATAACTAAGAACACACAGGGTGGCTTGTAATCCGTTAATTATCTTTATACTGATGGTTCTGGTGCTGGTGATATTTGAAAATGACGTATAGGGTATGTATGATTACAGTACACTTTTGTTTCACAAGTATCAAGAATATTGGATAGAATGAGTTTATTGCGTGCATGTTTTTTTCAGGAAGAATCATATTTGTAATGGTATTTGTTTTTATTTCCTAAATATATTGATTAGAGGGATGGTACAGTTTTTTTCAGTATCAAAAACCAGTGCCGTAACTAAAACAGGGGCCCAGGTGCATGTCATGATTTCTCACTTTCGCCATTCCATTACTTACAAACCCTATGTTTTTTTTTCTTTGTGATAATTGTATTACAATTATGCTTTCAATACAAAACACTGCTCATAATTTTATATTTAAGTCCCTGATAAGGTTAAGACTGCAGACTAAAAATTGAAAAATGCACATTGTGGTCTGATGTTTGTTGAAAAAATATTATCTTTATTTAACTGTAGTACAAAAGTAGAAATGGGTGTTCTTTCTCAGTTTAATATATATATATTAAAAAAAAGTGAAAATTTCATAAAACCCAAAAAAATTTCAAAGGAACACTCTTCCCCTAATTGAGCTCGAGTGAAAGCAGTTGCAGATTTGGAATCTGCATGTCAAGGAGGGTCTATCATGTACTCTATTGAAAGGTCTTGACGTGCAGATTCCGAATCTGCACTTTTTTATCACTTTTTTTTTAAAAATCGCCATATCACCATTCCTAATTAAGCTAGGAGGATGGTTGATAGCTCGTTGGAATCAGAATCAAGTATGATATCATTGAATAGCTTTCTTTCACTTATTAAACATGTAATTTTTCGTATTCCACTTCGATGTGTATTTCTCACGATATGTGATCGTTCCGGGACTTTTGAACCACCCGTTATGTATTCCAATGAGTTTTTCTCCTGAGCCTTTGTAAGACAGTGAACCCTGAATTTTCTCCTTTTGGAGAAGGTTTCCCATTCCTTTGCTGGGGGTGGTGAAGATCTGCCACTGAAATCTTTACTTGTGAGAAATTTTTGGCTACATACTCCATCCTGGCCCTGCCTGTGTTTTTTTTCTATTCTTCCTGCAGTTAAGGTTTTCATTATTTTTTGTTTTAATAACATGATTGTAGTAACATACATTTATTTATTGTAAATAAAATGTTCAAAATATATACAATTATAGAACACACTAAAAAAAAAATAGTTTTGCGGATAAGTGTGTACTTCTTTTCAGTACATTAGTATACAGTTAAAATTTCACACTGCTGAAAATAACCCCATGAGCTCGAAGACTTTGGCTACAACTTGAAAGCAAGCTTACTATGTAAAATTTGTCGGAAGCCTTACTAAAAAATGCCTCGATTCAAAGAAATGTACAAAGTCAGGAGTACTTATTGAGAAACACTGTCATCGTATCACATTGCCAGTCATACGTCTATAAAATTAGATTCTTTCATACTTCACACATGTAACAAAAAGTATTAATCATAAAAATGTCTCTCTATGTCCATGGCATAAATAATATTTCAATACCACTCATTGGTATTGATGTATTTGCATTGTATGAAACTGTGAAGATGATGAAACTGCTGCATAAGAACAAACAACAAAAGACTGTTCTTTTACAGTACACAAAATGCTAACCACGGAGACAAGAGTCAAGACCATTCAGAATATATACAGTGGAACCCTGATTTTACGTTTCCGGATTTTATATTTTCCCACATTATACATTCAATCTTCATGGTCCCAAAATAGTAAAATATTAATAAATTTTCCTGGATTGTACATTTTCCCATATTTTAAGTTGTTTTAGCTTGGTTCCTGAAAAATGTAAATTCGAGGTTCCACTGTATCTCTATAAATGTATGTAAATGTGGAATTTCTATTAAATGTAATTTAGGGACCAAAACTAAAAATAAAAGCCCTGAAATGCAGTAAGGGAGGATGAATCTTTAAATGTTCTGTGATGCAATGGACTATCATCAAAATTTGTACTTTAAATGCCCAATGATATATCGGAAATCAACAATTTCTCTTCTGGCTAGGGCTTGAAAATTGTAATAAAGTTGTTGAAAATATTGATTAATATTAACGTGTATGTATTTCAACTGCATTTATATGCATGAATTTACCAGTCTTGCTTTAAAATATTCAACAATTTTATCAGAATCCTGGTGGAGGCACATTGCACATTGGTTCAGATCCCACTTTAAACTGTAGGTCCAGTCCCAATTAGTCTATCTGGTGGACTTAAAACAATTCAAATTCAAAATTATATTAGAATACTAACATCCATTTTTCACACAAGACTGGTGCTGAATAAATGAAAATTCCAAATTTTGCTTAATTACCATTATATGTAGACTATGTGAAAGTGTCAGACTCTCCTTTTGTTCATAATTATTTCGCTTTGCAACAACTAGACAAAATATTTGGACACAAGGTAATTTTCAGAACTGGAAGAAGAGAAACCTTTAAAAATCTATACATTTTTTCTGAAGTCTGCTCCATTTTTCTACACATGGAGTGTACTTCCAACAATACCATCCCCACACTTTAAACCATTATTTCTTAAATACTCAGTATGCACATAATTTATAAATTTTATGTGCCACAGAAAGGTGGCAAAACGGTGGATCTATGTTGAAAATTTAGAGATTATATCATTACTCAGAGTGAACACAAAACAATTCTTATCCAACAATGTGTGCATCACCACTTTTGGCAGTGTAATTCACAGGGAAATATGGGTATGCTCAATATAGCCTTTAGGCAGTCTCCATCTAACAGTGGCTAACATAATGTGCTGGGTTCAGACCTTGTTAAGAGAGATGGGTAAGGAAAAGGGTAGAGACGGATATGGTTAGTAATACATTTTTGGATGTGAGAGGTAAATTTTGCAAGACTTTCACATGCTATAAATGATTGGCTTGACCTTTGGCCAATGCCAGGCCAGCTTTTTTATAAATTTCCCACGCCTTTCGAAAACTGCTATGATATTCTAAAATCTGAAAAATTACAAATGCTTAGAATTTCTTGTAGAGCATTCACATGACTCTTCATGTGGTTTGCTTTCGTTCTTGCTTAGAAATTCATAATAGTTTCATGGCTACATAAGCATTAAATTATTGATATTATCTAGAGAACAGAGCAAACCACACATGCAGAGTTAGATGAATGCTCTAGAAAAAATTTAAGCTTATGTAATTTTTCGGATTTTGGAATATCGTAACAGTTTTTGAAAGGGATTAGAAATTTCGAAGAAGCTACCCTGCATCAGCCAAAGGTCCAGTCAAGCCTTAACAAAAATATATAATTTTATAGAAAAATTAGCTATCTCAGTGGTCCAGCGTATTGCGCAGTTCGATTTACAATCTTGGTATCCAAGGTTTCAGTTTTGAGCCCTGAGTTGGACAAAGGTGTTTTCTTTGTACATGTGTCCCATCACCATAATTTCATGTAATCATAATTACAGCCTCATTATTGTGGACAGCCAAAAGTAGTAGAAAGTGTACAATAAGAAAAAATACAGTAAGACAAATTAATTTCAGAAAATATCCTCACGTAACTAAGAACACATAGGGTGGCTTGTTATCCTTTAATTATCTATATACTGAATTGGTCCTGATGCTGGTGATATTTGAAAATGACGTATAGGGTAAACAGCATGACTATTTGTACCAGCATTTTGTTCACCCTGCCCCATCATCCTCTTCATTCTTTCCAAATCATCTTTTTCGTGCTTACGAAGCTCTTGATACAGACTTAAAACGCACACCCAAAAGTAAAGCCACAGTGCTGTAAAGAGAAAAGAACAAGTACACAAATGTATGATTACAGTACACTTTTGTTTCACAAGTATCAAGAATATTGGATAAAATGAGTTTATTGTGTGTGTGTTTTTTCAGGAAGAATCATATTTGTAATGGAATTTGTTTTTTTTTCCTAAATATATTGATTAGGGGGATGGGACAGTTTAGTTTAGTTTAGTTTAGTTTTTTTACGTCCAAGGACTACCGGTGTGTACAAATTACAGTACATGGTAATATAGGACATGTCAATACTTACATTACAATACAATACTACATTAATAGATTTTACAAATACAAAATATATAGCCAAAAATTGTAAAAAATTGGGTCTTACTCTGGTATTATATCAAAATCACAAAAAAATATAACATGAGAAGACATAGAACATTACAGCCTACTTCTAGGTGATACTAATTATCCACTTTCATTTGACATTTAATTTTACAAGAATAATATGTGATTATACTACATTATGTACATTTGTCTTATGTAAAAGTCGCTTCCATGTATTCAGCTATAGAATAAAAAACATGCTTCAGAAGCATTGATTTTATCTTGTGCTTGAATATGATCAATTTTGGTTCTTTCCTCACATCTTGTGGTAGTTTATTGTAGAGATCTATGGAGGAGTTTAAGGGACCTTTTTTACATAAGTTAAGGCGGCAGTGTTTTATGTGAAGTTTGTCTTTATTTCTTGTGTTTAGGCCATGTATTTCCTCATCTGTGGCAAAGTTGGAAATATTTTGCTTAACATGAATTAAGCATTCATAAATGTATATGCAGGGGAGAGGTAACACATTAAGTTTACGGAAAAGAGTTCTACATGAATAAGTTTTCTTTACTCCAGCTATGATTCTTATAGCTCTTTTTTGAAGCATAAAAAGGACATTGGAGTGGCCGTTGTTACCCCAAACCATAATCCCGTATCTTAGTAAAGCATCAAAGTTTGCCATATAAAGGCACTTTACAGTTTGGGTGCTTGAGATGTCTACCATTTCTCGAAGGGCATAGCACACACTACTTAATTTTGATTGTAGCATGTTTATGTGTTCTGTATAGCTAAGGTGTTCATCCAGAATGATACCCAGAAATTTTGATTTTTTTCTAGGCTCTAGTTGTGTATTCCCAGATATTAGATTGAGGCTTATTTGGTTTCTGGTTTGGATTGTAGAAAATGTAATGTAATTTGTTTTTGTGCTGTTGAGGAGTAGATTATTATTTAAAAACAAGTCATCTAATTTGTTTAATACGTTATTAGCCTTAGATTGTAGAGCATCTTTGGAAGTGTCTGTTACTATAATATTTGTATCATCAGCATATAATATTGCATTTGCCTCAGGTATAACATTTGGTAAATCATTTATGTACATAAGAAACAAAAGAGGGCCAAGAATACTTCCCTGAGGCACCCCACATGTTACACTTGTCATGGTGGAGTGTTGATGTGTTACATATCCTTTTGCTGTGGTGTAAGCGATTTCTACAATTTGCTTTCTATTGGTAAGGTACTATTGAAACCACTTTTGTGGTAGTCCACAAATACCAAGTTTTTGAAGTTTCCACAGCAATATCTCGTGATTTACAGAATCGAAAGCTTTTGATAGGTCACAAAAGACTCCTACCGTGTGATTACAATTATTCAGCGATTGTGTGACACATTCTACTAAGTCTGCTAATGCTGTTTTCGTGCTTCGTTTGGACCTAAAACCATGCTGCGACAAGCTTAAGATTGAGTGTTTACTACAGAAATTTTCTACTCTCATCATTATTGCATGTTCAATAATTTTTGAGAAGACTGAGAGTTGTGAAATGGGCCTGTAATTTGATAAATCCTTTGGGTCATTTTTCTTCAGTAATGGTTTAACAACAGCTATCTTTAGCCTGTCTGGGAAAATACCCTGTTCAATGGAATTGTTTATTATATGTAGTAATGGTTGACATAGGGAACTATAACATTTCTTAATTAGGAAGTCTGGTGTTTCATCAAGCTGGAAGATCGTTTGTTTTTTATACGCCTGAATATTTTCTTTAATTCCTGTTCAGTAATGGGGGAAATGAACAAGGATTTGTCATTCACTGTCACACATCAGTAGGCTATATCAGTCATTCAGTATCAAAACCAGTGCTGTAACTAAAACAGGGGCCCAGGTGCATGTCATGGTTTCTCCCCACCCCCATACCATTACCCCAACCCTGGAGTATTTTTTATTTATGATAATTGTATTACAATTATGCTTCCAATACAAAACAGTGCACATAATATTTTTTTAAGTCCCTGATAAGGTTCTGATAAGGTTAAGACTGCAGACTAGAACTTGAAAAATCCACATTGTGGTCTGATGTTTGTTGGAAATGTATTCACTTTTCCACTTTTATCTTTATTACAAAAGTAGAAATGGGTGTTCTTTCTGAGTTACAAAAAGGGCTTAGGTGCTTCAGTATGATACACAAGTTTCAAAGCTTGCATTGCCATTATTTACATCACTCCAATGAGTTTCTCTCCCAAGGCTTTGTAAGACAGAGAACCCTGAATTTATTCCTTTTGGGGAAGGTTTTCCGTTCCATTGCTGGGGGTGGTGAAGATCTGCCATTGAAATCTTTAGTTGTGAGAAAGTTTTGGCTACATACTCCATCCTGGGCCTGCCAGTGTTTTTTTTTCTATTCCTCCTTCAGTTAAGGCTTTCATTATTCCATCATGTCTCATGCTGTACTAAATTTCTAAGACTTCCACTATTTTCCTTTTGGCTTATCCTTTTTTCATTCTATCCATAAACTCACTATTCCTAATTTATTAAATACTGCAAGTGACCTCTGTTACCCACAAACCACCGATTAACATGTCACCAGTAACACAACACCCATTGATCATTTCTTATGCCTGAAATTGCTTTCTGAAGAAAGAAATCCATTGAATAGAATATTTTTTTAGATTTTCCTATGTTCAACCAAAAGTATTTTAAAATATGTCTATAGACGAGGCTTCATTATGAATGCAAACCGATTTAAAATTTTTCTCCCAGTTGCATGTTATAAACATGCTTTACTTTTGAACCGCAGAGTACATATACCACTTTCAGTTTTCTTTTCAAGTCAACCATCAATGTTCTCCTTGAGCTGCCATGAATTAGATAATGGAGAAAACAGGAAAGAAGCTGACCTCCATGATGTTTGCTCTATCTGGTTGAGTAAATATTGTGTGATAGGACAACTTCTTTCTTATTTTCATCTTATTCATCTTGTAATATGTTTGAAAGTTTACTTATATATGAGGGATATCAAGGTAATAAGTTCCATTTGTAAATATTGCCACCAGTGCTGATTCATGATATTGGGCATGTGTGCCAAGTTTATTGATTTTGGCAAGCATGGACACCATTAACAGGCATTTGATCAATGTTTATGCATCATGTTATGTGTTTATGATGTACAATAAAATTGAGAAGCTCCCCACATGTGAGATGCCATCTATGATCTGTTTCTGGAAAACAAGAAACATGAAAACGTCTGAAATTTATCATCAAATTTGTAAGGTGTTTTGAAGATCATGCCACAAGTGATTCAGTGGTACGGAGATGGGTTTGAATCTTCAATGAAATATGTGGAAATGTGGATGATGCTCAACAGGGCAGGCAGGCACATACCCAGGATTTTTTTGAGGGTGGGGGGGGCAAGCCCAAAACCATTAAACATAAATAAAAAATAATAATTTTGCTTCATTTATAAACTAACAAATGAATTACTTTAACAACTGGTTCAAAATGTCAAGATAAACGATAGGTGAAATGTTTTTAATAAGTATTAGATTTTATTTAATTATTGCTTTCTATTAATAATAATAATGAAAATTTCATAATTTTATTGTGTTATGTTTCTATAATAGTGTGAATCTGTTAATGGCCTCTCACTCCTTATCAGAGCTGTAGCTAGAGATTTCAGTGCCCAGGACGAGAATAGATTTTCGCATCGCCTGCACCAAATTTACACCCCTCCTACCTAGTTGTAGCTGGCATACTTAGACATTGAAGACATTTTATGTGGCTACTCTTTTCTGTTGAATCCGACAAAAAGAAAACTTCACATTCAAGAAATGTGGCTAATAAAAGGTCAGTCAGTTGTGCATCCCACATCATCTTCATTTAAGCAGTGTGTGGTATTGTTCAAATCTGCAAATTCGAATGCAAATTAAAGCTCTGATATACGTAAATAGGTGGAGGGGCAATAAATAAGATATTTTAAGAAGACATTAGTTTCCTATTAACATGTAAGTGCTGTTTTATTTCCTATGAAAGGTGGTGAGAAATGGACGAGAAATAACAGGTCGGTCTAATTTCTGTGTTCCAGGGTCCTAGGGTGACAGCCTCCTTTGCAGCAACAACTCTGTTCCTTACTTGTCCAATTTGATATAATTATAAAATATTATCTATGTCTAAAGAGGCATGTTGTAACCCCATACTGTTACCAGCTCTAAAGAGAGGGAGAACAAGAGATGTATGCAGTATGCAGACATCATTCTTGTTCTTCCTTCTTTGTATGTGTTTCTGATAGTATTCTAAGTAAAGTCAAAACTAATTGCTTATCTTTCTTCTTATAACAGAAACTCTTCCCCATGGGAAATTTCGACGTGGGAAAATTTTAATAGAACATGATTGTTGGTGGGAAGGTGGGAGAGCCCTCCTCCACCATGGGAATTTGTACCCTGGATGTGAGCATCAATGCTATGTTAGCATTGCAGCTGGACGTATAATTGCAGTGTTGCAATATTATGGACCAAAGTAACGGGAAAAGAAATCAATCAGCAATAACCCCCCTTACCCGAAAATCAACAATACAGTCGCTTACAGAGAAGGCTGTCACACGGCATACAGCTTGGTGCTTATTGCTTACATTCCATTCTCAAAAGTATTCGAATAATACAGTATTCCCAAATTAACAATGTTTTAAATTTTCTTACACCATCACCACTGAACAACCATGATTTGATTTGATTTATAATAATCTATGTATACCAAAATAATATAATTACAAGTTAAACGATACATATTATGAATGATTCTTATAATGAAAAACATGTCTGAATGTGAATTAACCAAAAAAAGGACATTTTCTCATAAAGATTGCAGTTCGAAAAAAGTCAGAACAGTGATTAATAGTGAATTGTCCCGATGAAATTGGGAGATTTTGTAGCTTTGCATAATTGATTATAAAACTAAAATTACTAAATATGGTACACTGCAGACTTCTGAAGTCTGCCTCTCTCTCTCGCCAGAAACAACCCATTCATTTATGCAAGAAGAAAATCGAAATTCTTGCAAAATCTGAAAATTCGTCCACTTTCTTTTTGTAGGTTTTTATAGCTTTGCAGTGAAATATTCCATGGCTGGAGGGTGGGGCATGGCCCCCTTGCCCCCTCCATTGGGCATGGGCCTGAGAGCAGGTGATCATCGGAGGGGTGTGAAAGTTTGGTACATGCAATTAAAGAGAACATCTAATTTACCCACCCCCACCCCTCTCTTCATCCCATACCTTGCACCTGGTGAATTTCATGTATTCTTATGAAAATTCTTGCTTGCTGACTGTTTCATTATGACAACAAGGACTAAGAAATCATTACTATGTGGTTTGCATTGCAGGCAGCATCAGTCTACAATGAAGAAAAAGCTGGTTTCCTGCTACAATAAGTGCCTGAAGAACAGCGGTTGTAACTGTCGAAAAATAATGTACTATATGTACAGTCATGGACAGTTCTGGGTTGTAATGAACCCACTTGCTTTTAGTGGGATGGTTACAACCCAGAAGTGTCCATGACCAATGCCTGAAGTGCAGGGGCGGCGCCAGAAATTTTCGACCGGGTGGGCAGAAGCTTTATATTGATAGATTAGGGTGGGCAGGTATAAATGTAAATATATATATATATATATATATATATATATATATATATATATATGCATGTAAGACACATATATGTACTACGACATGCATGCATATGTATCCCCTTCTCTCTTACACTCCCGAGTTCCCTTCTGTTTTCTCTTTCCTTTTCATATTTTCCGTTTTACTCCCTAATGCCTTCTTATAGCTTTTTTTCTCAGCTTGTTACTTCTTTCTCCCTTTCACTTTCTCTCGTTCCATTCTTCAAATGTTTCTCTTAACTGCCATGCACAACACATCACATGTGTGTGTGTGTGTGTTTGGTATCTTCCCTCTTCCTTTTCTAATCTATTCTCGCATCTTGTTCTACTTCTTTGTCTCCGATGGACACACTTACTTCAAGGAAGTGTTTGTGTGTGCGCAGCCATACATTCTAATCACATTTTGTCCTTCAAGTGCAAAAATACAAGGCTCATACCTACTCCACTTTATATATTAGGCGACACTGATAGAAATTGTGTTTAAATCCATGTTCCTGATCATATTATTTTCATCATATGAGATTTTGACTCAAACTTGGGGGTTAATGACCACTCTTCTTGACTTACTACAACTGACAAATGACAAATGTATCTGAATGTTTGCAATACCGGCTATCGGGTGCCAAAACCTCTGGGCAAGGACAGTTTACTTCTTTGGTAGCATTAAGAGGCCATACTGCGGGTGCAACAAGTAGCAAAATGTGGCGGGGGAACTTTCCCCTTGCTCCTCCTAATTGCCGCCATCGGATATTTGGATTAAAAGTTATGTCTTATTGGGAATGTAAACACACACACACGGAAAACCCAATTCTTTTTTTCATTCTGCATAAAGTATCCCCAGGCTTATGAAAGGCTATTTTGACAAAAGATCGCCCAAAAGTAATAGTCAAGTAACATTGAAAAATCTGTTAGCTAAGTAGTTATTCTGATTCTGAAGTAATCTTCGTTAATCGTGCGGGAGAAGTGAAACACGTAGGGTTAGATGAACACATACACTGAGGTAACAAATAGTTAACATTTTGTAGAATGTAATTTTGGACACAAGGAATTCATCGAAATTGGTCACTATACCGGTAACTTTTCGAAAGCGCTCAAATGTCAACCTCTATCCTGAGCAGTATACCTGGAAACTTTAATCTTGCAGGCGAACGAGTCTCTGGGGCCTGGAACCACTGTCAAAATAATAATTTGTGGGGGGTTGTATTTTCAATGTCTGCGTGTATTTGTTTTCTCCCCTTCGTCACTTTCATCTAATCACCATTGAACCTCATTGTCGCCATCAGCCGAAATTAGCAGAAAAGTGACTTCACATAGAACAAATCAGTCGAATTAGCAACAAATTACTCTTCCAAAAGTGGAGTTTCATTAGTTCATACCATTTCGGAAGTTGAGTTGGTAGTTTCAATTTCACAGTGTTTCATTGTTGGATCAAGGCAGCAAACTCCGTGAAAAATAACGTTGTTTTCCGAAAGTCTCAACTATTGTTTCTGGTAATACACCCTCTTAAATGAACTCATCTTCTATTGTCATAATATAACACGTTCCCTGCGAATTCTTTCTGTATATTTTTTTCTCCAATGGCATAACGTTGTCGCCTTATAATGAAGAGGTTCATCTACTGCCCCCTCTTCTGGTGGAAGCACAATGCACACTGGTTCAGACTCCACTTTAAACTGTACGTTTAGTCCCGATTAGCCTATCTGAGCATAAAAGTCGACTTAAAAACAAATAGACAAAATTTTCTTATGGGTACTTCGTGACATACCTTTTCTTCTTTACTTCATCTGCATCTAAAGATTCTGTTGATCTTTTCGGCTAAACCTCTGATGCTTCTAAAGTTTAAACCATTCTCATCGTGACTGATTAGTTCTCTGACGCCCTCAAAACAAAGCTTTCCTTCTTCTCTTAATTCATTCTACGTAAGTTAATCACAAGAAAAATCGCATGATTATGTAACTGATAGGCAAAATTTATGTGTGGAACTAGGATTTCTAAACAGAATTAGCCACCCATAATCAATTCAATAATTCTGTTGCTTTTTCCAAACCCATAACTGTTACATCAAAATTAATATACCTCGGTATTATAGTGGTTATTGTGATTGCTTCTTATTAGTAGATCGAATTTCAATGTAGACCTAATTCAAAAGTCGAAATAATTTATTGTGTTGCTGGAAGAAGCAACGCTGAGGTTTTTATTTGTTTATTTAGAGATTAATTTAATCATACGCAGGCCGGGATTTATATATGTGAAGACCTGGAGCTTAGAACACCAAGACCCCACCCGAATCCCCTTCACAGTTTCAGTTATATCTTTTCGCCAAGCTACATGAGGTGGTTAGTTATACGTTTATCTACATTTTTTCATCACATCCAGTGTACCTAATTTTTTCTATATGTGGTTGCCTACTTTTCAAAGCAGTTTTTTTCCCCCAGTGAAGACGGCGACAGGCGAGCTGCAGCCCTCAAGCTCACCCTAAATTCTGATCTCATTTTGACCATACCTTGCATAATCTTGCGCCTCCTAGGCCCACTAGCTGCTTCTACTCATAGAAGTATTCAATTGGTGACAGTTTTCTTGTTTCAAGATCTCTAGTAATTCCTTATTGCTTTCTAATGACAAAGTTCAATCAGCTTTTTATGGGATGATGATATGTGAACATTTCTAGTATAGATAATATTCGTTAGTAAAATATACATGTAATGAACACCAGAATACACTTATTTATTGCAACATTCACATATCTCTAAGTATGTGTACTGAGTGAATTTGATTGGGTGGGCAATCGGGTGGGCACAGGAATTTGTGGGTGGGCGCTTGCCCACCCGTGCCCACCCCTGTCGCCGTCCCTGCTGAAGTGGAAAATGTTAACTGGCGGATGTTTAGTCAAGCCTTGGAGTTAGCTGGGGGGATTTTCTCATGGTTTAATATGGTAACAATGAGACAACTGGAGGGAATATTTTGCTAAAATTTTGCTAGCTGGAGGATACCATCATCCACATTTCCCCTCACTTTGAGCACTGTTCATGAAATGGGAATATAAATGGTTGCTAATTACATACTTGTTTTTCTTAATAGTTCATCAGAACTTACTTTCTGGATAAACCTCGTACAAGTACAGGGTTATTCAAAATGATGGATACACTTTCATTCATGTATATTTACTTGAATATACATTGAATATGAATAATATACATACAAGAGAGAGGGGAAGGTCTAAAGTTTCGAATACTACCGCTAGAGCAAAGTTGCGTAACCAACCACTCGAGTGCGCAGCAGAAGATGTCCACTGTGCAGCAGAAGGTTTTCTGCATTCTTGAGTTTGGCAAAACTGAATCGGCAACAGCAGTGCAGCGAGCATTCAGTCTTCGATTCGGCATAGAACCACCAATTAGGAGGAGCATATACCGTTGGTTTAATTAATTTAAGCAAACTGGTTGTCTCTGCAAAGGAAAAAACACAGGCCGACCGCGTGTGTCAGAGGAGGATGTGAGACGAATCGAAGGCAGTTTTGTGCGCAGTCCTAGAAAGTCAACTAATGCAGCTAGCAGAGAACTTGAAATACCTCAAGCAACTGTATGACGAGTTTTGAGACGCCGTTTATTGTACATACCATACTGCTTACAACTTGTACAGGCGCTTCTCGAGAGTGACAAAAAAAGCGTATTGAATTTTGTGAGAACATGCTAGACAAAATGGAGGATGACACATTTCTCCCACGCGTAGTGTTCAGTGACGAAGTAATGTTTCACCTAAGCGGAAGAGTGAACAGGCACAATGTTTGTATATGGGGTCTGGAAAATCTCCGTGCCACACTGCCACATGAGAGACACTCACCAAAGGTAAATGTGTTTTGTGCCTTATCGTACAGAAAGATTTACGGCCCATTTTTTTTTTTTGCGGATAGCACTGTAAGTGGGATTTCGTATTTCGACATGTTGGAACACTGGCTTGCTCCTCAACTGAATGAAATTTCCCAAAATTTCATTTTTCAACAAGATGGGGCTCCGCCTCATTTGCACCATGCTGATCAAGGATTTCTGAATGCAGCCCTTCCTCACCGATGGATAGGGCGCATAGGAAATGAAGACCTGGCTCTTCTGTCGTGGCCCCCGAGATCTCCTGATCTCACACCATGTGACTTTTTTCTGTGGGGGTATGTCAAACAAGCCGTGTACGTACCACCTCTACCACCTCTACCTCGACCTGCAGAACCGTATCACAGCTGAGTGAACTCAGTTACACAAGAGATGCTTTTCGTGTGTGGGATGAGTTCGGCTACCACTTAGATGTTTGCCGAGCAGCAGGCAGTGGCCATATTGAACATCTGTAACCTCTATTGTAAGTTTGTGAACATTATACCTTCCTCTCTCTCTTGTATGTATATTATTAATATGTAATGTATATTCAAGGAAATATACATGAATGAAAGTGTATCCATCATTTTGAATAACCCTGTATATTGCTATACAAAAATGAAAAATTATAGTAAATATATAAGTATACTTACCAGTGAAGAGTAACAAAATAATACCCAATATAAACAGTCCAGACTCTATTGTTAAAGCAATAAATACAATGGAACCAGTTATGTAAAGAATAATTCCTATCATCTTCAGTATCAACCAAGGAAGCAGTAACAGGTGACTTCGCTATAAATACAAAGCACAAGTATATTATGGTAAGCTATATCAAAACATACATACATTAAAAAGAAATATACAGGTTACAGCAGAAAAACGTCCTACTGATAGCAGGCCCAACTGGCGGCTCATCTACATAGCTCCATCTGTCCCCCAATCGTCTTTGGGGGTGTGCGCTTCGATGACTCAACAACCTCAGTTGCAAAGTAATAATTCTAGGGGTAACATTGCTCTCCTATTTCAACATTGCCAAGCGTACATCTATTTTTGTTGGTTGTTTTTATTAGCTTGTTTCTACAGTGTTCGGTGGTTTTGTGTACTAATTTTTCATACTTTGTGTACTATTGTACAACTTTTATCCAGTAATGGCACTGATCAACTTTCTCTTCCTCATCTTACAGTACGTTTGGCAACATGCTGTGTATCCGGCACTCATTTGTTTCATCCCGCCAGCAACTTTCGATGCTTTGTGACACAATAATGACCAATGTTACTCGAAGAGAATTCAACTGATCGCTGATTTATTGTTTCCCGCTGCCAGCTGGAAATGCAACCAGTATAACAATAAAAACATGACCAATCCTATTTTATTACATAATATGAAAGTATAAAGAAGGGCATAGTTTCTTTCAATTGGTTTTGAAAATTTTATTCAAATGGTGGCACTCTTTCACAATACACATTTCTACTCAATGTCTGAAGTTTTGCATCACTCACTGCATGAGTTACATCATTATCACTGCAGTTTCTTGGCATATAGCAGCATTCAGTTCAACAATGGTTCATGGTGGATGTCAGTAAACAGTAGCCTTCAGATGGCAACAAAGAAAAAAATTACAAGGGGGTGAGATCAGGTGATTGTGTAGTCACAGACTTGAAGTTGTTGAGGAACCATCATTTTGTACAGATGGAATTTCAGATCATTGTCAACTGACAGTTTGATCAGACATGCACAAAGCGAACTCTTTTTATAGGCTGAACATTTTGGGAGATTGCACAATGGACTGACATCTGTCAGGTATGACATTTTTTTAAAGTTGATCTTGTGGCGTACAATGAAAAAATGGATGTTTATTTTATTTCTATTTAATAGTTCTTAACAATAAGAGAATAATGCTATTTGGTGAGCAATGAGACTCACTGAAATACACAGAAATCCTTTATAATATTAGGCACTGCTAATATTTAGCAACACAGAAATGAATGCATGTGGATAACATGAAATGATTTATTATTATTTATATTTAATATATTTATTATTATATAAAACAGCTGTTATGCAGGTAACCTGTATACATGAAATGAATGTAAGGATGTCACCCTTTCAGCGTCTGCTTCCCACATACAATAAGTTCCAAAACGAGACAATATTTATTACGTGGTACCAACTATATATATCACAGCTACTTTTAAACTGGAGGCAGAGTAACTCAGGCTTAGACAGATATCCTTGTATGACCACCAGATGGTTATGCTTTAGCATGTAACTAGACTTAAGATGCCCAATATCTCAACACGAACATTTGAGCCACTAACATACATAAGAAATCTTAGGACCTCTTTACTTCAGCTAGGACTTCTTCCATAAGGGGAGAAGTGATAGTTTCGCACCAGTTGTACATTTATTTCAATAAGAGTATAAATTTCTCCCCATGTTGCAAGTGGAAGCATTTTTTAAAGTTTATTACAAGCAGACGAATACCCCGTACGCTTGCCAACACCAGCACCTCTTGCAGATTTCATAATCGAGTGAAACTATCAGGTAGTGCAGAACCATGTCATTTTCCACACTACCTATTCAAGATGCTGTACTTTTGGAGAATTAACTTCAACTTCACTTTACGACTAATCAAATGGGAGTTTTGACTATTCCAACTACCAAAATATTTTTCAATGTATCCTTTTTCCATTCCATTTTATGCCACTGGATATTTGATATTTCCGAGAGAACAAATAAAAATAATGCACCCATTATAAGCGCAATGTATTTCTCTGGTGCACACCTCTTCTCTGCAGCAGTGTTGCCAAACCTGATGCACATAAAAGAGCTAAATTTCACCTTAAAAGGAGTTAAAACAGACTTTGAAGGAGTTCGATTTTCTAAGGCTCGTATAAAGTGCTTCCTATGGTAATGTTAGGTGTCAAAAGGGGAGGGGGGGTTGTTGCTGTTACCATTTACTTTGAAGTGATGGCAATTTATTCTTAGTTTTTACCATCTAGAATTGGAGGCATCACCCATCTCAATAACCCACCGATGAACTTATGAAATTGAAAATAAAGTATTTCTAGATACAGTGGTCAGACGTAGTGTGCTACTTGTAGCATTCCTAGTGTAGCTAGCTACGAAATTTGTAGCTGTAGCTGTAGTGGTGTTATACTTTGAAAATTGTAGTTGTAGCTGTAGCAAAGCTAGAAAATTTCTGTAGTTGTAGCAAAAATTTCGCTACAGCTTCATTTCATCTCGGCATTTTGAGGTAAGTTTTGAATGTGGCTACAGTGTTAAAAAAGTTCTACAATAATGCTTACTTTTGCAGGAGATTCACAGAGACAGTCTTTTACATAGAAATATGGATAACCTAGATTATAAATATCTTGATATCACAGGTTATAGATATCCGCATAATTTATTTCATTAGTATATCATTAAATGTAATATGTAGAAAACTTACTGTCACTCATGAATATATTACGGCTAACAGATTCGTTTTTCTTTTTTAGTTTTGTTGTGGAGTTTTACTTTGGGGAGAAACATGCCTCGTTTCCAGCATCCCCGGAACAAATCCTGTGGATATCCATGGTGTAAGAGAGAGCAAAATGACATTAATTACTGTGAAAAATGCAACTTGCAGTGCAGTCCATTTTCCGCTATAATAGCAAAGTGTCATTACATTAACAGCATTGATCATTGTGAGTACATAGGGTCTCACCAGTAAGAAATTATTGTTACTAGAACAATAGAATACATTTTCTGGAATTGCAATTATTTTAGTCAAAGTATTTGTTCACAAATTTTAAAATTACAATTTGTTTAGAACACTTGGGTTTACTTGTCTGTTTCCTCAATATATTTTATGATATTGTAAAAATTACGTACGAGTTATTGACTTTCTTTCAGAAACTACAATTTTCTTTAGTTAATGTACAGTTTCCAAAATTATGTACTTTTCCTACTCTTATGTAGAGCCTCCGTTGACCTATCAATTTTTTCACTACATTTAGCAGGAGTTTTCTCTTTTCTGTAATTTCGCTAATAATGATATTGCGAATGGATGCTACTTTTGGCTAATTGTGAGAATGAGGAAGAATGATGAATGATGAGCAGAGGATCCCATCCTCTCAACTAGGTGTCTTTCCTAGTTTTTGTAGTTTATTTATTTATTGAGAAAATTTCAGATAGAGCACAGGTGGCCATTTTACACTGAAATTGTCAACAATGAGAAAGCAATAATTATAATAAGCATAAAAATAAAAAAATAAATAATAAATAAAAAATAAATAAGAAATAATTAAGATTAACAAAATAACATAAAAGTGAATAGCAAATGAACAAAAAAATAAGTAAGAGATGGCACTATGTGATATTAATTACAGGCATTTCTTCTGATGGAATTGAGAATTGTATTGTATTTTTTGTATTGAAAGTCGTATGATTCCAATATAATCCTTGCCTTCCAATAAGTTCGGTGGGAATAAGTAACCCAGGATTAAACAAGTATATTTTCATTATTTAATTTTAGTTATTTTATTATATCATTATTTAATTTTAGTTATTTTGATATGATCCACATTTTTATGTGACGTCACCAGTAGAATATATGTCACTAATGTATTTATTTTTGTAAAAGAAGGCGTAATTTCTTTGTTATTATATGTAATATTGCACCCTGTTTGTAATATATATCTTTTGTTTAATGTTTATTGTATTTTATGCTCTGTTATGAGTAGTTTAATGTATCTTCATGTTTGCAAGAGTGCACTATACGAATTTGTATTTCTAAAGATGTATAGATGTCAGTTTTGTTGATAGTATCCTTTTGAAGATAGTGAATGATTCATCTGTACTTTAATCTGTGTTCTCGAAAATAGTATAAAAGCAAGGATATCGCGTAAGAATCATCACACTTTTTCGCCACGGATCGACGAAGCTTTTAAACTTAAAAAGAACTCCTCGGTGTTGTGCATACATCTTGGTATGGTAGTTTGGGGCGCAAGCTAGGCCTATGTGATCATAGGTACGCCGATAGCCATGCATTGATGATATGCACAATACTGCAACCATTCTACATCAAATAATAAAGTTAGCCTAAAGATTAATTTGGAAATAAAAAGCTAAAGAGCAAATATTGGCTCAGTTATCATTGCATATCTCTTGGTGTGGTAGTTCGGGGCGCAAGCTAGGTCTATGTGATCATAGGCTTGCCGATAGCCACGCATTGAGTTTATGCGTTTTAATTGAGTCAATTCATCGACAAAGCGAAATCCTCACCTTCGTCTCAAGTATAGTTGCATTATAATTGCAATAAATAAAGAATAAAACTTTTCAGTTTATACATACGGCAGTAATGTGGTTTTATTTCTCTGTGCTGTGAATATTGTCTTTGCCTAACACTATCCCTGTACCTGAGAGGAGTCTGTGTACTTCACCGAGTCTCATCGTTCACCGCTGAGTGTTATTAAGTTAATATTAATAGTATAATAATATGACGCGTGAAGTAATTGTGCCTAGAACGTGTCAATTTTATTATATCATTCTTTTCATTATTTAATATTATTTGTAATAATTAAGTATTTCGTGGGGTCCGGACCCCTTGGACCCCCTAAATGTATTCTTGCCCACAAGGTATCGAATCTGAGTCCCTTTGATTTAAATGTGACAAATTTCCACAGTCTTCAGGGAAGCATTCCCAACAGGAAAGCTTACGTAAAGCATCACTCCACCTCTTCCTCTTTTATACCATAAAAGCATCCCCCAGGTATCCCCAAGGTTCAAGTAACCCCCCCCCCCTTACACAACTAACATTCTGTTTAAGGGCTAAGAAGATAAAATTAATAAATATCATATTTTTATGTTATTCCCCTTTTGCACAATATGTTAATTTCAGTATACTATGTGATAATCTAGATATTCAGAAACTCTAGATATCCAGCATGGTCACGACAATTATCATCCATGAGAATGAGTCAGTGAGATAATTTTCATTCAAAATACTGTTTTCACATCAGTCGATTAAAAATTAAGTATTGATTCTCAAGAATAATATGTTGATATGTAAATACAGGGTGTTTCTGTGACCATGTTACAGACTTGCAGGGATGATAAAAGGGAACAAATCCAACAAAATGAGATAGGGAACCGTGGTCTGGAAATATCTCAGTCAAGAGTTGTTACAAGCCAAAATCTTCGAAGGGCAGACAACCACTCACAATGTGGAGGGGAACCGTAAAAGATGTCTGAGGAAGTGGAAAACAAAATTACAGAAGAATCACTGTAGTCACTTTCATGAGTAATAACTGCAGCCATTATTACAGCAATTGTTTAAAGTGATGCCCCCCTTGCCTTGATACAGGCATGACAGCGTCGAAATAAGCTCTGTCGCATCCGCTCTAATATCCCAGGAGTTGTTCCGACCAGATCACAGGCTGCAAGGATTCTTGCCAAGAGTTCCTCTACATTACTCACAGGTGTCTTGTAGACAACTCTTCTGACATGACCCCAAGGCATGGACACGCTGTGGATGGTAATAGTGCAGCTGCTGCTTCCTCAGAACTTTCCAAACAGTGCTATGGGCTGCACCAATTTCATGTGCCACAGCCCAGTACTAATGGATGGTTGTCCTTCCACCCGATCCAGCAATGCTTCTTCAAGATCGGGTGTTCTTGCAGTTCTTCATCCCCCTTGCTCGTGGAATTGAGGTCGCACTTGCCCCATTTCCCATAATCGTTGGAAAAGTCTGGGAAACATGGTGTGTGCTGGATGTCTGTGCCGTTGATACATGGTCCGATACAATCTTTCTGCTTCCCTACAGTTCCCATTTCCTGGTCCATACAAAAACACCATTTCAGCCAGTTCCTCTAGCGTATACTCCATTGCACTGATTACAGCCATAACACTCGTGCTTCTTGACTACACACGTCGAGTTTGACGTTAAGTCCTCTCCATGGATTATTTCCCCCTTTCTTTTATGCTGCCCCTCTGCATTATGCGAGGTTGCCTGCCCTTCGAAGGTTTTGGCTTGTTACTTATGACTGGTGCATTTCCGGACCAGGGGTTCCCTATCTCATTTTGTTCCATTTGTTCCCTTCCATCATCCCTGCAAGTCTGTAACACGGTCACAGAAACACCCTGTATAAATAATCATACCAAATTTTATTTGTGTATAGTTGTAATTATTAATTTGGGTCATGCCCCAGTTGCAATACTCATGTATCAAATTTGAATTGATATACTACTTACATAGGTATGTTATCAGGGGCGCCGACTTGTCAAAATTATTCGGGGGGCTCTGATCACTGAAATAAATTAATTAATGACTCACTCTCTCTTTTTTTAAAGTTTTGGCCTCAGTGTTCAGAATTTCATAAAAGCCCATGAATTCCTCAAAAATATCAAAATGTTTATTCGCAGTTCGAATGCAGAATATTAATTGTCCACAGATGGATATGTCACAAGTTTCGTCAACTATAATAGCAAAATATTCCCGACTTTTAATATCTGCTACCACGGAGCGCAAAACAGATCTCCCTAATATATCAATGATGTTGTTCTGAATGTCATGTGAGAGCCATTTGTAGCCCGAACGTCCCATCCACTACCCTAGTTCATGCACATAGTATTTTCAAACTCCTTTAGTACAAATTTTAACAACACTCATTATAACATACTTAGTATATAGTAATAAGTCAAATGTTTTACTGTTTCTGGTTATAGCCCTCCCAAAGTTGATGGTTTAGTGGTTTGAGCCCTCCAAAGTTGATGGTGTAGAACATTTAAAATGTGTATTTAAAGTTAAGTTCATGTGGTACAATTCAGAGTAAACTTTACAAGAGAAGCAAAATAATACATTAGATCCTCTTAAGCAAAATTATTTGGGGGCTCAAGCCCCCCCCCCCCAAGCCCCATGGAGTGGGCACCTATGTATGTTATTCTCAAACACTGTAGTAAAAATAAGTAACTGAAGTAACACTGCTATCAAAATTATCAAATTCCAGGAATCATGATAATAAATAACAGAACCTATTTTCCAGAAAGTACAATTACCACACTAGGGGCTTCTTTTAAATATCCATATCGTTGTTTTAAGTTTTTTGTGCATAAGTAGTGCAAAAGTAGCAAATAGTGAACAGGAGTAGCTTAGCGAGCTACTTTTTGGTAAATGTAGCTGTAGCTGTAGCGAAGCTACTTTTAAAATGTAGATTTCTGATTACTGCCTAGATAACCATATTATGTCATTTTCACGTCAGCCACGGTGCTCTAAAAAACGTAGCTGGTGAGGTAAGAGGGTGTGGGGTGCAGTAGCATGTGCAGGATTTCATCAGGGGGGTTATTTCTAAAACTTTCTCCAAATTCACATTACTATTGTTTTATTATACTTTAATTAAATAATAATACTCATAATTAATTAATAATGCTTATAATTTATTAGTTGAATTACTACTACTAATATCACTACTACTATTAAGTAATATAGATCTATACATACATATAGTATTTATGAAAGCAATAGAACGAAATTACTTTCTAGTCATTCGATTTTTAACAAATTCTAGGGAGCATTTTTTTTTTGTTTCTATGCTATGAAATAATTGTGTAGTTAACGAGCAGGGTGGCTACAGACAAGCAGAAATGAAATTCCCTGACTTTTCCAGGACACAATTTAGATTTTTCCCTGACAATTATAAACTAAATTCATGTTTTTGCAAATGAAAATGAGAATGTCATATATTAGCATCCATGAAATTGACTTAATTTCTCTATGATTTGCATTCAAACTGGAAAATAGTGAATTTGGAAAATTATTACTATTTGCACAATAGGGAGGAATTAGGGATTTTTTCACATGCAGTCAGTTTTCAATAAAATATTCCATTTTTTTTAAAGTTACAACGAAATGAGATTAGAGTGAAGTGATTGATGCAAAAAGGAATTTTGTAATTTTCAATCTCTTTGGCTTTTCTTGTTATTATATGTTGATATTCCCACTGAGGTCTGGAACGCTCTGTTTGCAAGAACCATGAGGCAGACTCATTTTTCAATGCACAAACGTACTTCTCTTTTCTATGTAAAGCAAGAAACTTAACCCTTGCACTCAAGCGAAACAATTGAATCATACAAAACAAAGTGTCATATTTCCTTACATTATCAATGGAACTTCTCCTTCAGTACAAACCTTCACAGTATATCCACGTGAAGTACTGTGAAACTGCCAACATGTAGTTATAAAGTTATTACTGGCGAGAAGGGGAACACGCTGTTCATAACAGCTTTCAAAAGTTTATGTATGAGGGGCATCCAGAAAAAAGTTCCGATGGGACCTGTATGTGGCACTAGTGGTCGGAGCGCAACACACATATGCAGGCAGGAAGAAGTGTCATGTGGTTTTAATCTGGTGCAATAAAACAGCCGTTTTAGGAAATTAATTTCCATTATTTCTCGCTCGACAAATGCCGATGTTACTACTCCCCTGTGGTGGTATGTGAGCACTCGATCACCATCAAAATCACACCACTTAGCTCGGTGATTCAAAACACTTCTTGCGCGATAAATTCTGATGATGCGGCTTCATGTGTGAACCCCACAACTTTGTTCTGTGGTACAAATTGTTCTGATAGAAATTGAGAATATCCTGGGTAATATTTGATTGAATGTGGCTGTCGGAAGTATTCCACGTACAACATGCATTATAGTTTTCTCTTGGATAAAATGTTGGAAAACTCGTGTGTTCTAGATACACAAATATGGGACATTTAGTTTCTTTAAGCCTAAAAAAGACAAGAATGTTGGATTTCAAGGTATTTTTTTGTCGTTTAAGCACATTTTTAAAATTTGCGAGATTGCCAACAATTTACATTTTATGCCGAAGTCTCGTTATTTCACTATTTTGAATGAGTGAAAATGTGTCCACACATCTCACTCCACATTCATACACACTACTTTGCAGCAAATGACATTTTTCACTATTATCGCGTTTGCAAAAAAAAAATCAAGGTCCCTACTAATTGGAACTTAGTTTCTGGATGCCTCTCGTATAAATCAGTAGATGAAAAGTGAAAATTTAACAGGTCTGGCAGAGAAATGTCAATTACTGAAAAAAGTGATATGCTTTTAGGATTAAATGATTCGAGTAATTATGATATTAAAATATTCATGTATTTATTGTTATAATTTTATTTCATAACATTGGCCATTCCATGAGTTTAAACAGACAGGACCAAATGGGAGGAGGGGGCGTAAATTGCAATACGAGTGTTGCAGAAAACTTTGCGTTGGGAGCATCCTGCATTTTTCAAATTCATATAATGTTTACCAATACAGATTTCCGTTTTACTTTTTTGTGACATTATTCAACTATCCCGATTCGTTGGATTCTTCTTGACATGGAAATACAGTTCCATGTCATTGTAAACTAATGTTAACCTATGCAAAACCAGTATTACGCCTGGATGATGAAAGAAAACCTTCGTATGCTCTTCTATATTGAATAAGATTAAGTGAGCCAGAAGAGTAATAAAATTCCAGCAGCATATTTGCAGTGGTGCAGCAGACTAAGGCTCCATTTTTATTGGATGTTGCATCTGACAATCGTCGTAAACGACCGAAAATGTCATACTGGAACTTCCAAGAAACATCAGATTCATGATTGCGCAATTCATGTGATTTTTGTCGGATGTCGCAGAATAACAAGTATCGAACTGCTACGTTTGACAAAAATCGCATGCATATAAGGAGCCAAAAAATTTGTTCAATGAAATGTTGTACCACACCAGACAAACTCGGATTTTTGTCAGATGTTGCAGTCCAAAGACATCCAACAAAAATCAATTCCAAGAATGCCATGCATTCAATTTTTATCGCAAGTTGTAGTGAACATTTTGTTGAAGTTCAACATTAGTCGGATGGCAATATCTGACAAATATATATATATATAAAGTCAATAAAGACAAAATTCCCTGACCTTTTTGGACCCCTCAAATTCCCTGACTTTTCCAGGTTTTCCAGGTCTGTCGCAACCCTGACGAAGTGAGACATTTTAAGTGTGAAGAAAATACATAAAAACAAGAAAATATATTAAAATAAATTGAAATAATCAAAGTAGGGTCATTCCATGTCAAATCATCCAGAATTTAGTGAAAATGTCACCCACCATCTCCAATTTTGATGAAATTCGGTATACTTATAGAACTTTTGAAATTAATTACAAAAATTACAGTTTTTTTTAAAATTGGTCAAGGGGTTCAGAAGTTACGCATTTTTAAAAATCTCCGTGTATGCCACTTGCGGCTCCGCTTTGAATGACATGCATTAGGTTATAAATGATAGTATCGTCTCTCAGGTTTGCCGTAGAAACTTCAAGTTTGTTTTCTTTTGCTCAGGATAGTGTAAGCTTTCATTTAAATAAGGTTTCAGATCAATGTATCAATACTCATGTATTTTATGTATAGTTTCATGTATTTTTTAGAAAAATAAATGACTAACTTCAAGAGCAAATTTCGTGTAATGCTCCCCCTTCAATTTCCCCCAAATTTTATATACAGGTAGCTCAGAGTGTGTACTAATGCCTGATGGAAAAATTGGGACGGGCAGTTCAGAGACAGGGTGATGATAAAATCATTTGCATTAAAAGTTAATCTTATTAAAAATGCTTTTGTATTTAGCACTAAGTCTGAAGTACATATTTTGAGGTATAATATTAAACATTTCTGTTCACTATGTGCGAAGTTAAGTCCCTGGCGGGGGCAAAGGGAAGCATTTGCAACCTCAAAAATGTATAGATTAATTAAAAATTACAAGTTAAATATATTTTGTAAACCTCTGGCACTTGAGGAACAAACAAAAAAAGAGGAATTATGTGATTTTTCAAATGTATTTAGCAAAAAATCTTTGACACTATTTTTATGGTATGGGAAACTTTGTGATTCTCTCAACCCAAAGATAGTTCCCAAGTTACACCCATGAAGATAGTACCTAATGATATTTACTCTATTGTACTCTATGAATTGCCAAAATTTCAAGTACTATAAATTGTGCCATTCACATTTTCTGTTCCCAACTGTAAAAAAAAATATATCTGCACCTTCTCTGGATGCTACATAAAAGGATTTTCTTGGAATTGCTGGCCTGGCAAGGAAGCTATGCTTTGTTGCATGCTAACATCACCCACGCTTTACTGCAATTCATATCTACTTGTATGTGAAAACTTCAGTGTTTTAGGTGGACTGTCGAGCTAAGAAAAAGTCATTGTCGAAGGAGTGGATCTTTGGATCTTGTTGAACTTGGAATGGAGGAGAAAGAAATAGGTGCAAGTGGAATCAATGACACCATATTCAAAATACCGTGGTCAGCATACAAATGATTTCTTAATTAAAATCGTTCAAGCAAAGTTGATTCTGTGTTTCATCATTTATTTGCAGTAGTAATGTAAGTATATGAAGACATATTAGGTATGTACTAGAATCACAATTTGTAATTTTTACACAAATCAATGATCATTAACTGTAAGTTTCTTTCACAGTAACTGTAAGTAACTCACAGTTCCTTTCAAAGTACCAGTAACTCAGTTACTTTTTAAATGAGTGACTGTAACTCGGGTACTTGTAAAAAGTAACTTACCGAACACTGCAAATAGCCTGTAGCCGAAGTTCAAAATAGTCCATACTTAATCTTCCTGGTGCTGTTGTGTAGTACTTTGCAATTGCTGACACATTGTACTGTGGGTTGTTGTCATTTCACCTTACGTGATTAGTAAGAAATGTATGCCTGTAATACTATTTCTACGGAATTGGTACTTCATTGCTGCACTTGTTACTTGATACTGTAGCCTATACAAGTCTCCTAAGTGTTCCAACCATCCCATCACAAGGAGATTTTCTGTTGTATGTGGCATAAAAAGCTCCATTTGGAAAAAACTTCAATCAGCACAAATGTGTATTATTAATTCTTACTTCATATTACGTATCCCCGTGAAGAGTAGAAAAAAAATCCATATTGAGATAAAATGCACATAGAGAATGTTCTCGAAGAAAATTTGATAAACTGGAGAATGCTAATGATGATGATTATATTTTTTTAAAAAAATGAAGACAGTTGCAACTAACTTAGATACAGTGGAACTTCGATTTTACGTTGTTCAGGGGACCAACGCGACTTAAATGCAAGAAAATGTAAAACCGAGGAAAATTTCTTAGGAATTTTCTATGTTGGGACCACCAAGATTGAATGTAAAATGCAGGAAAATGTAAAATCGAGAAACTTGAAACTGGGGTTCCACTGCAGTTATTATTTGTAAATTTTAATTAATCTATAAATTTTGGAGGGGGAAAATGCTTTCCTTTGTCCCCGCCAGGTTACGCCTATGCTTATCTTCACACATAGTGAACAGAAATTTTTAATATTATACCTCAAAACACATTGTACTCCAGACTTTGTGCTAAATACATAAGCATTTTTAATAAGATTAACTTTTAATGCAATTGATTTTTTTTATCACCCTGTCTCTGAACCGCCCATCCAAATTTTTCCATCAGGCATTAATACACACTCTGAGCAACCAGTATTTAAAATTTGGGGGAAATTGAAGGGGGGGCATTACACGAAATTTGCTCTTGAATTTAGTAATTTATTTTTCTAAAAAAATACATGAAACTATACATAAAATACATGAGTATTGATACATTGATCTGAAACCTTATGTAAATGAAAGCTTATACTATCCTGAGCAAAAGAAAACGAACTTGAAGTTTCTATGGAAAACCTGAGAGAAGATACTGTCATTTATAACCTAATGCGTGTCATTCAAAGCGGAGCCAAAAGTGGCATACACGGAGATTTTTAAAAACGCGTAATTTCTGAACCCCTTCACCAAACTCAAAAGAGTTGTCATTTTTGTAATTAGCATCAAAAGTTATATAAGTACCGAATTTCATCAAAATCGGAGATGGTGGGTGACATGGCCTGGATGATTTGACGTGGAATGACCCAGTATGGAACTAATCCAAGGAGCTACAATGGTCCGGTCTGTAAGGCATCTGACAACCACGTGGGAGATCTTGGTTCAATTCCCGGAATTGGTTTTTCGGTTTTGTCCCCGATAATTCACATCTGGATTGTCTCACTGTTCTTACCAACAATGCATTTTTAAATAGTTTAGCTTATTGTTGTTTGAATTCAGAAATTCAAACGTGCGGCACCGCGGTAAACAATGGGAAGGTGGACTGGTGACTATTCTTGTCCGCCTAGCCTTGTCTGTACAGTAGCCGCTTATAACGAACAAAGAACTTTATTTAGTTAATGCTCATTGTTCATTGAACATTGAACATTGTTGCAGCTGAGATACAAGACAACTTTTTTCTTTTTTAAATCTTAGTTGCCCTCATATTTTATTTTCAAGAATTCGTGTTTATTTTCAATGCATTCACTCTGAAAGATGCACGTGTTTGGAATGCTGTGATTTTCTCTGTTCTTGAATAATAATTCAAATTATTATTATTAATTGTAGTAGTAGTAGTAGTATTGACGCAGATTTTTGACTGTGATAAATTGGCCATTTTTACTTTTTGCACAGCATTTTTCATAATATTTCAAAAGGTAAGGGTGGGTTTAAACCCTTTAACCCCCCTTGCATACGCCACTGTAAAATGTGTATTTATGGCAAAACTTGGTCTATGTGGGCGAGATCTAGTGATGACACCATAGTTGAACAAGGTGCCCCAGTTCACAGCCAAATGAGTGCATGAAAGCCAGACCTAGCTGCAGATATAATTTGATACAAACCAAGCTCCACACAAAGTTTCTTAGCTTTTAAAGACAATGAATTAGAATTTCTTCTAACTTGCCTTTCAAAAATCTTTACAATTTAATTTTGAGCTGCTGGCTCCTGGAGATTATTTTTTAAAAAAATCCATTCCTCCATAAAATGCCTCTTGGGCTCATCCAGCATCTCTCTTTTTTACCATCATTTTGTTTCACCATTTTCTCCCATTTTTGGCTAATCGTGACAATGAGGATGAATGACAATTAGATGAAGTTGATGAAAGGACATTCGCAACGAATACCTATATGCAGGCTGGGATTCAAACTCAGGTACCCCTGGGGTCATAACATGCTGTGCTAACCACTCCACCACAGTTGTAAATTGTACCTTTTAAAATACAGACTTCTGTGCTTGATCACATACCATTTGCAGATATACATACATTGATAAAATTATCATAACTCTTATTTATGGACTCTCGCAACCATGCATGTATATGTAATTTGTACATTTTCAAATTTGATAATAAAGTTGCAGTTAATCTATTATGGGCCTGTTCCGAAAGTCGCGCGAGTTTAACGCGTTAAACGAGTTATGGTAACTGGCTGTCCCATAAGTACTTCCGTGCGTTTCGTGAGGTTCATTATGCTGTCCCAAAAGTCACATTCCGTGCATCTCATGAAAGAATGAGATTCACCAAACGCACGGGCCAGGAGGCTGGTTTGTTCGGTGAGAATCTTCTGCTGCTTGCAGACCTCACACGTGCATGATGACTTCAAACTGAACTAGTTCGGAAAATGTATTATAATTTTAACAGAGAGCGATATGAAGCAACATGCACAAGATGAGTGTGCCATAACTGTTCTTACAATGTGATTAAAATGAGTAATAGTGTTCACAGCAGAGTTTATTTCTGCCAGGACATGCCTTCCGCTTGACGCCATGTGGAAAATTTGTATAAACAAGACGCTGCATCTGCTCTTTTGTCTAGAGCGTCCCATAAGTGTGAAAAATAAATGGTTTCACCAGGTTCATGAGGCCAGTTACTTTCATTCGATTCGTTCTTTTCGTTAAGACTTTCGGAATGCACCCTATGTTCCTAACAAGTATGAGATATTTACCTTAACAGCACCTGCTATCAAAAGACAAGAAGATATGAAATTGATAATGGCAGACACCAGTTGTCCAGCTCCTGAATATTTAATTACTGAAATGAAAGGATGAAAATATAAATACATGTTCTGAAATATGTAAGCGACAATACAGGAAATTGTAAATTTTCCTTGTGGGAATTAAGACATACACATGATATCTAAATATAACCACTTGGCAGTTGTGCAGAGAGAGATACTGAACCAAAACTCATGCCTGACGAAACTACCAGAAAAATGGCGAAATTGATCCCAAACAAAAACTGGGTGGAAAAATGAACTGTAAGTTTTTTTTAAAGTGAACATACACATGGTTTTTAACATTATTAGATCACAAGAATATTACAGTAATTCTTTAAATTACCAAAATGGAATGCATGCTTTCCTTTAGCAACTCTTAAAGCATTGCATTGAATTGCCTGTGAATATTGGGTGTCTAAATAACCCAAACATTTTCAGGATTAAACCATAGGATTTATTCTTAAAGGAGTAATGAAATTTTCACATACTGAAGGTATCAACCACATCGTTTTGCTAGATCAGCAACAAAGCACATGGTGATTGTTTGTATTTTTTTAATGTTTTTTTACTAACACTAGCACTACAAATAACAAAACATGTTGAAAATTTCTCAATGCTCACTAGAGTTGCTTATCTTGTAACATCCGAGCAGCCACTCTGTTCGTTTGCACTCGCCTGACTGACTCAACGTTCTTACTGGCATGCATGTTTAAAAATAAATGCTTGTTGCTATGAGCACAAAGTGCTGTGTTTTCTATGTGACATTTACTATAAAGATAAACATGTTTATCATACGAGGGCAAATCAAAAAGTCTTTGCGACTAACTATTTATTGCCAGATTTGAAGCCATAAAAGAAAAACAAGATATACACAATCTTCTACGTACGTTTTGCTATTTTTCCACATAATCACCACATCTGTTGAAGAACTTGTCCCACTGTACCACAAATTTTGCAATGCCTGTTGCATAAAAGGTGGCCGGCTGATCACGGAACCAACGACGAACAATGTTCTGCACTTCGGTGTTGTTCGTGAACCTCTGTCCTGCCAGAAACGTCTTCAATGGACCAGAAAGATCGTAAACACTACCATAGGAAATGCCAAGTTCAGTGGCAATGTCTTTCAGATGAACACATCGATCAGCTTTTACTATTTCATCAACACGTGTAATGTCCAGTGTCAGCGAGGAACGAGGTTGACCCGATCGCTCATTGTCCTCCACATTTTCCAGTCCATTTTCAAACTCCTTGCACCACCACTGCACACTTCGCACTGATAAACACTTGCTCCATTTCCCTGTTGATATCTGTGGCTGTTTGTCCTTTGCACCATAAAAAATGAATAACACTTCGCTGCTCATATGGTGTGAACTTCCTGAGCACTCCGGCCATCTTTGCCAACTGATAACAGCACCATGCCATGGAAGAAATTGGAAGTTACAATAGGGCCGTTCCAAGAAAAGCCTACTGCATCGCTCGTATATCTCACTTTTGTAATAACACTTATAACAAAATTAGATGAAAAGACTTTTCGATTTGCCCTCGTACATTCTCCCCCCCTTTCATTGTACAATAGACCAAAGAAAAAAATTCTACTGTACTTAACTGTGACTTGATTACACTAGATCACATTATAGTTACAAATTATTGTATTGAACACTAAACTGCACTTCACTATTGTTCAGAATCATCTTCGATGGGAAGTGGTACAAGCTTGACAACTGGTCTTCTGTATACGCCTCCTTTAGTCTTGATGTCGACGATGCAAACAAGTCCATACTTTCAGGGATATACTGCTTCAATGATGCTGGGATTCCACACTGTTATATATTAGTTTAAGTTATGAAGCCATGGGCTGAAACAGCTATATATATTATTGTTGTTATAGTTACTGGTTGTTGATTTCTTTATACATGTGTTATGGAGCTAATATAAAAATGTTCGAACCCAAGTGTTTCATTATATAAGTTCTTTGAATCAATAACATCAGCTATCCCTACATTCTTCGTGTAATGAATGGAATAATCATAATTTGCTAGAAGTAACCTCCATTTTTGGAGGTTAGAATTTAAAATTCTAACAGATTCTTCAACAGGTAAATTGATATTAGATCCGGACAAAGCAATTTCTCCTGCAGTATCTATGAGATGGCAAAAATGGAGGTTACTTCTAGCAAATTATGATTATTCCATTCACACATTCCCTTCATGTTCTCTTCAAAGTAACTTTGTAACATTTGCTAAGAATTCTGAGTGCATTCCTTGATAAGTGGCGACGATGGATTGGATACATTTGTGAGTTGAACAATTATTTAATAAGATTATTGTAGTTGAATAGAAGATTCAAATCTACTGTAAGAAGTTGGAAAATGAATACGTTGCCATTCTTCGAATCCTATGAGGTAGGAAGTAATATTAAAGCTTATGTGCGAAGATTTGAATCATTTTTAAAAGCACAAGAAGTTAAAGAAGATAAAAAGGTTCATTTATTGTTATCAGTGATTGGAAATAATGCTTATGAGGCATTGTATATTAAATTAGCTCCAAATGATCCTAGTAGTTTTCCTGTCGAAGTTTTGCTGACTGAACTCGTTGATATTTATGAACCTAAAACAAACAAGTTGCTTGAGATATATAAATTTAAAAATGCTAAAAAAGAGCATGGTGAATCAATGGATGACTATATATCACGAATTAAAAAGTTGTCATAAACATGTGGGTTTAAGCCAGAAGATTTTGATAATGAATTAAAGCAACAAACAATTTTTGGACTTGAGGAAGGTACATTAAAAAGGAAGTTAATTATGGAGACTCCAAAGACATACAAAGATGTTTGTGACTACATTAGGAATCATGAAGTACTAGACAGATTTGGTAGCCATATTCAGCAAGACTCAAACATCCACAAAGTTAACACATACACACCAAGAAGTATGTACAAGAGCAAATTAGAGGTAAAGAAATGTTATAAAGGACAATTGCAACAGGATAGTCCACGGAATTTTAACTGGATTTGCTATAGATGTGGTTCGAAAACAAAACATGGAGCTGAAGGTTGTCCAGCTATGGGGAAAGCTTGCAGATTTTGTGGCAAGATAAATCATTTTTCTAATGTTTGTAGATACTTTACAATATCCACTTCCAACTTTTGACGAGCTTTATCATAAGTTAGGTTCACATAAGTGGTATACGAAGATTGATCTACGTTCAGCTTTTCATCAATTATTAGTCGAAGAAAAGTCTCAACGTGTTCTTACCATTGTAAATGAAGGTCATTTATATGTACATAAACGTTTACCGTTTGGAACTAAAATAAGTTCTCAAGTATTTCAAAGAGCCATGGACACAATACTTGGTGGTATTGATGGAGTGGTATCATTTATTGATGACATTCTTTTAGGAGCAGATACATTGTATGACTGTTACAAACTGACTGTATTAGTTTTGGAAAGATTGATGCAGTACAATGTAAAAGTAAATTTGCAGAAGTCTGAATTTTTTGTTCATGAAGTAAATTTTCTAGGAAGGAAATTTACGGAACATGGAATTTTACCTACAAATGAACATGTTCAGGCAGTGTTAAAATGTAAGGTACCTGAGAATAAAAAGGAATTGGCGACTTTCATGGGTTTAGTGGCGTATCATGCACGATTTTTGCCTAATTTGAGTTCTAGGATACCTAATCTTTATTTATTGCAAAAGAAGAGTGTACAATGGTTTTGGAACGAAGAATGTGAGAGGGAGTTTCAGCTAGTTAAGCAGCTATTAGTTTCTGTGCCTGTTTTAGTATCGTTTGGCACTCGATTGCCATTAGTTTTAGTCACGGATGCAAGTGGATATGGGATAGGTTGTCAGTTGACACATGAGATAGAAGGAGTGCTGAAACCTATTGCATGTTTTTCAGCTACTTTAACAGATAGTCAAAAAAGTTACTCTCAAGCTGACAAGGAAAGTTTGGCAGTAGTGGAAGGTATAAAACATTTTCATATATATTTGGCAGGAAACAAATTTAAAATTCTAACAGATTCTTCAACAGGTAAATCGATATTAGATCCGGACAAAGCAATTTCTCCTACAGTATCTATGAGATGGCAAAGATGGAGGTTACTTCTAGCAAATTATGATTATTCCATTCATTACACGAAGAATGTAGGGATAGCTGATGTCTTATCCAGATTACCTGTGTCATGTTTAGTGAATGAAGAAGAGGATTTACCTATTTATTTTTTGGATAATGAGACATTGATGAGTGAAGATCCTTTAAGAGTTGAGGAAGTAATTGAAGCAATGAAACAGGATGAAACATTGTTACTAGCATATGAATACACAGTGAAGGATTGGAGGAATATAGCACGTAAAGAAGCTGATGGAGAATTGAAAATTTATTCTCAGAATAAAAATGTCTTAAATTGCAATAATGGAATGTTATGCCATGGTGAGCGAATTGTAGTGCCAAAATTATTGAGAAATAAGGTTCTACAAGACTTGCACAAATTTCATTCTGGAGTTGTGAAGTCCAAACATGTTGCAAGAAAGTACTTTTGGTGGCCGAGCATGAACCAGGATATAGAGAATTATGTTCTGTCGTGCGATGTGTGCAGAAGACATTCAAGAGCACCAAGTAAACAAGAGTATGTTTCATGGAAGCCCGAAAATGAACCATTTCACAGAGTACACATAGATCATTTTTTCTTCCATGGATATAAATTTCTTATTTTAGTGGATGCATTTAGTAAATACGTAAATGTTTGGCAAGTTGTTCATTTAACGGCTGAAGAAACTGTTGAGAAGTTGACAAATCATTTTTCCATATTTGGAATACCAAATACCAT
Source organism: Lepisma saccharinum (assembly GCF_977018435.1). Taxonomy (NCBI): domain Eukaryota; kingdom Metazoa; phylum Arthropoda; class Insecta; order Zygentoma; family Lepismatidae; genus Lepisma; species Lepisma saccharinum. The sequence continues at coordinate 33,404,695 of NC_139239.1, read as the reverse complement.
ATGTTCTGATGGTGGCCCTCCATTTGCCAGCAGGGATTTCCAGAGATTTTGTAACAATCATGGAATAAAATTGATTCACAGTCCACCGTATAGACCATGTGCAAATGGAGAAGTTGAAAGGCATGTACAAATCATCAAAAGGTACATGACTTTAACAGGAGAGATAACAAAAGGCAACGTCAACAGACGCAATGCTTCTGTGGATAAATTCTTAAAGAGAATGTTGTTCTATCACAACAATACTGTAAATGTGATTATGGGGAAATCACCAAATGAAATTTTATTTTCATACAAAGTAAACGCCAATAAATTAATTCATAATGATAGAACAAGGGTTATTTATGAGGCAGAGCATTATAAGAAAGGATCTGGAGTATATTATTATTGTCCAGAAAGAAAGCAGTATGAAAAAGGCGAGATAGTAGGACAATTATCGCACTCAATTTTCAAAGTTAAGAGGGACAATTACACAAGAAATGTTCATTTTTCGTTTTTGAAGCCAGAGATTTCCAGAAGGAATGAGAGTGGAAGATATGGTAATGGTGAACGCTCGACACGATGTACAGAAGAGTGTGGTGGTGAGTATAATCAATTTGCTAAGTTGGACTATATGGAATTACCTTCTGTGGCTCACAATGAAGAAATGGAGCAGCAGAGACAAGGAGGTATGCAGGGCCTGGAGAAGCCAGGATGTTCGAAACAAGAGTCCACTGCAGCAGCAGCATTTCCACGAAGGTCGGCAAGGATACATAAACCACCTTGCAGATATGAACCAGATTAGAAATGTTTGATTGTTGTTATTATAATGTTTCATTTAGCAACCAAGGGGAATATTGTTATATATTAGTTTAAGTTATGAAGCCATGGGCTGAAACAGCTATATATATTATTGTTGTTATAGTTACTGGTTGTTGATTTCTTTATACATGTGTTATGGAATTAATATAAAAATGTTCGAACCCAAGTATTTCATTAAATAAGTTCTTTGAATCAATACATGATACACACCAGGGGAGAAAGTCTTTCTTCTTTGATTATCACAATGATACCTGGTTGAATCTTCTGTTGACAAGTCCACTTGGTTCTCTGTTGTAGTGTGTAAATATTTTCTCAACCAACGATGCCACAATTGTTGGTGAAACTGCTGAATTTTCTGCCATCTTGTTAGTCTGTTGACTGGTACTTCAGAGATGTCTGGCTTGGGTAATGAGGATAATGGATGACCTATGAGGAAATGACCAGGTGTAAGTGGGTTGGATATGTTGGATCTTGCGAGATTGTATAAATGGGCCTTGAATTTAAACACGCTTCTATCTGACATCATAATGTGGTCATTTCATCGACAACTTGCATACTATTCTTACCAAATTATGCCTCATTGATTTGCCGGCTGCCTCAGTGAGTCCTGAAAAGTGTGGTGATCCAGGTGACATAAAGTGCTATTGTAGACTTTCTAGTACTGAGTAGTCCTGTAATTTCTTATTAAATACTTCTAATTGAAAGAGTCGTAAAAGTTCTTGTAACTCTCTATTAGCACCAACAAAATTGGTTCCATTGTTACTGTATATGTTACTACTTTTCCCTCTTCATGAAGGGTAGCAATGAAAGCCTCCACTATGAGATTGCTCACAGCTTCTGAATCTATCGCTTTTGTTGATAGACTAATGAATACGGATGGCGACATAGCATTTGGTAACTGGTTTGCTTTTTATGGTTCCTGTTTTGACATGTTTTGGACCAGCATAATTTATAGCTACAGTACATTGGTAAATGGTCTTGATAGTTAGCTGCAGGTAATTCTAACATCAATTGTGAGGAACTTGTGCTTTTTAGCTTAAAACAGATTTTGCATTTATGTAGTATTTTCTTAACTACTTGCTTTCCACATGGAATCCAATATTTGTCTCTTAAAGAACTTACTAATAGCTGTGGTCCTGCATGCAGAAGTCTCCTGTGCTTTGCTTCAACAATTAATTTTGTGAGGTTACTTTTTGATGGTAATATCATTTGATGCTTGCTGTCAAATAATGACAATTGACTGTTATCCAGACGTCCTCCAACTCTAAGCATCTGATATCTGTCTAAGAATGGATTTATGGTTTTTAAATAACTTTTATTTGATAGTTCGTGTTTTGAGTTGAGTTCTTCAATTTCCTTAGGATAGAATGCTTGTTGTGCAATTTTTATGTATGTGTGTAATGCACGTTGCACTTCATTGGATTTGAGATGTCCAGTCAGTCTCTCATAAGAGTTCCTGAGATTTTAGATAAACTGTTGGCAATATGATACGTTGGACAATTTGGAAAATTTGTCAGTGATGTGAGTCTCTTTGCTCTGTATGAATAATGATAATGTCGATGTTCTTCTCATTTCTGGAGCTTCAGTTTTAGTTTTATTTATGAATTAGGCCACAAATCTGAATTACCTTTCAACCATGCGGGTCCTTGCCACCATAATGGACACTGTTTTATGATGCTTGCATCGCTGCCTCTTGATATTAAATCAGCTGGATTATTGTTTGAATGTACATGTCTTCAATTATTGATTTCTGTTAAATTCTGAATTGTAGAAACTCTTGTTTTCTATGATTTTTTTCCATTTTGCAGGTGGGGCTGATATCCAGGACAGAACAATTTGAGAATCTGTCCATAAATGCATGCTTTCAACTTGCAAATGCAATGGAGGTATTGCCTTATGCATGAGTTCGAATAAAAGTAATGCTGCACAAAGTTCTAGTCTAAGTAAGGTTACTTTCTTTATTGGAGCTACGTGTGACTCAAACAATGAAGTTTGACTGAAACTTTACCTTGCTGATTGCTGGAACAAATCGTACAAGCATGCCATATTTGCATCTGATAATCCATGCACTTGTATGTGTGTCATGCTACCTTCTTGTACCTCAAATCTTTCCATTCTTATATCATTGATAAGTGGAAGTTCCACTTGCAGTTTCTACCATTCAGTAATTAATTCTGGTGACAGTTGCTGATCCCACTCAACTTCCTTTTGCCAAAAACGCTGAAGGATGATTTTTGATGACTAAGTTCCAACGGATCGAAAATGGATGAAATTACGCTTGTTATTTGATGCTTTGTGGAAATGCTGACACTTGTGGAACTAGAGGTACATTTACTGTTAACAATGATTTGTCTTCTACAGGATTGCAAGAGATTTCTAGCGTGTTTACCCCCTTTTGTGACTGTAATTGTACTTGAAAGTTATCTTTTCTGTATTCTGGTGGTATTTATTTTAATTACTTAGTGTTGTCACAACACCATTTGCATGATACAAAGCCTCCTTTAGCTAGTAACTCTATGACTTCGGCTGGCAATTTTGTTGCTTGTTGTATGTTTTGAGATCCACTAGTTAAATTTTTAACACATAAGCTCTCTGCTAAAATGTTAGTTGCTTGAGGATAATTAAAACTTTCTTCTTGTGCTAGCTGTTGCATACACTGGTTTGCTAAAAATGATGGTGGTGCTGTCCAATACGTGAGAGTCTGTAATTCATATATTTTGATTGCTTCATTTGGCAGGTGTCTCCATAAGATTCTTCCTGATGTATCTTTATCTGGCGATACATTTTTTTGATATTTGCTGTAAAAGTGATTAGATGTGATCTGAATCTTAAGACTATGGACATCATATCAGGTTGAATGGTGGGTCCAATCATGAGAACATCATTCAATGATTTTCCGTTATCCGTCTTGGCTGATGCGTTGAATACAACACGTACTGCTAGGTTTTATGACAGGACGATGCGGCATGTAATAAGTGATTCATTGTGAGGTGTTACATCCATCTGCATCGACTTGTTTCATTTGTCCAAGCTCTTCATATTCATGCATAAATTTAACGTAATCTTGACATAATTCTGAAATTTTGCTTCCAGTTGATGAAACCTGATTGAAGCTAAATTGTATGATTGTCCTACGGTTTCTTTAGCCTCCTTGAATGGTAAATGTACCATGAAACTCCCTATATGGTCATGAGTGGTGTGTTTTACAAGCGCTGCTCGCATGTCATTTTCTCTCTCGTTGGTATTAATGTTCCTAATTCTTCTAATTCCCAAAATGATCGTAACTGCTTATTAAGATTGTCATCTGTCATTGTGAAGCATGAATTAATCGATGTGTCACAGCTGTGTCGATGTACATCACGGGATGCATCCTGATAGAATGAAGCTCAATTGTGTCTTGAAGTACTGGAAAGTTCTTAGGATGAGTCATACGTTCTGGCTTCAATATTTGAATTTTGCAAGGAATTTAAACATAGGATTTGCCATTGCGATATTTTTTGGTATGTTCCATTCTTCATACGGAACCTTTTCTGTTTGTAAATTTCTAGTGATGGTTGGCAATACTGCACATTCTATGGTTGTAGAATAATCGATTATTGTGGATTCCAAACATACTTCAATGTTTGATCTGGTTTCTGATGTGGCACCATTTATTCCTCTTATTGGAATGACCCTTTGTTGTTTCGCGAGCCCTAGTTGTTGAACCATATCTGTACATATGAATTCGATTGAGATGCACTGTCTAATAACACTCTGCATCTTGTCCATCTTCCTGTTCGATCTTTCAGCTTAACTAACACAGTTGCTAGCAAAACTTGTGACTGAGGTTTTCTTTTTAATGTGCAATATGACGCTTGTGGTGATGAAAATTCATTCTGATTGTACCGATTTGTATTAGAAGGCTCGGAGTTATCAGAACGAGTTTCCGATTTTTGCGGCATTCCTGACGCTTCTGTCATGCGATCCATGAGCAGTAACGTATTGTGTTTTTCTGGCACTTTCTGCATAAACTTGACTTACATAAGTTTTAGAAATGCCCTGTTTGGAGACAATTAGTACACAAACATTGATATTTTTGCACTTCATTTGCATCAATGAAGTCTTCATTAATCTTTACATTTGTAAATAGTGTGTGATAATTTACAAAATGGGCATGTTGGGGACGATGTACCTTTTGTTTCATTTTGTAAGGCAAAAAATAAAATGTAAAATTTTTGCAGACTTTGCTTACGCCCCGAGTCTCAGTGCTGTAAAAGATATATATGCCAAATTTCAAGAAGATTGGATAATATTTAGAGGTTGCACACTTTGATCAGTTTTGTAAAAGTAGGCAAAAAATACGATTTTTCAATGTTAATTACTTTTATTGGGAAAACTAGAAATCACAAACTTAAAATAATATTAAAACTAGACACTAAGATTAATAGGTAGTATGATAGGCAAAACTTGTGTTATATTAATCAACTTTGAACGATGCAATCCCTTCTTTTGTTCGCTTGGTGACGACTTTTCTGTGATGCCCGACTACCCTCAACAAGAATTGTTTTTCTTGTTCGTCCCTGACCGATTCGTTAAACTTTTTTATCAGAGCAATTTCTCTTTCTGCGGTATAATTGACCACCTTAAGAGCGTTCACATGGCTTCTTAGAGAATCACTGCAGTATTCTGTCACGTCGTGGATCCCAAAGAATTCAAAGAACGTCTTTGTTTTATTAGTAACGAAATGGCTCAGGTCTTTTCCTTTAAAAACTAGGTTTTTATCCTCTAATCGTTTCATTTCCTTTTTCTTTGCAGGTTTGGTTTCTAAATTTTTAGTCATATTTTCCTTATCAGTCTGAGTAATACGTTCGTCCAAAAAAGCCAATCCTATGTTTGTTTCTGACAGATACCAAAGGTGTCTCTTAGCAACTGTGAGAGCACTTTTTTTGACGTCTGCATTTGGGTAAGTGCTCAGAAGCTGTAGCATATCCAAATCATTCTTTGGAGCCCATCGACTTACAATTGCCTAGTGCCAAACGCGAACATATATGAGGCTGACAAAATGTGCAACCAGTTTCATTCCTTTCAATTCTCGTTGAGGAATATTCAACTGTTTAGTGAAGAGGACAATTTTAAGTGCATATATTGCCTTTGCCATCCACCTTGCTCGATGCAGAGCCCCAGGGATCCTGAAACTGAAGTCGTTTTGGGACCAACCTCCTAGGTACAGGAGTGAGAGTTGTGATAACTCTTTGTAGTCTTCTCTTGGATGACTTCCGTCTTTTAGGACATTTTGGATGTAGTTAACCATTTTCACTCGTTGTTCTTCTAGAAAGCCTTGAACGGGACTTTCTTTATCCAGCATTCTCTTATATGACTTCTTATCAAGTGAAGCCCACAGACTTTGGAACTTCTGAAAAATCTGGATGTCAGGACCACTTGATGGTACGCCACAACACTCCTCAAACACTCCTTTCAATATTAGTTCATGGGTGTGATGACGGCAAGCCAACACAACAATGTTCGTCCAAATTCCCTTTCAATTCTGGTACATGCCCCTTGTATCAGTCCTGTATTAGATGCTGTAGTATCAAAACACATACCGATGATATTGTCACGTAGCCCAAATCGGTCCACTTCCCGAATAAATACTTACGCCATCTGCTCACCAGTGCTTTTCAGGGCAACAGGTATGCCAAGAAAATGCAAAAAATCTTTGCCAGTCACTAGAACTGCAACTCTATCTTCCAAAGTTTTGACACTCCCATGGGCAACTGAGAGCAACAGTTTACTATCCCAATGCAAGACCAAATGAGGAGGATTTTCAAAGAGTGACACTTCGATTTTCATTGCCATTTTACTTCTATTGATCGTCCGAGCTCGGTAAACGGTAGCTGGAGATACAGAAATTTTTGAAACATCATGGCCAAGGCTCTTTGCAGTTGCTATAAATGAAGTACTTGCTTGTCGAATAGAAAGCTGTTCTCGATCCCAAGTAGACGTGAGTGTCTGATCAAGAGGTTTTAATCTAGGTCTTGAACGTAATTTTTTCATTGCTGGAGGCGAAAACTCGGTCTCTTCGTCACTAGGTGCTGATGATGATGGAGATGAGTCTTCCAGTATAACTGTCTTATTGATTTCGCCGATAGCTTTGTAATGTTTATTCTTATATGTAGAGCCCGGAAGTTTGGCAAAATGCCTCTTTTCATCTACTGCATATATTGATAAATTTTTTCCAGATATACGTTTCTTATGTTGTTTCGAATGTTTTAGAAGCCTTTTCATTTTGCCTATTTTGCCTATTTGGGACCCCACTGCCTATTTTTAATTATAATGCCTTTTTTGCCCTTTTCAATGAGATTTGACCATTTTTTTAAAAAAAAATGTGTATATAAATTATTTTTCTCCCAAAAAACGTTGTTGGCATTTATTTTTCTTCCGTTTATTATGTGATTAATTTTCGCCTTATTTAAGTAATATTAAACTCATGCATGTTTCAACATTGCTGAAGGAGAAAGTGTGAGGAAAATGTATTTCATGCTCAGTTAGGATATTGCCTTTTGGTTAACATTTCCTTGTGCATGATTGACTTCTGAAGTGGACAGGTTGATTTCGAACACAAAGAAGATATTTCTGAAATCTCCCTCTCCAACCCGAAAATTTAAGGAAGTTGCATCTGAGCTTAGTTTACCTCCGCAACCAGTCTTGACCAGATGGGGAACCTGGATATCAGCAGCTATATAGCTATTATGCTAACAACCTTGAAAAAATCAGTGAGGTGATAGATGCTCTTCCAGAAAATGAAGCGGCTTCAATTCGTGAAGTGAAATAACTCCTGTGCTAATCAGAACTGAAGAATGAACTGTTGTTTATTTTTGCACATTATGGTGCATTGCCAGAGACAATTACAAAGCTAGAAAAAAGAGGTGAGACTCATAGCATCCATGAAAATCTTCGAGGAATCTATGCAGCAGATGATGGAAATGCCAGGAGAAAAGGGGTCAGCTGTTGCGGAAAAGTGCAAACGGGCATGCAACTGAGCTACTTGATGCTTTTTTTTGCAGGGTTACCAAGTTGCTGAAATGTTTCATGCAGTTGCTGTACTATGTACTGTGAAGCGATGCTCTCCAGGTGTCGCTTGTGGTCAATACGACAATGCTGCTGGATGAAAATGCCTGATAATTATGTACTAAAAAACTGAAAAATATGTACATACTGTATATATGTATTTAAAAATTCGAAAATGTGTACTTAAACCATTCAAAAAGTAAGAAGTATGTAACATAAGAAATATCACATTATCTGCATGTATGTCCTATTTTCTTGGAACAAATTCCTCAAATCAGGAAAATGAACAAGAAGCTCATCTGAAATACAATATTAGGAATACACTTTTTGAATTACTGTTACTTTTCCAACACATGTCCCCTGTAACAGTAAGAAACAAAAATGTGTTTCAAATTTTCAAACATGAAACTTCTCCTGTTATCGCAAAACAGGGCTTTGAATTGACTAAATGATCTCTCCACTTCACGCGAAGTAATTGGTGCATATTTAAACTTGCACAAATCTTCTGGTGTGTACTCAATATCCAAAGCATCAGAGCTTTTGCCTTCAGTTAACACTCTGTTAATAGCACAGATTGTATTGTAACTAAGGCTGATCCGATACCGATGCCGATGTATCGGTATCGGCCAATACCAGTGGTTTCGGTATCAGTATCGGAAAGTATTGGTTGGAATTAATCTTCTGATACCAGCCAATACTTCTCCGACTTATTGGTCTTGTAAGAGGTCCGCAAAAATGCTGTGCCATACCTTTGTGGAGTCCAATTTCCTGGAAATCATGCAAAATTCACACTTTCTATTTATTTTGTATCAATTTGGCATGAAAAACTATTTTGTGATTACATAATAGTATGAATTAATCAAATTTCTTGTTAAATTGATGCACGAATTGGAGAAGACCTATTTACTCACCAGGATTGATCAATATTTCGAACAAATTTTAATTATTGCAATTTTCAAGTATCGGTATCGGTATCGGTGGGAATCGGTAAGAGTATCGGCATCGGTTCAAAGTGGTATCGGCTCAGCTCTAATTGTAAACCTGATTCTTCTCCAAAACGGAACACAACTTTTTCTTCACTGCATCCCCAACAGTTTCTCCAACACTTTCCAGGGAAGCGACTGTAGAATGAACAAGTTTAAGGCTGTCAGAAAGTGTTGAAGAGGATGTCTCTAACGATTTAATGGCGATGCTCAAATGTGAAAAATTGCACTGAATGTAGGCAATGTCGTTTTTCAGCTTTCTGTCATCAAACATTCGTTGAGCTGTTTCTATGGAAGCTGCAACTTCAGGATCAAACTGACAGACAACCTGTTTCACGGAATTAAAATTCTTCACATAGTAGCACACGGCATCAATCCAAGTTCCCCACCTCGTTAAAATCGGCTGAGGAGGAAGAGGCAGTTCAGGAAATAGTTCTTTGAATTTTCCAACTCTGCTAGGAGCCTTCAGGAACACTTTCTTTGTATTCGAAATCAATAAGTCTACACAATTAAATTTAGATCGAACCAGCTCTGCCAACTGATGGAATGCATGCACAAGACAAGTGAGATGTAATAATTTTGGTTACAAAACCTGTAAAGCTACTGCAGCTTTGCATATGTACGCTGCTGCATCAATAACCAGGAGGAAGACATTGTTATGTTTAATACCATTCGGCCACAAAAGTCCCATAGTATCGTTGAACAATTTTGCAATGCTTTGATGGTTGCATTTGGGCAGCAACTCACAAGTTAACAAGATGGGTTTACCGACTTCATTCTGCTTCAACAATCCTATCACAACGTTCCCAATATGTCTTCCTTGTACATCAGTTGTCTCGTCAATTGACATCAAAATGGGGCCATCATCGATTTCGAAATGAATAGAGTTCATTGTTTCTTCATATAAACCAGGTACATAATTTTTCCTGATTGTTGATTCATCTGGAACGGTTTCATGTGTATATTTTACAAGACAATCACGCAGCCTTGGGTTGCTTAGTTTCCAAATAGGGATATTGGCACAAACCATAACATGACACAGATCACTAGAAAACTGAGATTTCTGAGGCTCTGGATGCTGCTGAGCTTGGGGTTCAGATAGTAACAGTTTCTTTTGACGTCTGGCCTTTGAAGCACGAGTCTGATGATGAGACGTGGATATGTGTTGCAATACTTGAAAGTGCTGAGCACACGACACTCTTCTCGCAAATCTGACAATAAAGCATTTTCCATCTATGAGAAATGCTCGAATTCCTCCGTAAGATGCTTTAGTTTCACACACAATGGGGTTTTATCCTTCGGCATCTTTCTGATCGAACTGCACTGTAATTTTACTACTCAGTTCACAAACACAATGATATTGTTCAATAATGTCCACGAACGAGATCATCAAACAATGAAGTCTGGTCACTGGTATTGTCTGGTTACAATAGCTTTCTCGCCAACTGCAATTTCAAAACATTTCAGTTCACAAACACAATGTACTGTTCAATAATGTCCACGAACGGATTTATCAAACAATGAAATCTGGTCACTGGCCCGCTTACAATACCTTCCTCAGCAACTGCAATTTCAAAACATGTAACATTCCTAAAGTGGGAAATGCGTGGCAATGCAGCACCACACAGAGTGATGTTGAGACCTCTTTCAGTATTGGATGCATCAAAACTTCACTACGCAGGGCTGTGGCAGGAGGAGAGGAGAGGGGGAAGGTGGAGAAATTTGGCGTCATAGGTTTCTCCCTCTTCTTCGTCCACCCCTCTATTGCAAAACTACCATGCTGGCCTCGGAATTGACTTGATGTTTTACCCTTCTGTTGAATGCCAGTAAAGTAGTTCGCAATGGTCTTGCCAACATGAGCAGCAGTGGAGGCATTACTATACTCATTTCTTGCACATTCTGTCATGTATATGTGCAAATATCAAGAAATATGTAAATATATGTGCTTATAGAGTGAAATATGTAAAAATATGTACGAATTTTTCTGTATGAAACTCAAAGATTTCACTAATTTGATCCAAAAATATTGACAGAAAAAAACGTGTAAGTTACATATTAATCTGGGCCCTACGGAAGTCTGCTGAATGATTGCTGCACTATTGGCTTTTAACATTCACTTGATAATGTTTTTTCGCTGATTTGCAACACTATGCGGCAACGGAAGACCAATGTTTGTGTTTTTTTAATGTTTTATTACTAAGAGGAGCACTACAAATAACAAAACATTTTGCAAGGATCACAATGCACACCAGAGCTGCTTCTGTGGGAACATTCGAGCATCCACTCTCTTCTCTTGCACTTGCCTGCCTGACAAAATGTTCTTACTGGTGTATGAATATGAAAGAGAAATGCTTCTTGCTATGCGTGCAAAGTGCTGTTTCGATATGACATTTTACAGTAAAACTAACAGATGATTATCATACAGTGATTAAAGCATAGTATTGATCACATCCAGTGGCGGTGCCAGGATTAATCATCTGGGGGTGCTGAGGGGCACAGAATAAAATGTAGGGGGTGTGATGCTGAAAAATAGAAAAGCATGAAATTCGCATGCATGTTTTAGCAGAGGTGCAACCACAAATTTTTGTCTGGGAGGGCAAGTACCAGGATAAACATGCCAATAATAATAATAATAATGACATTATATATTATTATTATTATTATTATTAGTAGTAGTAGTAGTAGTAGTAGTAGCAGTAATAATAATACTTTATTATCCTCGTAAATGACGCAAAAAGGGGAGAAGTCTGTGCTAAAGCATTTGTGTTGGGCAAATGATTTGAAATATTTTTTCAACATGTTCAATTTCACATTAGCTAATAATTGAAAACAAGCACACAAACTGTATTTTTGAAAGACTAGAAAATGCAAGACGAATATAATTCTTTTTGTACATATGACATTTTTAACTTTCATGTACAACATATGTTTTGCATGTATGCAACATGGAGCGACGTAAAAAATAAGAAAATACATATGCAACATGTTAACACTAAATTGTGTACGTATTCAAAGATTCTTTAATAAATATATATAACATATTATTTAAATGCATTATATAATCAATTCATCCACCTCATAACAAACCAATAGCAAAAATGATATTAATCTCTGAAATGTGCATGCTCCTTTTCATCCAAGCATTTGTTCATGCTTTTAAGACAAAACTGCTTAGCAGTAACAGTCAGAAGTACATAGTTGGTCTACTTCTCTCTCTGGTAATTTACAATGCATCACAGAAAAGAATGATATTGCTCTCTTCACTCGCAAGAAAATTTTTAAATCCAAATTATTGCAAACTGAAAACAATCAATATTAATTTAATAGGGTGCCGCATTCTCTTTTTGATAACATTTTAATTTAAATTGTTCGCTGCTCCCTAGCTCAGCTCTGAACTTTTACAAATTAAGAAAACAAATTTAAGAATATTGTTTATAGTTTTATTTGCATAAAATTTGAAATCGAGGATGGTACTGTCCCCCCTCCCCCTGCAAGTGCCCTTGGCCATCTAGAAGAAAAAAGAAATACATGAAAACTAATTCTATCGTTAGTATCAATTTGTCCTGCTACTCTTAGATTCTGTTGGCTTTCCTTTTTTTTACATCAATGTTTGCCCCCTTGTCTTCCCCCCGTAGAATTGATTTCCGACCAAGGTTGGGGGGCAAGGGGTAATGCCCCCTGTGATAACGCCACTGGTTATCTTCCGCCTGCCCCAGATGCTGTGGTGTGAGAACAAAACTCGAAGTGCATGGCAAGTTCATCTTTGTTAAAATCCCCATCAACGAACTGTAACAATTCTTCACAAACTTTGGGCTTCTTGACAAAGTCCGAAATGGTACTTTACTAAACATGTTAAGTGGAACACACAGAATGAACTAACAGGTAAAGTACCTGTCATAATACAACTCGCGTTAAATAATTTCCTGAACCCGTCTGATGGTATCTTGAAAGCACCTGAAATTTTTGTTCCAGTGCGACTTGGAGAATAGAAGAACAACAAGTAGGCAGACAATAAAACTGTGTAACAACAATGCCAAAAAAAGAATGCACTGAGCTGTAGGCAGAGAGCTGCAGATCGGGCAGAATCACTTACTAGGCCCACCTGGCTGGCGAGCGGGCAAGTAAAACTCTAGACCTAGGCTTTGACCAGTCAAGCATCGAAAGCCCACTGGTACCTGGAAGGCCTTGCAAGTCGAAGCTCGCTTATCTTCAGCGAACGCTCATTCCGGTTTTGCGCCGTCTCCAGATACATGAGTCACGCATCACCGTTGCCAACTTTTAGATTCTAAACTGGTCAAGGAGCACTTAAAGGCCCGTCTAGTTGGCTGCACTTTTTGACTCGCTTTGACTCTCTTTGCACTGAAGCATCTAGTTGGTTGCACGGTGCAACACCGAGTCATCTAGTTCGTTGATTTTGAGTCAAGTAGTGTATTTGGTGTCTGCGTGCTAACTAATCAAATGACCATTTAAAGCAGCAGACAGGCATTTGTTGAATATTCTGAACTTGAACACTGTTTTCCATCTAATTGGTTGAATGTAATTTCCTTGCACCACTCTTGCACCACCCTGACACTGGATACACCTACACTGCACCTTTGTCAAAGAGTGCAGCCAACTTGACGGGACTAAAATGTTCATCACGTTTATCAATTTGAAATTGCAGACATTTAATTCTTGGTAGAAAACATTTGTATCACTCACACCCAGTGGTGGCGATTGGGTTCCAAAACTAGGGGGCAAAGGTGCAAAAGTGTAGGGGAAGGGGTAAGGACAGTTCAATTTCCTTTGATACATAAGGTTAGCATGGTGAAAAAGTGAAAAAAGTGAAAAAAGTGGTGGGGGCAACTACCCCCTCTTGGCCCTGCCCCTAATCGCCGCCACTGCTGACACCTGTAAAGGAGTACGAACCACCAATTTCCCCAAAAAGTGCCATCGTAAATATTTTGGAACTTTGTGTGACTGGTGGTTGATCTACATTAGACATTGTTTGGGGGTGCTCCCCTATGGTGCAGTGGTAGTGTTGTTGCCTTGTAATCAAGTGGTCCCAGGTTCGATACCCAGTGGAGGCACATGGTGGTTTGGATCCCACTTTAAACTATAGGTCCAGTCCCGATTATCCTTATTATGCATAAATTGACCAAATAAATGAATCAATCAATTAAACAGATTTACTCTAAGGCGTACTTTTGCCAATTCAATATCCGAATTAGTTGAATTTCGGCTAGGCGCAGGTAAATTGAGGTTGTATAACCATTGGCATAGCAAGGGGTGGGCGAAGTGGGCGACCACCCTGGGCCTCACGTCCCATGAGGTTGATACGAAAAACGTAATAAATTGAAGTGAGAAAAATAGAAAAGGTTAATTTATGTGGGCAATAAATCTAAAAATCTTTCGTTTTTATCTGGCTTTATATTCTAGTTTAATGTCATAATTTGAATAAATACATCAAATCAGAGGCAGGCTGGAGCTCTAAGCCTAAGGGGTCCCGAAAAGTCAAAATAATTCTCATTTCTCATGTGAAACATTAATGCAAAAATTGATTGGACATTTTTATCCATTTATTCTATTATTTAATTTTGTCTTGGCTTTTCTTGTGTCTCGTGACCTTGCATAGCCTACCCAATTTGAATATGTTAATGATAAAGCACCTCAAACTGCCATGGAGCAAGGTATGGGGCATTTAAATGCTTCCGTTGTTTTGAACTGAAGAAGGGCATGGATAATATTAGCAGTTCTTCCTTCCTTTGTACAACTTCAGATGCAGCTATTGCCCTCTGAAACGGGCACGAATTGATTTATCTTCCGAATTTCCTGATCAAGTTCTACATTTCAGGAATGTGCTTAAATCTGAAATCAAGTTCTTTGGCAAAGTTTCTTCTCCTTGATAGCCCTACACTAGCTTCCAGTGTTCTCTGTATCCTGTAACACCTTCTGTTTGTTTCCTACTCTTCAAGTAACAACTATGAGAAACGGACTATCTTTCTCAAATTTGAAACTTAGGGAAAACTTCTGGAAGGTAGTGTAAAATGGTATGATTCAGCCCAAATTTAGCGGACTCAGTAATCTCAATTTTGAACGTGAAAGGGCAAGATCTAATGATGTTATGAAGTAAAAGTGTAATTCGCTGCCCAGAAGCCAGCTTTCTGTTAAGCAAGGTGGTTTGATTTAAATCAGGTCGATTTAAATCAAATTTTAAATTGGGGAATTCTATTTTTAAAAAAATCTTATTGAAATCACTTTAAATAAAATTACAGAATAATGTACACAAGAAATTTGTAGATGTCAGAGTCACTTTTTGTGAAAGTAGTACATTAATCTCATAATCATTTAATGGTGTTTATTATGCTATAAGAAAGGAAATAGAGGAAACAAAATATATGTACTGATGGGGTGAAGCTCATAGGAAAGTAAATGTAATATGTCATCTGAAAAAAAAACCACTTAAATTTCCCTTGATTTAAAATTCAATAATTTTTATAAGCAAGAATAGCACATTTTTTAAATAGAATATTATACAAAATACTAATCATGTTATACCATAAATCGTGTCATTATCATTAAACAGTAAATAAATATGGCAGCTGATATTTGGCTATAAGTATCATTATAAACACTAAAATTCGGCTACAAAGACTGTAAAAATATTTTTTAAAGTTAAAATTATAAATTACATCCAGAAATTATAATAGGTTCATTAACACACTCAACAAACATGTTCATATTAGGTTCATTATGTTCAGTTCCAGAAACAGAGAAATTCATATTTAGATGTAATTTGTTAATTGCTTTAATCAAACTGTTCAAATATTTTACAGGGCCGTTTATCAGAAAAATCATTTCTATATAAGAAATATGTGTATGTGTACAGTGCCAAAAAACATGCAAGCAATTTTAAGCGTGTTTTTAAAAAATAAAAGAAAAGATCAATTTAAATAAAAGATATCAAAAATTATAAATAAAAATCTGTATTTTTATCCACCCAGCTGTTAAGAGGGGCAGGGGAGGTGATAAGTAAGTATTTGTATTTTCTTCTTTTGAATACATAAATGTCAAAGAAAGATATGTTGTAATATGTAAAACATTAGCAGGTAGAGCATCGATTTGTATATTTATTAATGTAAGTGTAATGGAATGTAATGGACATTGGCAACACTGACAGTAGTCCTCGTGTCTACCTACAAGAACTACATCAAGTCTCATGGGTCTTCTTAGGACCCGGGAAAGAAAAAGCCTGGCAGGCATCGAGACCTGTGCACAGCTGTGACTTGAAGCTCGCTTGTGTGATGTCGAACACCTGGGCTTGACGTGCATGTTGCATATTATTGTAGGCGCTCCTCCTCACAGACGGGTTTTCTCCGTGTCTTGTGCAGGTCTCTGGCTATAGGCAAATATCGAAAAACACAAACAGAACACTCAAAACAAAAGAAGAAACAATTCTTAACAACAATACTGACGAAAGAAAATACAACGGCCTCTAATCTTTATAGAGACATCCTACAGTGCAGGAAAATATATGCGGCTTCTCTTTTAATGCTTGGCTGTTGAATACAATAACAGTGGTCTCACTACAATACCTAACATTTGGGCACTCAATGTGACTACGACATATGACACTGTAAGAGTTAATGTTTTCAACATAGGTTTTGAAAAGGGGGTGCAGAAGAAAGTTAGGGGTGCATCCCCTTCGCACCCCCTTTCTCCACCCCTGATCACTTCGCATAGACTATGGCCAAGATAAAAAATGTATGGAGCCTTACTTCTACCCCCCCCTTTTCCTCTCCTGTGCCATCTTGGCATCATGATATGCACAGGGGATAGTTTTGTGGTCAGAGGAGCAATCCCAGTTTAAAGTGAGATCACAAACTGTGAAATGTATTTCTACAGGTAACCAAGCCTTTGATTACAAGTCAATAGCTTTAATCACTATACTATCAGGGAGGCAGACTTATACTGTAGGAATGTATCAACATTGACCAAGTCATGTACCTCACGTACCAATCCATTGAATGACAATTAGACAAATGGAGTTTATTCAGCCTCTCTCCCCCATTTCCCAAAATAAATTGACTTTCTGTTGTTAATTTTCCCTGTATCTGTATCATTTGACAATACAGGGTGTTCCAAAATGAATTTCGGGGTTTTAATTAAGTGTATATTCTATTACATATACAATACAGAAATGAAACATACCTTAAAAGGAAGGGTAACTCAAACAGTTTTTTGTCACAAGTTAAAAGTGTTCAATGTGGGATCCCCTTGTGACACGACACACACCTAGTCTGTAGGCAATTTCTTCCCACACTGAAGCTAGCATGTCTGATGTAACAGACTCCACAGCTGCATCAATCCTGCATCGCAATTCAGGGAGGTCGGCAGGTAGCGGTGGCACGTATACACTATCCTTTACATACCCCCACAAAAAGAAATCACAGGGGGTGAGGTCAGGAGATCTTGGGGGCCATTGCAGAAGAGCCACGTCATCCTCACAATGATGACCGATCCATTGTTGGGGAAAAACAGCATTCAACCAATTCCGTACTTCACGATGAAAGTGAGGGGGCGCGCCGTGCCGTCTTGTTGCCAGATGATGTTCCTTTTTTGCTAACGATCCAGTTGAGGGTAATGTCCAAATAAGCAGTACCAGTGATAGTGTTTTCCACAAAGAAGAAAGGTCCATACACTTGTTCTTTGGATAGAGCACAAAAGACATTCACTTTTGGAGAATCCCTCGTGTGCTGCACTGTTTGGTGTGGATTTTCAGACCCCCAAATATGCACATTATGCATATTCGCTCATCCACTAAGATGAAATGAGGCATGAAATGAAATGATGAAATGGAAATTGCCTACAGACTAGATGTGTACCGTGTCACAAGGGGATCCCACATTGAACACTTGTAACTTGTGACAAAAAACTGTTTGAGTTACCCTTCCTTTTAAGGTATGTTTCATTTCTGTATTATATATGTAATAGAATATACACTTAATTAAAACCCCGATATTCACTTTGGAACACCCTGTATATTTGCACTCTCCTTTCCCACTAAAAAGCATGAAATCTTGCACAAGTCAGTCAGCAAGAAAGGATCTATTGAGCAGGCGATTGTTTTGCTCCAAGTGCTGGTTGTTTGGGGAAACTAGTGTATTTTGAGCCTTCCTTAGGCTCTGGGTGCCAGATTTGTCCTGAGAGAAGGAACTAAACCACGGAACTGTAGCAAAAATAGTGAAGTGCAAAAGTATAAAGGAAGTACCATTTTTATCCTAGAACACTAGTGTACATAAAATGTATGTGTGGTTTGCCCTTAATTCCCTTCCCTACCTCTCACCTACTCACCTCTTCACCTTGCTGTGCCTCAAGCAGTCTGTCAGTCGAAAAGCAGCACTGTGGTACAGAAGATGCAACCACTGATTGTCTGATTTTGTTTGTTATGTTGTACACTGTACGTACATCAATTTTATGTAGTTCCAGTAAAACAAGAAAAATCTTTCATGTAATCTTGACGTGGCTCTAGTAATAGTGTTGTGTGTGTCCAAGTAAGAATTGCGTGCCGCTAGTATTACGTGTACCGAAAATGTGCAAGAGACTACTGGCATTGATAGAATCTACGGACTGCTGGTGAGTTGTGAAGAAGAACTAGAGGAAGAGAGTGAAGAAGATATTTTGGAAGTTGAGGAACATGACTTCAGTGATTACAATAGTGACAACCACCCAGAGTATGTTCCTGATGAAACTGACTTAGTGCAAAAAATGTGGGAAGAGATCCAAGAAGCAGAGATTTGTGAAGAAACATCAAAGTCACGGAGTAGGGAACAGAACTTAGTTCTCCCCACCCCTTAAAAAAATAAATGTAGTAGATGCATTTCCTTTTCCCTCTGTGAATTTATCCTTCATAAAATTATGACCAACATAATATTCACTGCCTACTTTTTTCACAGAATAATGTAAACAAATTATACAAAATACAAATTAATAAAATAACTAAAAAATATACAAATTGTGCAGGAAAGATAAATAATTCAAATTTTTAAGAAAGGCAGCACTAACTTTCACTTTAATGGTCAGTGATGGCAAATGGGTTCCAAAACTAGGGGGGAGGGGGCAAGAGGCAAAAAGTGGGGGGGCAAGGACAGTTTTATTTTTCCTTGGTACATAAGGTTTAGCATAGTGCAGGGGCAAAAGTGGTAAAAAGTGTGGGCAATTGCCCCCAATTTCTGCCACTGTTAATAGTTTTTTTTAATATATTAACCATATTGGTTATTCTGTGTGAAATATTGAAACTCAGAGTAACCACCTAAAAGTAAGTAGTGCTTACAAAATATAATACCTATAATAATAATAACAGAAATAAACTGGGTTAAATCAAGGACTTTTTCTACATTCTTTAAACGGGCATTTGTGTTTTCCTGTGCATCAGAAATCAAAACAACTTAGAGACTTTTATTCTAAT
This sequence comes from Lepisma saccharinum, assembly GCF_977018435.1. Lineage (NCBI taxonomy): Eukaryota > Metazoa > Arthropoda > Insecta > Zygentoma > Lepismatidae > Lepisma > Lepisma saccharinum. The sequence goes on along the minus strand of NC_139239.1, from coordinate 33,385,420 downwards.
TTGTGTAATTTTTAAACTATTTTATTGATTAGTTTGTACTAACTATTTTTGATTTGTGGATCATCATTGTACACAAATAATCCTGGGTCAGCAATCATGATGCTACTGATTGTTATAGAAATCAAACCGAAGACCTGAAAAAAGTACTATATATTATAATAAACCTAAGATATCATTAACAATTTGCTACTTGATAAAGCTCTCTTTAAAATTTTCTAAAATATACTCTTAGAGAATTTGACTAATTTTCAATTGGAGTTGATAGAGAAAACTATAGTTAATATTTCTGAATTGGAGAAAACAGCGAAATAGCCACCATCATTTTGATTACAATGTTTAAATTTAATGTTATGTTTTTGCTAAATTGGTAGTAACTTAAAATTTGTTTTACAACTGCATTTAGAATTGTGATAAAATGCATTCCCATACAGCTCTCAAATGTCCAGGACATCTCTAATGGATATATTTGAACATTCATTCTGAAGTTCTGGATATCCAACAGATATACAGGAATATCAAGTAGATATCAATTTGATATCTCTTGGATATCCGTATGTCCATCCAGGGGACATACACATATATAGAATATCCAGGAATGATATGTGGATCATTTCTGCATATGTTTTGGACATCAACTCTACTTTGTTCATGTGAATAGGATGTTATCTGGATGTTTTTATTTGATTGTGGATAAGAAAAAGATATGTTTTGGATTAGAATTGAACCTAATGTGGACATTATTCTGATATTTTTCACATGGAATTTGGATATGAAAATAACATTCCTCAACTAGATTTAGGTGTATCAGAGATCTCATGCACACATATATTTATAACATCCATCTCCTCTTTCTCTCTATCTCTCTCAATCCCTCCCACCCCATCAACATGTGTACGTACAACGTGTGCACGAATATGTGCACATTGATCATTGTATGTTAATTATTGAAACTTAAACTTTCAAGTAGGTAGGTTTACATATGATATATTGATAATAATAATTTTGCATAGTACAAGAGTGTTTTATATATTGTTTAAATGAGTATTTTAATTTCTGGGGATGGAGACATGTTTGTTTTAATTTACTTTTTAGTCCACTTTATATACAGAAAGGCTAATCGAAACTGCATGTAAAGTGGGATTGGAGCCATTATGTGCCTCCATGGGGTATCGAACCCCTTGATTAAAAAGCAATGACGTTACCACTATGTCATCGGAGAGATAATTTAGAAATTTAAATCTGTGCTATTTTATGCATTCATCCAAGTTATAAATGTCTATAAAATCTCTGCAATATAGTGCATAGTTTAGAGGCAAGTTATTGTGACTAAAATAAATGTAGCAAATACAGTAGTAAGCTGAAATGCATATATCTATTAGATGTGTCAGCTTACTAACCTGATATTACATTTGAATGAAATCGGTCAATCAGTGATCAAAAATATCAATGATCACTTTCACATTGATACTTGTGAATTAATGCAAATAAATAATTATTCTCACCCATCCAAGTACTGACCAGGCCCGATGCTGCTTGACTTCGGTGATTGAATGAGAACCGGTATATTCAGTGTGGTATGGCCATTGACAATTGGTAGACTCCAGAAATAGAAGCAGAGGTGAAAGAAAAGTGGAGGAAATATCTGTCATTGGATACTATGGAGGCAATTGAAGAATATAGAATGCAGAGAGAGAAAGTGAAGAAAGTGGTTCAAGAGGTAAAGAAAGAAATGTGGGAGCAATTTGGAAGAAATATGGAGCAAAATCGTACAGAAAATCAGAAACTTTTCTACAAAGTTCTGAAGAACATGCCCTTTAAAATTTATAAGAAAATATTAACAAATTCTGAAGAAATAATGAAAAGATGGAAAAACTACATCAAAACAAATTTTATGTAAAAATGAAAGAAGAAATGTACTAAATGAAGAGGAGGAGAAGGAGAGAAGGCCTGAAGAACAAGATATCCTAGATGTAGAAAAATAAGTAATTACATGGAAAGAGTTAAAGAAAGCTATTGGTAGAATGAAACTAGGAAAGGCAGCTGTCATGATGGCATTTGACATGTCCTTCCCGGACGGACATATGAACAGACTGTTGAAGTACACCATCCTGCCTGATAGATATGAATCTTGTTGCTGGAAGTGAGGAGATTAATGGAAGTACATGAGAGAAAGATTGTGCTGTTCCTGTGATTTTTTATTTGTGAGTTTCGTTATGATGTACAACATTGGTTCTTTTTAAATTGCATAATCAAGATAAATAGATTCTGAATTCATATGTTAAAACGTAAGTTCTGTGTTTTTGTTTCTATTTACTGCAAATCTTAATGTTTTCCCGTGCCCTGGGAGGTATCATGCGTATACCAATATACAGTCTCATGTTGCTCATTCTCAATTTGTATTGAGATAAATATATTCTTATGGCTATTAATATCCTATGGTTGAACCTGGCACGACCGTGTCACATTGCACCAGAAATGATCAAGTATATGGGAAAGGAAGGAGAAGGTCTGTTGCTCAGAATAGTAAATGTGGCGTGGAAGGAAAAGAAGATAGTGAAGGATTGGGAAGTATCAATACTAATACCCATATATAAGAAAGGAGATAACAGATGTGAAAATCACAGAGGTATTTCACTACTCAGTGTGCCTGGCAAAGTATATTCAAGAATTTTTGAAAATAGACTAAGACAAGAAATAGAGGATAAATTAGAGGAGAGACAGAGTGGATTCAGACCAGGTAGAGGTCTTCAAGATCACATATTTACAATAAGTCAAATATTAGAGAAAGTTATATTGATTGATTGATTGATTTAGTTTATTTTACTTCGCGTTTTGTGCCTCTTGGCTAATTTGTGAAGATGGGGATGAGTGATGAAATGATGAAATTGATGAATGGACATTCACAAACAACCAAGCCCGAGCGGGATTCGAACCCGGGACCCTTGGCGTCACAGCGCGATGTGCTAACCGCTCGGCCACAGGGCAGAGAAAGTTATAGAATACAATAGAGAATTATACCTATGCTATATAGACTTTGAAAATTCTTTCGATAATCGATAGGGTGCCATGGCCAAAGCTATGGCAAACACTAAAGAAAAACAGCGTAAACAAAGAATTAATAGAAGCAATACAAAGTTTCTACAAAACAAACAGATACTATATGAGAACTGGCAATAACAGATCAGAGGAATTCATAACAACAACAGGAGTAAGACAAGGTGATATTTTATCTCCATACTTGTTTATCATTCTGATGGATGACGTTCTGAAACAAATAAAGACAAAGATGAGAAAATTCAAGGTAGGAAATTAGAAATTGAAAACTGTAACTGTATCTGAACTTTTATATGCAGATGATATTGTACTGTTTGCAAATTCACAAGCAAACCTACAAAGAAATTTAGAAATAATAAATTGTAATATGTCAAAGAAATGTATGAAAATAAACGAAGATAAAACAACTGTATTACGGATAGGGAGAATAGAAAAACCCTGCATAATAAGCCTTGAAGATTCAGAGCTAAAACAAGTACAAAGTTTCAAGTATCTAGGTGTTACAATCAATAGTAATGGAAATAGATGAAGAATTAAACACTCGAATAAAGAATACAAACAGATTATATTAAGCCATAAACAAAGGATTTTTTAGGGAAAAAGGAAATAAGCCAAAAGGCATAAATGATTGTGTACAAATCAACTTATGTCCCAACAATGATATATGGAAGTGAATCCTGGATAATCAATGAAAAACAAAAACAAAACTTACAAACAGTAGAAATGAAATATTTGAGGACAACAGTGAGAAAGACCAGAAGGGACAAAATCAGAAAGCAAACAATCAGAATAACATTAACCACAAAACCAATTTATCAGGATGTTGTCCAAACACAACTCAGCAGAATGCCTGAACCTCGAATACCTGAACAGGTATGGGAGTCAAGAATGCGAGGATTGGATGTAAAGAGACCGAAAGGAAGACCACGTAGGACATGGAATGAGGGAATGAAGGATATTCTGAGTAGGAGGAACATCTCGTGGAGTGAAGGAAGGAAGTTGGCTGACGATCATGACAGATTGCAAGCTCTCTGTAAAATCTCGACACCAATTGGTAGAAGAGAATGAGGATAAGTAAATAAGTATAATTATTCTGGTGCTATTATTGTTGAATTAGTATCATCTTAAAAAGTGACAAAAGAATTACTATGAGTTAGCAATGACTATGACTATTTCATGAAATGTTTCTTTCTGTATACACAACTGTATATCATTAAGTAGAAAATCTACATATTGTTGCAGTAGATATTAATATCAAATCGATATACAGTCTAATTAAACTTAAACTTTATTTACAATATAAGATAACATGGACATTATTTGAATGCAACAATATTATTCACACAACTTACAGCATCAATCCATCCCAATGTCACTCCACCACTTCTCAAACTGCAACAGCAACAGCAATGGTTCAAACACGGCATTGTGAATGACTGAAATAAAATACATAATGTAGAGAGAATCATGTGATATTTTAACCTAAAATTTCGATTGCAAATGTTCCTCTAAATTTCATATCATAACCTAAGTTGCATCTTACTTCCTCCTAAAAAGTGTGTCATCTTTTTTATGAGAAATATCCCTCCCCTGGAAGTTGACATAATTCATTCAGCATTCAATAGATTTCAGTTAAGTAGAAATCCATCAGAATATCTAAAGGAGATAACGAATTATCTCAAAAAGCAAAGGGCAAAATGCAGAGAGCAGGTCAGAAATTTCTGTTTTCATATTAAAGCAATCCAAAGAATAAATAGTTACATGAAAGATGTTTTCTAAATTTCTAACAAGTTGGTTTTGATTAATTCATTGATTTGGTTTATTTTACCACTTTTGGCTAATCGCGAAGATGAGGATGAGTGATGATATGATGAGATTCCTGATGGGACACTCACAAAGGATACCCATAACAAAGCTGGGATGCAAACCTTGGATCCCTGGCATTGTAGAATACTACCATGCTACCGGAGGTTGGCTCAACAAGTTAGAGCTTCAGTTACTAAGATCGGTTACTTTTAAATAGGTGAGTGAAGACCATATTGCTTCCCACCCATAAGAGATGGTTTCCATCTACCATGTCTTTTTCTTGGTCTTCTTCCCCCACCCCCAATGTGGCAGGTGGTCAATTATACATTTTGCAAAACAAATGTTAATAAAGAAAGTCATCTGAACACAACTTCCACTATCTTCACAACAGGTTTAGGAAGGACTCTTGATCCACAGTACACTGCAATACTAGAAGTGAGGAAATGCAGGAGAGTGCTATTGCCCAGTCAAGAAAATTTTCATAAAGTTTGGATAATTTGTAACATGTCCCTGCTAACAATGACCTTGGTTATTCTGGTCTTTAATAAACAAGATTAATCACAGGAGTTTACTGAACTTTTCCCTCGATGTACTCAAACCAAAAAGTCTGGTAGCGCAATAGGGGAGACCAGGGTAATTAGAACATGGGGTTATTGGAACATGTTAATGTAGAATAATTTAAAACGAAAAGACTGGTGTAATAACATTTCATACCTATGTACCTACACTAAACCTACATGCAGAAAATTTGTTATTGGAATAACTACACAAAAGTAAGTTTTATTTGACTTTTATGATACACCTGCAAAAATGATGTGACGGACTCCTTCGGACTCGGCGTCCCCCCCTCCGAAATGTCCATGCTCTGCCACTGGTGTATAGTCATGTGAATTATTTACCTTCAGCGTCTTCTGCAGCATCATTCTTTTAAGTGGGCCTGCCCGATGGCGTTAGTTAAAATGTCCTTGTTTTGAAATGAAGGGGTTCAGGGTTCGGTAGTCAGTGGAAGCACATAGTACTAGTTCATGTCCAACTTTAAACTTGGGTCCAGTTAGTTCTAGATTAGGCTATCTGTGCATCCTCTGTACTGAAAACAAAAATCTCAAGCCAAAAATAGAAGAAAAACTAATTCCTGAAAGCATCGATATTCTGCGTCGTCTGTTCTCAGTGCCATCATTATAATTATGTGTAAGTTTTTGTACAGTCAAGTGAATGGTTAAAGAGTAACACCAAATAGTTTTTACATTTAAAATATCATAACTCCAAAGTGATGCATATGGACGGCTCTTAGTTGGATGTCAAGGGAGAAAATTATCTTTCACATTTAAAAGAAAGTGAGTGCTACATATTCTATTACCAGCTATAACAACTATAAAATACAATATTTATAAAACACCGCAAATACATTGTTGACGTAGCAGCCTTTGTGACAAGGTGCATCTGGCTCAAGGTTGCAAGTTTGATTTAGCTATAATACACGTCGGTGCCAAAATTGCAGCGCTGACTGGGCAACCCTTGGGCTTCAGGGAGCCTTGCGCCAGATAAAAATAATTGTGATGTGGTTATTACGAGTTTATTGGACTCTGGTGCTTCCAGTTACGCAACGACTCTGATTCTTTCTTTCTTCAGGGATTGTTTTGACGTACTTGAAAATATCCTAAATTACTTAAATCAAATTCTGAACAAAGTACTGCCTACATAAAAATCGTGTTCAAATAGAATGAAATCATGATGTAAAAATATTATTTTATATGAAACAATGTAAATTCACTGCAGCGTCAACTTTCAATGAATCGTAAAAAAAAAGAAGAAAAAAAGAGAATTATGACAGACAATGTTACTGGATATGATTTGATAAGCAAAATAATAATTTGATATTGGACGCACCAGTTACTAGTACACATCGGAAATGAAAAGAAACAATAATTTAGAAACTTTTATTAGCCTCCTATAATATTTTGTTTTTAATCTTCATGTTCTGCTTATTGCTCTTAATAATAATATATAATATATACAGTGAATTAATTGTAATAAGTTTATACTGTGATTATATAAGGACACTTGTGCTTTAGACTAAGGAACAAAAATGTGATTTTTTTTTTCAGATTTCTGAAAAGTTTTTGTGATAAGTCCTGCATACATGTTATGTCCCAGGCCCCACACCAACCTAGGGCAACCGACCTTGAAAGCTGTGTAACTCTCTCCTCAATCTTGCATACAGTTTCGATATTGACGCTGCAGTGTTTCTAATTCAGTATCGCTTCCTTTAATAATAAGTGAGGCTGTTCTTTTGTTTTTATGTGTACACGCAGAAACACCCAAACCTCATTCAAATCTATTCCTTGAAAGACTGAATGCTGACAAAAAGAAGTCAAAGAACGATAAGGAGACATTGTTTTCCTTATCATTCATCCTCACCGTCGCTATTAGTCAAGAGTGGGAGAAAAGCGGCTCTCATGAAGTGTCCCACTCGGCTCTGTAAAATCGATTCTGGATTCACTTCTTTCCCTAGCTATATTTCGATGTTTCGAAGTTTGTTTTTAAGTCTACTTTATACACAGGTAGGCAAATTGAGACTTAATCTGCAGTTTAAAGCCGGATCCGAAACACTACATGTCTCTACTGCGGATCGAATCCGGGATCTCTTGATTACAAGCGACAGTACTACGCAATCCCTTAGCTATGTTTCGGTACAGAGTTTCTCCATTGCTAATAAAAAGGAAACCTTGTCCATTCTAAATTGACAGACTCCTCGTCAGAAGTCCATGAAATGGCTTCAGTTTGTACAAAGTTGTCAATGGCAATATTCGCTGCAACACACTCCTTTGGAGTGTCTATGTGCAAACCACGTAACACAAACATTTTTTTATACAGAAAAGCGTAAAGTGCCTCCCGATTGCGTAGTGGTAACTTAGTCACCTTGTAATCAAGGGGTCCCGGTTCGATTCCAGGTTGAGGCACATTACACAGTACTTCGGATCCCACTTTAAACTATAGGTCCAGTCCAGATTACGCTATCTGTGCATAAAGTGGACTTAAAACCAATACTCAGAAAATCCTAAACTGGAAATTAAAAAGCAGGAAAAAATCTTCTGCGGACTTTCCATCCAATGTAATGGTTCTCAATAAGTGTTTATACTCTTGTCAGAGCCTGCCTTTCGGTCATCCATCAGAACAAATGTTTGATTGAATTAGCTATTTTACGTCACCTTTCGTCGACACTTCTGACTAATCGTAACGGTGAAGATGAATGGTTAAAGATGGAATCGATAGGGACAATCCCTAATACATACGGACGGCAAGACACAAAATCCCACAACGGGCTACACTGATTGTTGGTTCAGACGCCAGAGCCTCGTTGGCCTGCAACATTGAATTTGCCAGGGTGAACTATGCGGAAGTGCAGTTGACTCACGAGTGCGTTCTCCAAAGGCCACCCGCCCGACTTTCGTGGCGGAGTGGATAGCAATGCTACGATGCCAGGGCTCTTGAGTTTGGCGTTTCTTGTGGGTGTCGCTTCATCAGTTTCATCCTATCATTACTCATCCTCATCTTCGCGATTAGCAAAAAAGTGGCAGAAAAGTGAAGCAAAATAAATCAAATCAATCAATTAAAAGTCCACCCTTTATACTACAGTGAGAACAAATGCTACAAAATAATATCAAACCATTAGATATTTGACTTATTTTATGTTTATGTTTTAGTTTTCTGTCAAATGACCATCTGTGATTTATCTGAAATTTTCTGAATGAACAAATAAAATATACAGACAAAATGCCATACAGGTAATAGTTCTACAAACCTGATATCTTCTTCGTGCAAACGTCAACCAGACATAAAATCAGACGGCGACAAATTCATTTTCAGCAAGTGAGAGTTGTCGCGACACAAACAGCGCAACTCCATTCGATAGTGCAAATCGTTCAATAGGGACCTTGAGGGGATACTAGACATGCTACGTTACGAATGACTGTTTGCGTAAATACATCGTTAGAAACCGCTCGGTGTCCAGGCACCTTGTCTATGCAATTTCAGTTATAACTTTTACTCCAAGTTTTGTTAGTTATATTTTTTACGATACTGCAAATACTTCATTGTTTTCTAAGTTGTGGCCCTTATCGCCTGTGCATGCTGCTAAGTATGGATTCATTGTGTTTTTGTCTCAATTCATATGTTCATCATTCATCCTCTTTTCGAAGTAATATTTCTTCAATGGAGGCCCAGCCCCCTTCCCACTCAAGCCTCAACTAAATCAGTATGAGCCGAGTCGCGATTTCGCCACAAAAGGTTACGGGTTTGAGTCTCGGCCTGGACATGGGTGTGTCTTTATCAGTTTCATCGTATCATTCATCGGCAGCTGCTCCAATGCTGGTTGCAAATCTGGCCTTGGCTACTAAATAAGTAGATACTAAGTTATTGGAATCACTTCCCCCACTAACACTTGACCATTTTCAAATATCACATTACATATACTAAGCAATGCGGAGTTTGAATCAAACTGGTCAGGATGGATGGAGACTGACCCAACGTACCAATATGAGAGAAGGAACCCCTCTCCGGAAACGCGACATTAAAAAATTATAAGCCAAAACTAGTTGGGGCTCCCTCCCTATGACAGTGAAATAACACAGCTGAAAGATGCGGCTTGTAGATTTAATACGGACATTAACCAGAGACGTAGCTAGGTTGATCAGTTTGGGGGGCCCCAAACGTAAGATTTTTTTCTATCAAACTAATATAAATTAACAAACTATTTATACACCATATAGGCCTATACTGTATACATACATTATACAGGGTGGCTCAATAAGTCACTTAACACCCTCAGTACAAGGCCACTGCGGCATGGAATTTGAAATTGGCGATGACCAATCATTGCCTGGCCAAGGGGGAACCACATTGATGCCACCCACACGGTCGGCGGCCATCTTGATGTACGCCATCTTGAATTCAACTTCAGAATTTTAAATGGGAAGGGGGTCATGCGACATATCAAAATGGGCTAGAATTTCACGAGAAATGCAATGGTGAAGGTTTTTTCGACTTATCTTTAACCAGTAAAAAGTTATGACTGAATTCTTGTACCAATTAGCTCCTTTTCGAGGTGTTAGAAAAATGCCTTAAAATTTGTTTAGCGCATCGGTAATGCATCGAGATCAAAGTGACGTCTAGGGAGAGACGTTCGCATGCCATTGCACATTATTTTAATCGGATACATCCATGAAGAGCTGCTCATTATGAATGGTTGTCGCGAACAATTTACAGTGTGACGCTTCCATTGAATTAAAAGTCCTTCACAGTGACAAGGCTAATGTTTATGTTCAGAAGGAAGTTCATAAACAGAATATGTGACCCTTGTCATCTGATAACTAACTTTGGACAAAAACTGGTTCATAACGTTCCCATAAGTGTTCTGGTGTTCTTCCCTATTGAAAAAACTCTGTAAAAAGTACCTTCTTCCATAAGCAAGGATGAAAAAAACTGTTTATTTAACAAATCCAAGTAGCCCTAAGCATTTAAGGTTCCGTTGATGGAAAATTGACTAACCAATCGTGTTCCACACAGCACGCCACACCATTAACTTACCAACACTAACCATTCAGCTTTGATCTGTCGAAAATGGGTTATCAGATAAAAATTATCGAATATTCCGTTTATGAACTTCCTTATGAACATAAACATTAGCCTTGTCACTGTGAAGGACTTTTAATTCAATGGAAGCGTCAAACTGTAAATTGTTCGCGACAACCATTCATAATGAGCAGCTCTTCATGGATGTATCCGATTAAAATAATGTGCAATGGAATGCGAACGTCTCTCCCTAGACGTCACTTTGATCTCGATGCATTACTGATGCGCTAAACAAATTTTAAGGCATTTTTCTAACACCTCGAAAAGGAGCTAATTGGTACAAGAATTCAGTCATAACTTTTTACTGGTTAAAGATACGTCGAAGAAACCTTCACCATTGCATTTCTCGTGAAATTCTAGCCCATTTTGATATGTCGCACGACCCCCTTCCCATTTAAAATTCTGAAGTTGAATTCAAGATGGCGTACATCAAGATGGCCGCCGACTCTGCGGGTGTCGTCAATGTGGTTCCCCCTTGGCCTGATAACGATTGGTCACCACCATTTCCATGTTACGCGCTGCAGTGGCCTTGTACCGAGGGTGTTAAGTGACTTATTGAGCCACCCTGTGTGTGTGTGTGTGTGTATATATATATATATATATATATGTGTGTGTGTGTGTGTGTGTGTGTGTGTGTGTGTGTGTGTGTGTGTAGTCATATAGTCTTGGAAAGAAAAGGAGCAAGGGCCTCCTCGGTGGCGCATGGTCGGATCTTCGCCTTGTAATCAAGGGGTTCCGGGTTCGATACCCGGTGGATGCTCATAGTGGTTCGGATCCCACTTTACACTGTAGAAGCAGTCCCGATTAGCCTTACTGTGTATAAAGTGGACTTAAAACACCAACTCAATCAATCAATATATTGGAAAGGAACATCATTTCCTTCTGTAGCCCCCAACAGTCTACGGATATACTCTCGCGAAATCCACAGCCATTATTAAGGAAACTAAATGCAGAATTAACTCATTAGCTTAATGGCTGATACACCAAGAACAATGTTATTAGTCTTTAGATTTGTAAATTTGCTGGAAGAAACCACCCTTTTCCGTGGTTTTAGATACGAAAGTGCTGGAACCAGGTTTACAAGTATTGGCAACAGTGCAAATATGAAATGTGTGCGTAATGAGTTCAAGCTAGGCATCTCATGTATACAGTTCATACCGGAATCGAATCCGGTATCTCTTAGTTCAAGGCGACCGCGTTAAGCACTATTCTAAAGGGCTGGCCCAAGTCTTCTATGGCATTTGATTGTTCACTTGGGAAATGATGACGATAAGAAATTATATGCACACGTCTAATTTCTTAAAATTAATCTTATTTGTGTGTGGAAAACTGAATATACGTATAATGGCACTGGATAAAACAAAGTTCCCACACGCTCAAATGATTACGCTCTCGTCTTTGGTTCGGCAGGTTCAAGAACCTGCCCGGGTTCGATTCCCGATGGAGGCACATAGTTGTTCGGATCTCACTTTAAACTGTAGGTCCACTCCCGATTAGCCTTACTGTGCATAAAGTGAACTTAAAACACCAGTTCAATTAATCAATCAATCGAAAGGTTCAATGTTCGATCCCTGCTGGTCAGGTCGGTAGCCAGAATTTGATTTCGGAAGGGGCTTATACCTTATCGGCAGCCGCTATCTAAAGACGAAAAGGTTGGGGGAGGAGTAACTGCGCTGAAGATGAATTTCTTGGTATATTGCAACTTACAATATACAAGATGTTTAATCCTGTTAATGAAGTAAATTTAATTACTACTACAAATTATTAAAATCAGATATTTGTAGGATTTCGGGAAAGGACTGCAGCCCCCGAGCCCCTTTCCTGGGTATGTGCCTGCTTGTATTAGTTCCAAAATTTCTGTGCTGTTCCAACATCGTGAGGACAATTTGGGAAGTACTTGAAAGCGATATGGAAGTAATTCTGCTCTCGAAACTATGGGACTCGATGTGATGACCACGTGCAACCGAATGAAAGAACTCTTCGCTCAATATTAATTTTACTAACTAATTGTAAGTTTTTCTCGGCCTCCTCGATGACGCAGTGGTAGCGTCGCCGCCTTGTAATCGAGGGGTCCCGGGTTCGATACCCGGTAGAGGCACATAGTGGTTCGGATCCCCGATTAGCCTTGCTGTAAATACAGTGGACTTAAAACACGAACTCAATAATTGGAAGGTTTTAGAAGAACTAAACTTGGCTTTTTATGCATCGTGCAACTTTGCTTCCTTTCACCCTACTTTCACAGTTTTTCTTCCTAAGAATTTCACTGACGTGAGTATAACACGCTACGAAACCAGAGGTCCAAGGTTCGGACATTAGACAGGTATGGTTGCATCATGTCTGTCCCATCGCCATTCCTTCGGCTCATCATTCATCCTCATCGTCGCATTTAACCCAAGAGGTAGAAAAGCGACGTAATATAGAAATATGTAAATAATTGATTTGGTTTATTTTACTTCGCTTTTCTGACACTTTTTGGCTAATCGTGAAGATGAAGATGACAATGAGTGATGTGAAATTGATGAGAGGACCAACATAAAGAACATACACGCCCAGACCGGGATTCGAACCAGGACCCCTGGCATCGTAGTGCACCTTGTTAACCACTGCACAACAAATAGAAACAAATAGAGAAATGCTTGATAAGTTATTTGCTTCTCTATAACTCATGATCATATTATAAGTATTATTCGCTGTATGACTAGGGATCAATTATATTTGTACAGGGAGGTTATTGCAGCATGCCACCGCTTCAGCATCGGCCGCTTGCCGGCCCATTCATGCAACAGGTGCCGGCAAATTGCGTAACAGATAGCCCGTAACAGAAACCGCTTGTTTTGTAATGTTTCCACTTTTCACAATTACAGTTACAATTACAATTGAAATAAGCACGTACCTTGTCGCACGGATGCAGGAAAAGGTGTCCTCCCAAATACAAATATTTCTGGCACCTTATTTCTGACGTCTAATCTTAGATTAGTCATCGCTACTTTATTCTCAGTTGTCGCGACAGCGCCTGCAGCTTATCGGGGGTTGGGTGAGTTGTCAGCCGCGAGATGGCGCTTCATACTGCACGTGTCGGCAGTGATGCCAACCGTAGGGACATGTCCCTACGCATAGGGACTTTTCACTAAATTTCGCCCGCGTAGGAACGTAGGGACAGATTTTGCCAAATGAGGGAAAACGTAGGTACTTTTTTCAATCTTGGTAAATTACATTTTATGAATTAGTTTATCTGGATACTTTAGCGAGGAGGAGAAAAAAGAACTAACTAACAGATCTCCATCAGAATTTTGGAACATGTTATCGGTTACCAAAAACTTTCAAGGCAAGTTCCTTTTTGAAAACATTTCCACTCTCGCGAAAATAGTGCTAACATTGCCGCATTCTAACGCGGAAACGGAAAGAATATTTTCAATGTTAAGTGATACAAAAACAAAAAAGGGAAATAAAATGGGACCAAAATTGTTAAAGAATGCAGGAAATACAGCATCACCAACCAACATCTATCTCTTCACAGCAGCAGCATGTATGACTTCAAATAACATAATCAACAGTAAACGACTCAACGTTATTCATTAGGGGTGTGCTGGATTCTTTACTTTAAAAAGTCGTTAATTCTCGACGTTTTCTGCCTTGTAAGTTTCTGGAACTTATCGAAAGTTGTAAGTTTTTATTCTAGAAATGCAAAAACAATCACTTAAAGTGAAAATGACTTGTAAAATTCGAGATTTCCAGTGCTTCGGGAAATTTCGAACATTTCCCGTCCAGAAAATTTTCCGACTTGGTCGGGAAATTGCAAATTTTTCAGTCCCGAATGTCGGGATTTAAAAAAATTACCGTCCCGATCCCGTCCCGACCCAAAAAATTCTGTCCAGCACACCCCTATTATTCATTAAGGCAAGAATTTACAATACCGGACCCTTCTGTAATTTCTATGCTACGTCTTATACTCACGAAATAATTATTCGTGATTATTTATCTCAAGTTAACATGTTGGGGTGAGGGGGAAAAAATGTTCATTAACGTGTAGAAGTTGTAAAATAAGCTTTTCAATTCTCGCAATGATTCTCCGTATACAAGTATGGTAGCCATATTTGTTGATATGAACAAATTAAAATTAGTTACGCTGTCTACAGCGTTGCCACACTGTTGATTTCATACTTGGAGAGCATGGATCGTGTAAGAATGGCGGAAGAGAACAGTAAAAAAGTTGTTAATGTTGTACAGATTGTTAGGTGGAGTGTGCAGGAGGATGGCTGTGGGCTAATTAATAAACTTATGGATTTCAGTATATTGCCCAAAGAACGTGCTTACATGTGACAGCGACAATCACGATGTAGAAGAACTGATTTGATTACAGGTAAATTTGGCAACAGTACATCAATCATAAAATTGCAGGATACGAAAATGGCCTTCGATGATGAACGTTTGCCGTTAAAGTGCTACGAAAATAATATTTTTTATCGGTTCGTAATCACAATTACCGCAAAACCATTCAGGAATAGCCCCACTGACCATTCTCGGTAAGTTTAGGTTAAGTTAGGTTAGGCAAACATAGTTAAAATTTGGGCTCGAAAAAAACATGCACGGGTAGCCCAACAAACCATTGACGGATAGCCCCACGAACCATTCAGGTACGGTTAGGTTAGGTTAGGATAGGCAAACATAGTTAAAATTTGGGGTCGTAGTAATATCAGGAATGTATATTTCGTTTTTTAAGTATTGGAAACACAAAATCTTCCGGTAAATAATAAGCAATCGTGCCGATCGCGGACCACTCAATGTCACTTATTTTGCAATTTCTACACGTGACCCCCCAAATTTTAACTTCAAATTCGTGATTAGGAGGCCTCAATTAGTGAGTATGCGAAATATTACAAAAAATCGGGGAGAGGTCCTGTATTGTAAATTCGCTCCTTCATTAATTGTGGAAGCACCGAGCAGAAAGATTTGGTAAGTAAATGTGTATATTTTATCTTCTGTTTGCATGCTCATGAGGTGTTTTTTTTTTAGTCACTTTACTTGGCGTAGGGACATTTGGTCAGTTGTAGGGACATTTTGACTACGTCTGTAGGGACATTGCCGAAAAATGGTTAGCAACACTGTCGGCTACCAGACAGTGAGTCTACGCTCATTCATGTTCACTTCTGTTCGCGTTTATCAGTACGCGTTTTGTTTATACTGTGTTATTGAGTTGGTGTGCTAGTGCTTTATTGTGTGTTAATTGTTATTCATTCATTACTTATGTCGTTAAACAAATATAGTCTTGAACATAGAGTTTTTATGTACGATAATTACGTGAAAACGAATTCTTGCAGAAAAGTGGTCAGGGATTACGATAGACAGGATCTCTTGAACCTAAGAAACGTGTTGTATTGCTGTTGAAGGAAGTCATTTTCAACATCTCTTATAACACAGGAGGTTAGTGATCATCATTATTATTACTTTTAAATATCATTTTACGCTTTCGGTTTGCTTTATGCGCCGGGATGCTGTCTTCCCTTTCTGTCAACTGAGGATAAAGTAGCGATGTCTAATCTAAGATTAGATGTCAGAAATAAGGTGCCGGAAATATTTGTATTTGGGAGGACACCTTTTCCTGCATCCGTGCGACAAGGTACGTGCTTATTTCAATTGTAATTGTAACTGTAATTGTGAAAAGTGGAAACATTACAAAACAAGCGGTTTCTGTTACGGGCTATCTGTTACGCAATTTGCCGGCACCTGTTGCATGAATGGGCCGGCAAGCGGCCGATACTGAAGCGGTGGCATGCTGCAATAACCTCCCTGTATGTCTAGCCAACCTAGCCACCTAAGCAGCAGCAGCTTCCGCATTTGCAGGTGCGGGCTAAATGAAGAAAAATCACAGAAAGTCAGAAAGATATACAAATTTTGTAACATAATACTTATAGAGCATGCAGACGGCTGTAAAAACAATTGCTACATACCTAGTTTCCTTCCTTAATTGAAACGTGGTTTATTCTTCATTATACATGATATCAACACCCTGGGAGTCGAACCCAGGATCTTAAGTGGTATTCAGACTCTCTTTTAGAATGCCAATATGCTGGATATTTGGTCGATCAGTCGATCCTGATCCATTGTTTCCAGAGGAAGATAATCTGGCAGCTTCTCATTCGACATTTTACTCGCGATGTAGGAAAACGAGATGACAAACACTTCGTGATGCTATCTTCTCGCGTTTACAGAAGTTTACCACCGCTCGAACCACAAATCCTACTTCAAACTATCTGACAGATATCAACTGTCCACCAAATCAACAGATGAACCGACCGCTTCGATGTTTCCCCAAATTTTCAGAAAGTGGTCTTTCCCCTCCTTTGCAGGACAGGTCATTAGCAGTAGGGTTGAGTGCATGTGAGAAGAACCGCAAGTCATTCATTCCCGCGCCGAAAAAGGGACAAGCAATTGAATTCTGTTCTTGGAATTTGAAACGCATGTGGATATCTTTTTTGAACTATAAAATAATAAACCCAGAAAGTTCTAGCCACCCGTAGCTAAATCTTCCTGTTTGTGTCGTCCTTTCGGCGCCTATGGTGTCAGTGCAGGGCCAGATGAAGAGAAAGTGCGGGTTTTGGGGGGGGGGGGGGGGATTCTGGATCTGGTGTGCAGCAGGGAGGAAAAGTGCATTTTCAATAGGTCTCAAACTTCCCTGACCGGAGCGGACCACAAAAACATTAATTGCATCCCCTCCCAATACACCTGTTTGTGTTCAACAAGCAAGAAACAGGGAAATAGGAAAGAAATGCCTTGCTTGGGTTCGCGCTACTGAAAATTGAAGAAGTGTTTCAAACTACAAGCAAAATTTACCGAAGAATTATTTTGCAATATTTGTCATCAAAGTAAAATTTCCAGCAAATACAGAACAGTTTCCCGGGGCCACGTGGACGTTTGCCGGGACGTTCGAATATGCTTTGAATTGTTGTTTTAAGTCCACTTTATGCACAGAAAGCTAATCGGGACCGGACCTACAGTTCAAAGTGGGATCCGAACCACTGTGTCATGTGCCTTGATTACAAGGCGACGCCGTTACCACTACGCCATCTGGGAGGCCCACTAACCAACACAAGCTTTCCAGCCCCCCCCCCCCTAGAACCATGAAATATTTTAATGCGAACCTATAAAAACGAACAAAAATAACATTGACGATTTTGCAGTATACAATATTCAGTAATTTTGGTGTTATAATCATTGATGCAAGGCTACCAGACGTCCCAATTTGGTAAAGCCAGTTCACTATTTTTAATCCCTCTCCTGACTTTTTCAAACTGCAGTGTTGATGAGAAAATTTTCTTTTTTCTTTTTGTTAATTCACATTCAGACATGTTCTTCACTATAAAAATAATTTCTAATACATATCATTTAACTTATAAATGTATCAATTTCTAAACATAGGTTATCATTATTATAAATCAAATCAAATCAAATCATGACTGTTCAGTGGTGTTGGTATAAGACAGTGAAAGGAAAATTGAAAACATTGTTAATTTTGGAATACTGCACTATTCGAATATTTTTGAGAATAGAAAGTAAGCAATAAGCACCAAGCTGTACACCGTGTGACACATGGACGTCCGCAGGATTTTTTCCAGGGAGGGGCAAGGAAGGTATTTTTTTCCAGGGGGGGCCAAACAAGGCACATTTTCTCCAAAAAGTGTTGTTCTCTAAAAAAAACATTGCTTAAATTTGAATTTATGATGTTCATGCAATAATTAACACATATTATTGTGGCTAAAATGAAATTATATGTGTGAAATACATCATTTTTGGTTGACTTTCATTTTCCAGGGGGGGGCCACGGCCCCCCCTTGCCCCCCCTTCCGGACGCCCATGGTGTGACACCCTTTCTCTGTAAGCGACTGTACTGTGATTGTCTGGTCAGAAAGTCCACAGTTTACAGCTTGGCCTTTCTTCTAAAAAGGATCCTCGTTACGGACCTGAAGCCTTCCATCTGTCCATATCCTGGGCAAGATCAATCCAAACTTGCCATCCTTGCCGATTAAAACGTTACAGTAGTTGTTCAAAATGGCGGTCCCCGCTTCACGATGCAGGCAGGCACAACAGCCCATGTATGCAGTGCACCCCGAATGTCTGTATCACATCTACAAGCCTCATCATTCACTTGTCTTATTCCAAGGTCATACACAGTCATAGGGAGCCCCAACTTGTTTTGGCTTGTAACATTTTAATGACGCCTTTCCGGACCGGGATCCCTTATCTCCTGTTAGTACGTGGGTCAGTCTCCATCCACCCTGGCCAGTTTGATTCAAGGTCACGGAAACACCCTGTGTGTGGGAATGTAGATTGACACTCACCTACAGGAATTGACAATGGTTCATATTCAGAGCCCAGAATTAGTGTAACTATTCCTTACTAGTGGCAAAAAAAAAAGAAAACTAAAATGTCGATTAATTATACAACACTTAAATATATTATTGAAATTTTAACTAACTTACTCTCTAGCTTTCTTAAACACGAAGGTTCATGACTGCAGCAACACAAGCTTTTCATCTGTCCCTATCCTGGGCAATATCAACCCAATCTTTTCCATTTTTACCGATATCCTTTATGTCCATCTCAACGCTATCCCTTCATCTTCGTCTTGGCCTTCCTACAGGTCTCTTACCATCAGGTTTCCCAACAAGAATTCTGTAAACCCTTCTTTCCTCTCCCATTCGTGTCACATGGCCTGCTCAGCTAAGTCTTCTTGATTTATCCATTCTTATAATATCTGGAGATGAATACAAATTATGTAGTTCTAA
This sequence comes from Lepisma saccharinum, assembly GCF_977018435.1. Lineage (NCBI taxonomy): Eukaryota > Metazoa > Arthropoda > Insecta > Zygentoma > Lepismatidae > Lepisma > Lepisma saccharinum. The sequence continues at coordinate 33,366,146 of NC_139239.1, read as the reverse complement.
ATTATGTAACCTTCTCCACTCACCTGTCCCCTCGTTCATAATTTGCCTATGATTCGAACGTGCAATGCTTATCACTTTTGCAACTGCATCCTCAGAAATTTCCATCTCCTGGCCTGCGAGAGGGGTGGGAGAGAGAGAAAGAGAGAGAGAGAGAACAAGAGCAAGAGCCATCTCAACGTTAACGTTCTTCGTGTCTTTTCAATGCTCTTTTTTGAAAGTGAGATGCTATTTTCTTTCAAAATTTTCAGATTACTCTACAATTAATAATTTAAAACTTTATAAAACTTGCTATACTTCATAAAAGTAAAGTGTTCCCCTGTGCATAGCACCACGCCATGAAGGCGTATAGGGGGTGTGGGGGTAACGCCCCACACTTTCTTGATCCGGTCGTGAGTGGGGGTGATGTGATCAGCATCACGCCCCTGACCGCCTTTACCCCCCAGGGTTTCCCCCCAGGTACCCATGTTATTCGACGCTGGGTATGCGCCGGGGCCGCTTCCACCGTTAGAAAAGTTCCCGGATTTGAACCGGCCGGGGATCGAAAACGGGACCTTTAGCATGGTAGTCAGACGCGTTACCGACTGAGCCACCGCGGCCACCTTCATAAGCAAGCGTAATGTTTCATTTATGAAAATATGTAACATTACGGGAAGTTTTGTGCGTAGGCTGTAGTGTATAGTCAGAATGTAGCAGTTATTCCGCATTCTATTAATATCCACGTGCGAGTACTCCAAGGTTTGTTTACTTTTTTTGTGTCACCATTGCACGGATGCATCTGTAGTAACACGCAAAGTTGTCACGAAAGCGACCTATGGTGTTGAATCAATGCATGTCTAGACACAGAACAATTTTACAATACGAAGTTGTGTGTTAGGGAATGATCCTGAGTCAGTGCTGGCCTCTAAGGCCAGGAACCGCATGATGGTAGGAGGTTCGACCACATGATCACCGATAATACCTGCCGATACGTTCAATCAAGGTATCCCGAGTTCGATACCTGGTTGAGGCACATAGTTCGGATCCTACTTTAAACTGTAGGTCTAGTCCCGGTTAGCCTATCCGTGCATAAATTGGACTTAAAAAATAAACTCAACCGTTTGGAATGGCTTTACAGCAATATCAAAAAGTCCATCTTTTGAACACATTGCTCGAATATTTTCCGTCGTCGATTTTGTTCCTTTCATATATTTTTCAGCAATATAGCCTATGTTCCAAATTTTCAACAATGCTAAAAGCTACAGAGTGGGTGTTAGCAGAGGTCTGTTTCTTATTTACAAGTAGAGAACCTCGTTTTTCAAAAACCTGCTGGCATTTCAAAATGCCTTAATCCTGATATGGGTGTGTTCTCACCGAAAATTTATGCGCATACTTAAGGCGCCTGAGAAAACAAATGGAGTAAATTTGATCAAAGTCAGAAGGGACAGTGGCAAATGTTCCATGATTTCACATGGAATGGCGAAATACATTTTTGACAATATTAGGAGGAGGTTCTTTCCCTTCTCATCCCTCATGTGTAATGGAAAACCTCTGCCTTTCTCGCATTTTCTATTTTTGCTGTAAACATGAAAAAACCGGTGGATTTGGCGGGTGTGTCCTGTCTTTTTCTAGAATATCTCCCTTAAAAGTAGTATTACATTCACCAATCTCTGCTAATGTATTGAGGAGATATCTAGAAGTTATATTTAAAACTTGAACAAGATAGATTTTTTTTTAACTTTTTAAAAATGTGTTCAAAATTTTGAAGAATGTTAAAAAAAATTATAAAGTTTTGAAGTTTTATATTTTGACCCTGAGCTCTAAGAACTAGCAAATGAGTGTACACCGAGCTCAAGTAACTCATTTAGAAGCAGATAGAAGGAAGGACTTAGTCTTTTTAAATAGTACTTTAGAATCTTATAGTAATTCTTCTGTATGGTTAGGCTTAGCTCTGTGGACACGCATCACAGATACCGTCTCTAATTCTTTTGAAACTTTCTGTTGTTTTTTTTTTCATTTTTCTGGGAACGTGACTTAAAACTTAGAGCAAGTTGCTAACCAAATGTTAATAAACCACCGTTTGAATTGGAATCACTACAACTTCATGAATTAAATTCAGTTAACGATTTTGCAGAGTTCGACTTTCTTACGAGAGGGGAGGTATATGAGTTTCTTGATTTCATGTAATGAGATATCCAAAGGTCTGTCTCAATCCATTGCGCCTCGAGAACTGCAAGTACTCCTTCTCTGACGTCTTTATTTTACCTTTTGGATTATTGATTTCAAGAGTCAATATTTGTTGTCAGGATGCACAATTGAGAGCAAGCAGCCAGTGATTTGGATCACTTTGTGACGTTCCTTTCTGGTGTTCGCCACTGGATCACGGATTACTACGTCACGGTAGCTACCCAATCTCGCTGTGCGGCGGAGTTATGAGACTCACCTTAATGTATACTACACTTGGTTCTCAGGACGAAACGATTTGAACAAAAAATTAGCTTCTTAATATTTTACAAATTTAATAAAACATTTTACCTTTAAACAATCACTGCAAATTAATAACAATATTCACCAACACAATCACTTTTGAATTAAGTTGCTGCTTTTTCTTTAAAACAGCGTTTTTCACAAAATAGACGTCATCTTCCGCAACTCGACTTATTTTTTTCTCTTTTTGCACTGTTGTCCTCGCAACCGAATCAATAAAAGATTGGACAGTTCTAGACATCTTCACAAACCGGAAATGACTTCCGCTTCCGATATTGCGTGTAACAAATGTACAACAAAAATTACAAATTTAAGCCAATATCAAAATATCAAACAACGGTATTGAAACTAACAAATAAATCAAATGTGAAATTAACAGAAAACAAATAAAATATTTCATATGGTCAAAATAAACAAAGCGTATCAAGTTCTCCTCCCATACAAACAAAGAAAATTGAGGTAATGTTTATGTACGAAATTTTCTTTGCTACGGAAATTAGTCCCTTTTGATCTGGTGATGCCATCTTTGCAATAATTCCTGTGTTCTTTCGGGTGAACAATTAGTTTTCTTCAGGTTGGAAAAATTTTCCCTTCCTATTAATTTGTCCTTCCAAGGATCCAGCAAGTTAGCTGTGTTGTGCTTGACATCCTCGACTACATACGGGCCAACGAAGTATTCAAAGAACTTGGATATTTCTTTATCTTTAGCTGAACTTAACCGGTGGTCTCTTTTTAAAACCAGGTCTCCTTCTTTTAGTGTGAACGAATGGGGATTGATCCGTATGTTCTTTTTGTTCTTCTGTCGGCTGTTTCGATTTTCTGCGATGAATAATTTGGTTTCCCAGGCTAGAGTCTTCCACTCACTGTCTTCAGGCCAAACTAATTCCTGCAGTAAGTTAGCTGCTACAGGTCGATTATAAAATAACTCCACTGGGGCATAACCGGTACCCTCGGATATAGAATTATTGATGAGCCAACAGACAGTCCTCACTTGTTTGCACCAGGAGTCGTGTTTCCGATTGCAAAACGTCCTTAAAAGTCTTACAATTTCCTGATTGCTTCTCTCAATCGGATTGCTTGCTGGGTGATAAGGAGTGGTCCTGATGGGTCTAACAGAGTGATTTGCCATAAATTGTAGCCATTGCTTGGACAGAAATTGACTTCCCCTGTCGGACAGCACATACCTAGGTTTCGGATAATGGGTGAAGTATCCCTGCTCTAACTTCCTAATAATTTCACCAGTAGTGGCTGTTCGTAACGGATAGGCTGTTAAGTATCGGGTTCCTACATCAATCAAGGTCAGGATATAGTAGAACGATGAAGACTTAGGTAGTTTGCCAATGATGTCTATTGACAGAACTTTATGTGGTTTCTTTTGAGTCGTGGTCAATCTCTCTCTACATATCCCAAGCTTATCGGGCTTGTTCTTTGAACATATCAAGCACTCTTGAATATATCGTGAAATGTCAGACTTCATATTTTTCCAGAAGTACCTTTTTCTTACTCTCTGATAAGTTTTTGTAAACCCAAAATGGCCAGTGTTATCATGTTCAGCCTCCAACACTTTATCCTTTAAACTTTGCGGAACCACTATACAATGGAATTTCTTTTTACCTCTAGAATTCTTAAATAAAAGGTCTTCCCTCAAAAAATATTTAGTCCCTTCATCTCCATTATTTAACTTGTCTGATATATCTTTACACATTGGATCTTGACTTTGGGACTCCTTCCACAGTTGGATCTCCTGGTTAGGCATGAGAATTTTCTTAGCTGACCACACCTGTAGAATGGTAGGAGTGTTGCCTTCTGTCTCCAGAACCTCTTCAGCCACAGGATAACGACTTAGTACGTCAGCGATCTTATTACTCTTTCCTTCCACATGAATGATCTCATATTTATATTGTTGAAGTTTCAGAGCCCATCGCGTTAATCTGCCATTCCAGTTACGACTATTTTCTAACCATATTAGATTTTTATGATCAGTATAGATGAAAAATTTCTGACCATACAGATAAACTTTAAAATGGTCTATCGCAAATAACACAGCTAGACACTCTAGTTCTTGCACTGTATAATGCTTTTCATGGGGCTTTAATTTTCTGCTGGCATACTGAATAATGTGAATCTCAGTCAGATTTATTGGAGTTTCGTGGTTTCCTTGAAATAGAACCGATCCAAGTCCTAACGAAGAAGCATCACACATTATGCAAAACGTCTTAGAAAAATCGGGTTGCGCTAACGCAGGCAGTTGCACTAGTTCCTGTTTCAATCTTCTGAAACAGTTTTCTCTCGTGTTGGTCCATTCCCATTTAACGTTCTTTGACAACAATTGTTCTAAAGGGGCAGATTTTTGTGCCAAATTCTCTACAAAACGACGTCTCCAGTTAATCAGCCCGAGAAATTGTTGCAAATCCTTCTTGTTCCTGGGGCGTGGAAATTTCAAAATGGCTTCATTCTTCTTAGGATCAACCCTGATGTGTGTTCCGGATATAATATGGCCTAGATATTTAATTTCTTCCTTTCCGAATTCACACTTCTTAAGTTTCACTGTAAAACCTTCCTTCTGAAGAGTATCCAAGACGAATCATAAGTGTTGAAAATGTTTGTGAATCGTTTCATCAAATATCAAAAGATCATCTATATGAACTGTCAAGAATTTCTCAGTAGATGGATTAAACAAATTGTGCATGGAATACATAAATACAGCTACAGCATTGGTCAAACCGAAAGGCATTCTCGTAAAACACCAAGATCTTCGGTTGTATGTAAAGGCTGTGTATATTTGATGCTTCTTATTAATTGGAATTTGTAAATATCCTGAAGCAAGATCCAAACAGGAGAAATACTTCTTCCCTCTAAATTTCTGTAGAGCTTCCTGAATTTGAGGTACTGTACTCCTGGGAGCTTCAATTTGTTTATTTAGTTTTCTAAAATCAATGCAGGGTCTAACCGACCCGTCCGGTTTATCCACTACTAATAAGGGATTTAAATATGGTGAGTTGCAGGGTATAATAACTCCTCACTCTTGCCACTTCTATAATTCTTCTTCCAGCTTTTTTCTCTTGGACAACGGAACAGGATAAGGATTGGAGAAAACAGGTTCTTCACTGGTCAGATTTATTTCACAGATAGAATTCCTAGATAATCCTGGTTTGTCGGCGAATATTCTTCTATATTTCAACAATAAATTAAATAGCTGCTCCTTTTCCTCAACTCTCAAAACATTTGAAGCAAAGGCTTTATCTCTTATGTCTGATTCTGTTGCAGTCCACTCATCAGCGTTAGCTTCTTCCTCCGTTTTCGTACACTGTATTAAGGCTGTCTTCTCCCGCGACTCGCCCTTCTCTGAATCTCCAGCGTTAGGAAGTAAATGTTGCTCTACTGTGTGTCCGCCATTGATCAGATACAATTTTTCTGCGCCTGCATCCAGAGTGGCTTTGTATCTTCGAAGGAAAGGATAACCAAATAATAAGTCAGCTTCTAAGCACTTGACCACATATACCAAATCTTCAAATATAAAACCGCCAATTTCAAAATTTATTCGCCTACAACCAGCTATCCGTGATCTTTCTTTTCCAGCAAAATCTTTTAATATTACGCCTGGACACTTCTGCAATTTAAGACCAGGTAATCGCTCTCGTACTTGAAGCCAAATATTATAATTCATAAGGGTCCAGAGTGCATTTTATTTGGAATCCTAATACCTCGACTGAAATTTCAGGTTTCTTCACATTATCCCTATCTTCTTCCATTATCGTCTTTCTAATTTTTAAATAATTTAGAGGAGTGGCTTCGATATTCAAGTACAATACTTCTAACGGATCTTCTGTTAGGAATGGGTCTTCACTTTCGTCGCTTTCTTGTACTTGCATGCCCTTCATTGCAAGCGTAAGAGTACCGCTTACAACGGGCGCTGGCTAAATCCAGAACTTCATTGCAGTTAATTTCCCATGGCGACGCTGTAACTCTAAGATTACTGGAAGGTAGCTCTTCCGTCTGTATTGCACACTCTTTTCGTTCTGGAGCTCTTTGATCTCTTCTCCAACTATTTGTGTACGGCGTAGTCCTTCTATAAACTCTGTTACTTGTCCAGTTTCTATTCTTCCAACTTCCACCCGGGAATCGCTGTCCTTTTCTGGTGATTGGTTCCTTCCCATTTCCGCTCTCTGCGCTGCGGGATCCTCCAGGATTATTAGTAGAAGTTGTCATCTGTACTCTGCGAACTCGAGGTTGGTTAGGTCTCCTTTCTTCTGCTTTGTTATCGTCGCCTCTCCACCCATCTATCTGTTCTGAGGCTTCGTACTTCCCCAAGAAGTTGGTGAACTGGTCAAAGTTTCGAGGATCTCTTGTTAATACTAGCTGCCGTATTCTGTATGTGAGCTGATGAATAATTAAACTTAACACTTCTGTTTGGTCCACACGTTCGACCAAGTTACAGTATGACCCGTAGACGTCCCAACAATAATCCTCCATAGAAAGACCTGAGGATTTGGAATATCTTCTGTTTCTTAAAATCTGGATCTCTCTCTGCTTCGCTTCTGCAGAGGCATACTGTTTTTTAAACGCGGCACAAAATTGTTCAAAAGACTTCCACCTTCTCTCGTTGGCAATAAACCAGGCTTTAGCTTTCCCTTTCATTACAGAAGGAAGCACCTTTAATCTATAGTGCATAGGCATTCTCATTATGTCCATGGACGTTTTCAGTTCTTCCAAATAACGCTCCGCTGATATGAAATTTATTTCTCCGGTAAATTTGCTCAGAGAGTTAATATCCGACATTCTAAAAAAATGTCCAGTGTAAGATGGACTATGAGAGAAATCAGGAGATTTATCAATATCTTCTCTGGGTATCCCTTTTGTACTTTGGATACGTCTTCTCCTCTTACGGTTCCTTTTAGTCAACAATTCAGCAGAAGATACAGATTCTGTTGAAGATATACCGGAAATCAAAGGGTCATTATCATCTCTCACCCATCGAATATTGCTACGTCCCACCTACACACAATTGCCACACTCTAAACACTTCAATTAGGAGGACGGCAAAAGTCTACCCATATGCGCTAACTTTTTGTCAGCCGTAGAACATGGACTCAGAAATATCTCAGGACTTGCTGGGTGTAAGGAAAGACTATACCAGCTTAATATATATATTTATATATGTTTATTATAGTCTCAACACCAGGGTGTCCGTTTGCACACTTACACAAGTGTCTTTACCTGAAATCCTTACCACGCGCGTGCATTTACTTGTACCACGCACGTTCTTTTACCTGTACCACCTTTGGTCTCGAAGAGATAAGGGGGGCAGGGAACATCCAATTTATTCCTCGCTGTGAGGCGCCAGGGGGAGTATGGGGACCTAATTTTATTTAGGGCCTTGGTCGCCGCTGACGTCACGGGTTCCCCTGTAAAAGAGAGTAAGTTGTGCGTAGTACTCCAACCACAGCCGGGAATTGGCCGAAACCAATCGGTACTCCCGAATAACGGGCGCAGGGTAAAAGGATTAAAGGATGCCGCGACACTCCCGGCGTTAGCTGGGAATTGGCAAGCCAACCGGTGTCTCCTATGAAGGGACGGCAGGTTAGAAAGGAAGGTCCGGGTGCTCCCAGACAAGCCGGGCAGGTAGAACCTGGGCACCTATCAGCCTAAGCGAGCGGACCAGGTAGGTAGGTTGCTGCTAGGCTCTTCTTCTTCTTGCTTCTTTCTCCGTCCTTCCTTCTGGGATGGCTTCTAGTTCTCAGGCTGGGAGGCCAGTTAACCCTGGATGTTTGCCTGTTGACATCAGAGAGCCAACTGAGCTCCGGTTTTTTTTTTCTTTTTTGGATTTGACGTCAGGATTTGTGTATCCCAGCATATTGTTTATTTAACATTAACTGGAATCGACAATAATTTACAATACTGTTACAATAATTACTTTTCTTTACATCAATATTTTACAGAAACTAACGCAACTGTCGCGTTAGTACAATATACAATGTTCCCAGAAAATCCCAAAAATCTACTCACTACTACATATATATGAACATTCACAATCACAATCATTACATTAAATTGATTGTCATTTCATTTATCTGGTTTATATAAACAGTCATGGACGGGGAAGTGAAACCCTCTCTACTCTGGGTTTTATTTGACCTATAGCTTGCACTAATGGGTTTGGATGCATCGTAATCCGCCTCCACAGGTTATCCCGGGCAATATTTAGTAAATCTTCAATCCTGGGCTGGTCCATGTCTTCGTGGAGTTGTTGTATACGTGTCGCTAACGGGTAATGTCCAATGTATCTGAGTGCTCTGTTTTGTACATATTGCAATTTCTGTAAATGCGATTTAGCGGCCTGTAACCATGTAGGGCCGGCATATAATAATATAGGTCTAATCATCATTTGATACAGATGGAGTCTTGTTTCAATTGACAACGCTGGTGATCTTAGTAGAGGCATGAGGTATCCTGTTCTTTGTTTTGCCCTTCTTGCCACCTCATCTAGATGTGGGCCAAAAGTCAGTCTTGTATCAAGGCTTATTCCTAGGTACTTTATCTTATTGACCGTAGGGACTGGCGTCTGGAATATTTGGAGTTTGATTTTCTCCCTAGCTCCACTCGATGCAAAAACTATGGTGTTGCTTTTTGTTGGATTTATTTTTATTTTCCATTTCTGAGTCCATTTTATTAATTCTGGCACATACTTGTTAATTCGTTTTTCGCAAGTGGACAGTAATTTTGCATGTACTAACAATGCAGTATCATCTGCATATGTTGCTAGTAATCCTTCTTTCGGATATGGAATATCTGCCGTATATAATGAGTATAACGTAGGGGAAAGGACAGAGCCTTGAGGCACCCCTGCTTCAATAGATCTGGAAGTAGATTTCTGGCCTTGCACAGTTACTATAAACTTTCTGTTTTGCAGATAATTCATCATAACTTTTAAGTAGCACTGAGGTAGCGGAAGTTGTTGTAATTTGAGCATTAGTCCACCGTGCCATACTCTATCAAATGCTTGCTGAACGTCCACAAATAGACCAGCGACACGATGCTTTCTGTTGTTATGAACAGCAATATAGTCAACGACTCTGACAAGTTGTTCGGTAGTACCGTGATTTTTCCGAAAGCCAAATTGGTGGTTTGGTATTAGCTGATGTTCGTCTATAATAACTGTGAGACGCTGGCACAACACCCTTTCGAAAAGCTTACTAACATGAGATAATAGACTTATAGGTCTATAGTTTGTCTTCTCGTGCGGATTCTTTCCCATTTTTGGAATAGCTATGATCTTTGCCATTTTCCATTGTGTTGGAAAATAGCCCAGTCGTATAATGTTAGTAAAAAGTTTGGCAAGATACACAAACCCCTTTCTTGTGAGATTCTGAAGTGCCGCAGGTGGAATACCATCTAGGCCAGGTGCTGCTTTCGGTTTAAGCTTCTTTGTCAGCCTTTGGACTTCACGAGGTGTTACGTGTGGAGCATCAAGAATCGATGGAAGTTGTAGAAGTTGGTCGGATATATTTTGAACCTCTTGCTCTGTTTCTTGATCATTAAGTTCTGCATTAAGTTTGAAATGCGTTTGGAATTGGTCTGCAAGAGTTTCCGCTATTTCCTGAGGATTCACTATAGGTCCTTCTGGAGAATTTAAGGAATTCAACGTTGGCTTATCTCTTGCATTGAGAGTGCGCGCTAACTTCCAAAATTGCCTATCTTGTGGTTCCAGTTTTCGTAGACGTTCATCCCATTGGGAGGTCCGCTCTCTTACTAGGAAATTATGTAATTCTTTGGCAAGCAACCTCCATTCGTAAAGATGGTGGGGTGATTGAGTTCTATACCAGCGACGTCGGGCCCATCGTGTCAAACAAAGTAAAATTTCCAGTACTGGAGAAGTGTTTGGCGTAGGTAAAGTACACATGGTAATCGTTGTTCGGCTCCAAGATGTTTTAATAACCTCTGTAAAGTTGTTTACTGCTTCATCGATCTCCTCAGCCGTATTCATTGATTGATGGAGGTTCAGTCTCGTATGTGATTGCCGGCGAAAAGCATTCCAATCTGTTTTGGGTTCCTGTAGTGCCTGGAACCTATGATAGTAGATGCCCTGGGCAATAGCTGCGATAACAGGGAGATGATCCGAGGTAAGAGCGTCTTCAACATATGGTGCAGTACTAATGCCTACTCCTTTGTTCAAAAGTACGTCTAAGACATCAGGTGTTCCTCTACCCCTAGGGTAGAAAGTAGGGTCCAATGGAGCAGATATAGAAAATTCAGTATCTGGCAGCGCTTGCAGTAGAATATTTCCAGACGGGTTAGATATTCTGGAGTGCCATATAGGATGCTTGGCATTAAGATCGCCTCCAACAATAACGTTGGATCCCAGTGTGTCCAATTGTAGTACGTCTTGATAATCCAGCACTGTAGCTGGAGACCGATACGCTGCAACTAATATCAGATCTTCTGAAGTAGTATGCACCTTAATTGCAATTGCCTCAATTGATGTAAATGTGGGTAGTGCTATTCTTGCCGCGTTGATTCCTTGTCTTGTTAATATGAGAAGTCCGCCTTTTCTTTGTTGGAGTCGGTCTTCACGGAAAATTCTATAACGAGAGATGGTCCATTTCATATGTGGTTTGAGGTGAGTTTCGTTAATTAGTGCAATATCTATATTTTTATTGCAAAGTAGATGAGTGAGTTCAGGTGTCTGATTTGCTATGCCATCGGCATTGTATATCAGCAAATTGATATGTTGAAGCAAATTATGTCGACTAAAAACAGCCATCAGATTGCATTTCCATCAGTATTTGTATTATGATTGGTATTATAGACATTCCCGAGGTTGCTTGGGAGATCTTTTGTAGTCCTCGGGATACATGTTGCCATATCTTGGTAAAGTTCCATGTATTAGCCAGATCCAGGAGTATTTGAAGACCTTGGCCAGCTTGCCCAGTATTTGTTGTAGGTTGGTGACGTTGTCCCATTCGTGACTGTGGGTCAGCTCTGTATGCATAAGATGTATAACGTGCTGCTTCAGTGGGCCTGATAGATGTTGAAGCTGGAGCTGGAGCTGAAGCTGCTGGAGCTGTAGTGCTGGTTCTGACAGGTTGTCTGGCAGTTATCATCTGAGGTTTTCTCTGTTGTTGATCTATTACAGTGAAGATCCGACAGCCTCTAAAGTTTGCGGGATGTTCTCCCCCACAGTTCGCACACGTGGGGGGATCATCCCTCTTCTTCTGACATTTATATGCTTCATGTGGTTTACCACATTTAACACAGCGTGGTATGGTAAAACATTGTTGCTGGGTGTGGCCTAGACGTTGGCATTTATGGCATTGTATGACTGTTGGGGGCAGATATTCTACGACCTCAATCCTATAGATGTTAATACTTTCCAAATCGTAGATCGTTGATGCTGCTGGTGATCTCTTGAGAGTAATCAGGAATAGCGGTATGTTCTTCCTTCCGGGACCTTTTGGGTTACGCTGGCTCATTTGGTGAACCGTCATAACTTCAAATCCATAATCAATGGAGCTCCGGTCTCGCTGCGCTGGGTTTTATACTCGCGGTGGCGCATGGGTGGTGAAAATTTTAACTACAAGTACGCGTTGCTAACTCATTTTTTTTTACATATTGCAAACTTCGTACTGAGGAATATCAAGGTTTTGACATTGAGAAATCACTAGTGGGAAAATCACTAGATGCACGTGACAATATAAACTAAAACTGTGTGCATTCAGACAATACAATTAATAATGAGCCTCGCAGGACTCTGCTATTCTAAACAACACGTTGAACAATGTAAATGACAATAATTGATAACATTAAAAAGAATATAGCGACCACGCAGGGTCTAATAATGAGTGAAGCTAGTAAACGTAGAGGTGGAACCGTTAACGTTTACATTTAAACTAAAAGCGTACGCCTCGCAGGGACATTCCGCTTAACTCTTTCATCAGATTAAAAAGAATATAGTGACCACGCAAGGTCTAATAATAATAATTAAATGGCGACCAAGCAGGGTCGTTACAATATTTTCCACAGATCTGTCAGTATTTCCAGCAGTCATTCCTGGCTTTCCTTGCACAGATTCTAAATGTAATCTCTCCAACTTCCCTAAAAGGAATTCCTCCATAAAATAGAACTTCTGGTTAATTTCTTTATTCATCTTCTCACTGTCCTGCATACACAAATTCCTTGAAGTACTTTGCTGATCCACGACGGATTCTATCCTTGCCCTTACGGTGTCCAATTCATTCATTACTTTTCGTCTGTCTACTTCCCAGACTTCTTCTATCTTATTTAGAGCATCTCTCCCTTCATCAATTTGTTTTAACAAATCACATCGCACAGCTTCCAATTCTTGTTTGTTTTCTTGTCTTCTGTCTTCTATTACTTTCATCATTTCATTTTTATCATCTTTCCGCTCATCCTCAATCTTCTTCATCAATTCTTCTCGGTCTGCTTTCATTCTCGTCATCATTTCCTCCTTATCATTCCTAAATACCTCCTCTAAGTTCCTGAAAGCTACTTTAGTTTCGTTTCTTCCGTCTTCAATAATCTTCATCAGTTCCTTTTTATCCTCTTTCCGTCCTTCTTCTATCATGTTCTTCAATTCATTCTTATCTTCAAGCCTTCCTTCTTCCATTTTCTCAAACCTCTTTATCATTTCATTCTGATCTTCTTTCCTTCCTTCTTCAATGATCTTCTTCAATTCATCCTTATCTTCTTTCCTTCCTTCTTCAATGATCTTCCTCAATTCATTCTTATCTTCTAGCCTTCCTTCTTCCATTTTCTCAAACCTCTTTATCATTTCATTCTGATCTTCTTTCCTTCCTTCTTCAATGATCTTCCTCAATTCATCCTTATCTTCTAGCCTTCCTTCTTCCATTTTCTCAAACCTCTTTATCATTTCATTCTGATCTTCTTTCCTTCCTTCTTCAATTCTTTTTAACCAGCCACAAAGTACCTCCATATTTAAAGTAGCACTATGCGATTTGCAATTTTTACAAACTAAGTCACCATCAGGAAGGAATTCTCTGGATATTGGCAAATTTGCACACCCTAAATGGAAATACGCCTCGCATTTCCTGCACTGAAATATTTCGTCCAAGGGCTTATCTTTATCATCACAACAACTCAATTTATCCATTTTCTTCTTGCTCTGGCTTCTCAAAATTCTCCTACTCATACCTTGATATCTCTGGAAAATCGATCACATGACTTACATCTATGTGTTATCAGACTTTGTAACGCTCGACAATTTCCTCATGACTTCACACGGCACAAAACACACGTTTTTTTTTCACACGATATTACAGTTACAATTTATCCTTTTACATCATCGATGCCTTCACGTTGAGCGCCAAATTTACCTGTGACGTTCCTTTCTGGTGTTCGCCACTGGATCACGGATTACTACGTCACGGTAGCTACCCAATCTCGCTGTGCGGCGGAGTTATGAGACTCACCTTAATGTATACTACACTTGGTTCTCAGGACGAAACGATTTGAACAAAAAATTAGCTTCTTAATATTTTACAAATTTAATAAAACATTTTACCTTTAAACAATCACTGCAAATTAATAACAATATTCACCAACACAATCACTTTTGAATTAAGTTGCTGCTTTTTCTTTAAAACAGCGTTTTTCACAAAATAGACGTCATCTTCCGCAACTCGACTTATTTTTTTCTCTTTTTGCACTGTTGTCCTCGCAACCGAATCAATAAAAGATTGGACAGTTCTAGACATCTTCACAAACCGGAAATGACTTCCGCTTCCGATATTGCATGTAACAAATGTACAACAAAAATTACAAATTTAAGCCAATATCAAAATATCAAACAACGGTATTGAAACTAACAAATAAATCAAATGTGAAATTAACAGAAAACAAATAAAATATTTCATATGGTCAAAATAAACAAAGCGTATCAACTTGGACTTCGCGAATTTGATCCTTCCATTCATCTAAATGTCCTTTAGCTTCCCCGATGGCGCAGTGGTAGCGTCGTCGCATTGTAATTGTCGTCCCAGGTTCGATGCCCGGTGGAGGCATATGTTGGTTCAGATCCCACTTTAAACTGTAGGTCCAGTTCCGATTAGCCTTACCGTGCATAAAGTGGACTTAAAACACCAACTCAACCAATCTAAATGTCCTTTATTGGTATATCTAAAGTATGAGTGATGCGTTGTTTCTTTTGCAATTTAAATATTCAGATAGTTCGGAAACCGGTCTTTGTGAGAAACCATACAAATTACAACATGATTTAAAAAATAAGCCGTGTGCAGGAAAATAGTAAGTCCTTAAAGACGCAAACCATCTTCTGAAAATAATTTATTTACATATATTTTTATAACCCATAAAATTGTTGTAAACATGCCTCTTCTTCTACAACAAGATACAGGAACTTTTTTTTTTTATCAAACTATATATTTTATAATTTTCCACAATTCATAAATATACAACGCATGAATATTGCTCCCCAATTAGAGCCTACTATACACTAATAAACAAAAAAATGTGTTTAAGACTCTCCTTTTAAAACAATTTTCATACTTTTGACCTATGTCCTGTTGCTTCTCCCTTTTTTGTGCTTCATTTTCAGTGACCACAGCTGAGTAATGTCCCAGCAAACACGACCGACTTCACATACTTTGAAAGATCAAAATGTGTTAGGGTGGACAATATCTATCGCCATGATTTTAACTTTGAAATAACACTGTCTAAAAGTTTTAAATGAACCGTATGAATTGACCGTGTAGGAGCAAATAACATTTTACACCTAAAAGGTACCACAACGCCGTTGGGGTGTGTTCTGGCTGAAAACAAAATCACTGGTTGTGAATGTTATACGATCTTGGGCAGCCGGCCCCCGTGGCAGAGTGGTTATCACATCGCGCTACGACGCCAGGGGTCCGGGGTTCGAATCCTGGCTGGGCATGGATGTTTGTAAGTGTCCATTCATCAATGTCATCATATCATCACTCATCCCCATCTTCGCAAATTAGCCATAAGTGGCACAAAAGGCGAAGTAAAATAAAGCAAATCAATCAACCAAGATGGGCAGAGCACCATTAACCCGTCTGAACGTAGGCGAGATGGAATTTCATGTAGAGGAAATAAAGAAATAGAGAATAGATGCAAAGTGTCAGGAATCTGTCAAGCAAACGAACGGAAATATGTTCTCTCCGCAAGTATTCACTCGAGAGGGCTCGACCAACGAGCGCGTGAGAGGAGAAGTGAGTGCATGGAGGGGAAAACACGGCTGCAGCTACCATCTGTTTGCAGCAGCGCATATTGCTTTGCTCCGCCCACTCGCTTTCTCCCCTTCTCTAATATTATGCGCAGCGTTGTATCACAAGCTCCTGGGACGGAGTATGGATGGCTGACGAATGCTTTCTCGTGAATTATAAATTGTCGAATAGCAGCAGAGATCACACTTTTCAGGGCTACATATGTTCCATACGCTGTCTAATGCCAGTCCTGGGTTTGAGGGAATAATAGAAGCTACGGTATGGATCGGTTACACAAGAATGCACAAATGTATAGATCGATCACAAGGGAAAAAACCTTGGGACGAAAAGTACCCGAGCAGCTTTCCCTTCTTCCCTCCACCTCGGGCCATAAGGAAGCATGGTCCACTCTCCCCCTCCTCTACTCGCGGGGGTACGGTGCACAGGAGTCGCGGGTCTGCGCAGGTTGTTTTGCTCGTGGTTCCTCTATAGTCACCGACAATAATAAAGGGACATCTAGATCCTGAAAATACTCGCTTCTTTGCAAGCTGCCTAACGCTAGGGCAGTGTTAGAAGTTACATTGAAAATTTGCTATTAAAATCCACTTAGCGCCGTAGAGTTAGGCAACACATATAACGCCTTGCAGGGAAGCTAGTATTTCAGGATGTAAAGTCCCATTTTTATTGTCGGTGACTGTACGTGCAGCATACTAAACCACTTCCATGAAACATTGGCACAACAAGCTTTCTTAACAAGACATCACATAGGTTAAACTGGAAACAGGCAACAGCGTGTGCGTAAGCGCTGCTTCTGTGCTTCCCATTCGCTCTCGGTTCACCACGTGGCATTTTCATCGTTCCCGATTGGTGCAGGAACTGTCGAGCGATCGCTAGCACGGGAAATGTAACAGATTGGGCCAAACGTGGATAATGTCGGTATTAGGACTTTCCTCACGCTCAGTTTATCTTCGAAATTTCTAGCTTAAGGTGAATGTGATAGAAAGGAATTTCATTATACGTTTATTTGCTGCTTTAATTCGCCGACCTCCGTGGCGGAATGGTTAGTAGCACAGCGCGGTACCAGGTTCGAATTCTGATCTGGGTATATGTGTTTCTTGAGTGCGTCCCTTCATCAATTTCTTCAAATCATAACTGAAGCGCTCAGAATAATAACGGCAGATCCCAACCAAAGTTCATTTTGAGAAAAATGACATTATCTGTTTTATTTCAAAACTCAGGAGACTTTTAACATTATGACGTAATTTTTTAAGGTTCTTTCAAATATGGTTTTTCAAGTTTTTTTGCAAATTCTTGACCCATTGTGGTTAATAGTTGCACAGATTTTGTGCTGTTTACTAGGAAAATATATACACAAGTGAAAAATGGGGTAAAACTTATGTTCAAGAAAGAACCCAACCGAACACCATGCACCTCATGTCCCTACCGTACGTAGGATTTTCTTTATTCGGAGGAAGCTGGAATTTCATTTCACCGTAACATGATACTTATTGGTAAACTTGCGCCTACTTTCGTCTCTGATTATTCTGTCCATTTTGTATGCCTTTCGAGGTTAATTTTTCTCGATTAAATCAAACATAGGCATTCTGCTTATTATAATCACCAAGGCCATAAAACTCTAAAAACAATGTGTCACTTCACATCGCCAGAGAAACGTTGAAACACGCTAGTTGAATCAGGAAAGTTGCAGCACTTCTCTAATGTTCAGTGGTGTAATCGTAGTTTGCTCTGAAATCGGCCAAAATCAGTAAAACATACGTCGAATTGCATGTAAACAAGCAATGTAAAACATAACCTCACTAGGTAACGTAATGTTTAAACCACTTACCTCGCACAGTCCTGACTGAGTG
Source organism: Lepisma saccharinum (assembly GCF_977018435.1). Taxonomy (NCBI): domain Eukaryota; kingdom Metazoa; phylum Arthropoda; class Insecta; order Zygentoma; family Lepismatidae; genus Lepisma; species Lepisma saccharinum. Next base: position 33,348,598 of record NC_139239.1, on the reverse strand, counting down.
TGTTGTTGTGTCAGAATCTCCGAAAAAGAAGGTAACGACGTACGGTAATACCAAATCTGTTAAGGAATGCCTTCTGACACAGTGATATGTAATATACACCTTTGCCATATTGTCTACAACGCCACCGAACTCGTAGCGGACATAAACAAAAGCACACACAGTTGGGATATGTAATTTTTTCACTGATAATATTTTCATTTTCCTTACGGACGAATTTTAAAGGTGGAACATGAGAGTTTTGGCATATCCCAATTCTTTTGATACTTCAGCATATGAAAGGTAGGTGGCAGCAGTACACCGTCATACTTGTATCTCAAAATTCGAGGTCGGTTGGGATCTGCCGTTATTATACTGAGCGCCTCAACTCATCGTCATCGTTGCAATTAACCAAAAAGTTCCAAAAGCGAAGCACTAAATAACAAAAATCAAATAATTTATTTTCACATATCTTTTCCTTCATCCACCATTTACCTTCACCACCATGACGGGAGGAAAAAGTTCCTCAATTAGTGGCTGCGAGCTGCAAAATTAGTATCGCCAGTGGCGTGCCCATGATTTTCGATAGGGGATGTTACGTATTCTATTTTTTATGAATACAGAGCCAAAGGAGTGGGCTATAATTCCCACCACCACCTCGGGTGCGCCACTATCACAGTAGTATATTTTTAAATTATGTTTTATAACGTAAAACCTTTACACATACCTACACATGTGGACAGCACACAATGCCACTACGAATAAGTGGAATTTGTACACCAGTTTATATAGGCCTACAACGGGTTCCAGATTTCAAACCCTCCCGGAGCCCCAAATATCTTTAGCACCTCTGTTGGACACCGATACAAAATTGCCGAACATTTAGAAGAAATAAACAAGTTCATATTCAAGAAGAATTACCCCATATTTTCACCTGAAATCAATAACAAAGTCACTTCTAGATAAGGCATTTGCTTAAATATGCTTGGAAAACACATGTACGTTAGGTCCACTATGTACACAATTATGGTATTTTAGAATTACAAATCTGAATTACATATATTGTCATTTGACATTTTTTGTTCGTATCAATGTTATATCACTAGCCTACACTTTTTTTGATGATCTTACATAAATCGACGGTGTTGATTAAAAATATGAACCTAAGTTTTTGCATCACATTATGTTTATTAGCAGTGCGACAGAAAATTTTAAAAATGCATTATAAATATATGGTAAATTTGTAATTGTGGTGAATGCTAAATTTTGGGCCTTCTAAGAAAAAGTTGTTTTCATTTAAAAAATGCAATTCTATTTTCTCCATAAATTATCATAATATGAAACTAACTACTAGAAGGGGAGGGTCCATCATAACCCCAGTAGCAGGGCAGAATGGACCATTTTAATTAGTTATAATTTTGGTTTTTTTACGTTATGTATCCTGATGGTCATTTCTGTGCAAGTTCTCTTATTATACTAATAAATGTAGCTTTTTTCACTGTGTGTCGTTTTTACAGCCTTTGTAATATTAAATGTTTCGGTCTGATCCTAATTCCCTTTCTTATATGGTATGATGTGATTTCCTTCTGTATTATTATGAATATATTATGGATATTGTGATTGTTGTTCACCGAGAGTACTGTCATGAAGGAAATATAATTTTGCCTCAGTGTTACAGTGCAGAAGTCTGAGGTGTATAATTCGAGAGTACTTAGACACAAGCACGCGCACACACATACACACATATACACGCTGATGTGATGGCAGGAAATATTTTGCATAGCCGATTATAAAGTTACTGTACATTTCAGTGATAACGTGGCGCAACACATTTCTTTTGTTGGTGATGTGAAACTGAGCTAACAGTAGATAAAACACATTCGGTATCGGTGTTTTTGCCAGTCTGCGTGGGATGACATTTGAACAGGTGAGGATGGACTTCACCCAGTAGATGGATTGGTCGTGCCTGACCACGACCTTGCCCCCCCCCCCCCCCCCCCCCCGGTTAGCGGATCTGACTCCCTTAAACTCTCTTGTCTGAAGGTGAAAATTCACATCACACAACTGATGAATTGAAATAACAGCAACAGTTGCTGAGACGATACCGCTATGTTGGAGATGGTGTTTCGGATCACCGTGGATCGCTGGCAGCTGTATCTATACTTTCGGGGTGATCCGATCAAATGTGTTATACTGATTCTGTGTCCTATTGTGATATGTGTTTCAGTACATATTGTGTGTTGTGTGATGAAACCTGCTAATGCAGAAATGCATAATGACTTTATAATCACACTGTATTTTCAAATTAACAAGATAAATTAGCAACAGTTATCGAAGTAGCTTAATAGAAATCCATGCTGGACAGTGTTATTGATATTTCCCGAATTATAAAAGTCTCGGCTTGTATAAGAAAGTCACTGAAGATTATGTTTCAAAGATGATAAACTGAAATTCATACACATTTAACAAAAAAATATTAATAATCAGTATAAACGAAGGAACATTATGAAATGCAAAATAGCACCTTATGCACAAAAGAAGAGTTTATGCATGTCTCACAGAATTAACAACAATAATTATGTTTAAACAAAATTTTGTCCGCTGGATTTATCATACACTGTTGGTTGTGGATAAATATTTTCTGTGTTCGTTATAGTTTCCATAACAAACAGTTCCTGACGTCTGGTTTCCTGTTGCGCAATTTCTTGGTACAAACTCAGAATGCAGATCCATAAATACAGGGAAAAGCCTGCAAAGAAATTTATATATTAGATAAAAAATAAAAGAAGAGCTCAATAAATGCTACTGGTAGCTTGTTGTGAGGAGGATTTAATTTATTTAAAATAATCTTTACATTGATATTCTGTGAGTATCATTGCTTCATACCACATACACAAATTACAAAGTACACGTCGTAGAAATCTTGTATATTTCTACTATAGACGTGAAATAACAACAATACAAATCATCATTACATTCAAAGATCACAATTTATTTTATAATTTATGAAAGAACGGTGTATTCTATGTTAGAAGACTTAAATGCCCACTTTGAGCAATTCGGGATGAAAATAAATGTGTGCAAGACAAAGGCAATGTTGATTTGGAAGAAACCAAGGAAAATTAACGTGAGAATTCAAGGTCAAAGTATTGATGTATCATAAGCAGTGACGTGAGCTGCTGTCAAAGTGAGACTAGCAATAGCAAAAGAAGCCTCTACTAGAAGAAACAACAAGGAGAGAGACTAATGAAGTGTATTGTGTGGAGTGTAGCGTCCTATGGAGCAGAAACAAAATGAGGAAAAGCGACTAAAAGCTTTAGAAATGTGGCTATGGCGAAGAATTCAGCATGCGAAATGGACGAAGTAAGAAATAACGCTGTCTGTGTGGGACAGAGTTGATGAAGAAGAGCAATGATCAAGGAAAGAAGAAATAATTTGCTTGCTAAAAGACGCACTGGAATGAATGGTTATGACGAAAGGGTCCGGGGAAGTAGTGGATCCTACGCTGACGTGAAGCGTAAAGCCCAAGATGAGAAAGAGTGGAGGATGCTCTGCAAAACTTACCTATGAAGACAGAGAACGATGAATGAACAAAAAATGTTCCTAACCTGATCGTAACGTTTCAACCTTCTAGCAAGGTCTTCTTCAGACTCTGTACCATGTACAAATGAAACAAGGTACAAAACAGGACGATATATATACACAAAAATTACTCCCCTCCAGACGCAAGACTATTAGAAAGTTGTTTTCCTGGAACATTCCAGCAGCTGACCTTGCCGAGTCTGAAGAAGACCTTGCTAGAAGGTTGAAACGTTACGTTTAGTTTATGTTTTATAACAAAATAAATTTCTGCCTTGGTCAGCATATTGAGTTTTTCATATCATGGAAACAAGGCTTAATGGTGTTACTAACCTGATATGATGTTACCTTTTGCAAACACTTACGTTTGGTTTATTTTGAGTCGTCTTTGTGCGCAGACAGGCTCAGAACTACTGAGCAATGTGCCTGCATCGGCGATCGAACCGGGGACCTCTTCATTAAAAGGCAACAGCGTTTCCATTACGTCATTGAGGAGGCTATACCTTTGGTAATAAAACTGTAAACACTATTAAAATGTCAAGAGTTGGAAATGGAGATACTTACAAACAACAATGAGAATTACAACTCCAAGTTTGATGCTCACTGATGCTACTGCATAAATTCCTCTCGCGGAAGAAACAATGCCAAGTATTTTCATATTCAGCCAAGAGAGAAGCATGTAACGATTTCCCTGAATGAAAAATAACATAAAGTTATTAAGAGTATTACAAAAGTGAACATTTTGTAAGAATCCTTTGACGTATCTTCTTACACTCACTTTTACACCCATTTGGAATTACGTTTAATATATATAACCCTCTGCCCACAAATGTACTAAATGTGCTGGTAACACTGCAACTGATGCCATGCCTGGATTTGATTGGCTGTAATGCTCAGAGCCGCCAGGAGAAAAACGAGAACGTTTGTCTTGAGGCAACGGTCACGGGGGAAAGAGCAGTGTAGCTCTGACTGTAAACGTGTATGGTAAGTGTGGCGATATGATGGGGAATTTACGTAGTGTGGTTCCTTTAAAATTCTATAGTTTATTTGTTCATTTCTTTACCTTATATTAGGTTTTTGTTATTCTAACTTCTAATTAAATTAATATTAGTTTGGTGTTGAGGAACCTATTCTTAAAATTCTCGGTCGTATGGCCGCATTCACTATACACGCATTGGCCCCTAATTATTTATCAGTTTAAGTTGCATATCATACAATTGTCTGATTAAGAATATATAAAGAAAGGGAATATATTTACTTTTTGATTGTTACCATTCTATAAAAGTACCTTTGCACTGTTAAAATAAAAAGGAAAAGATCTAAGTTTCTGGTTATGAATTCGTAACTAATTTCCTAGAATAATGGACTCTGATAACAGCTTGCTTTCACTGTCCCTCTGTATGGTAGATCCTGCTTTATGCAGTTGAGGTTGAGCGTGTTGAATATGAGTAAATGGGCCTTTTTTACAGCTAAGTTGCATATAATACAAAAATGACTGTAAATTTGGAAAAACTACCCAAAGAAAGACATGGGGCCTTCATCGACTGTGTTTTAGAATGTAGACGCCATAATATTGTGGAACAACTTTCTGTAGCCTTTTTAAACCTATTTTTGACGTTTAAGTTCTGGAGCTGTTTTCATATATTTTTGATAATTGACTAATATATTTGAGTGATTTGGAGACGTATTTTTTATAATTGACTAGTGTTGATATCTTTGAGAGATTTGGGGGAAATATATATAAGTTTATCCATTAATTCTGGTGTAATCTAGTTGAAAAGATTGCCAACCCTTTCTTCATATAAATTAATATCAACACTTATCCTCTCTTGTTGTATAAACACTTGTTCAAGATTATAACATTGGTGCAAACTCAACAACAAGAGACGGTACGCAGATGACAGGCCACTTAATAGCGAGAGCTGGGCCAGGACAAACCTTTTGGCTTATAGCCTCTCATCCCATTTTAGGGGTGACGTCCTAATTGCGAACACTTGCTGCCTGAACAGGAATAAAACCATATTACCTGGAAAACCTGTATCCTAATTCCGAACACATTGTTTCTGCCTTTGGACCTACAACTTCTTTTAACGAATTTTTGAAAGGGACTCAGTTCCACACTTGAGGCAGGTGAGTGCCTTGTCTGTCACAGTTGGAACATAGAATATTCTACATGATTAAAGTTTATATAATTTAATAATAAAAGTGTGGCCTATTTTTTATACGACTACGTACTGCACAGTTCTTAGCTGAAAAAATTATTAACTCTACCTAGATTTCAAATTCGAATTCGAAAACATGTGACACTGTTCTTTAAAAAATTAGGAATATCACCAATATCCTTACACTTCTTAGTGATCCTCGCCATCCTTTGCTCCAAAAAAAATAAAACCGCTTTTTTTCTTCCGCTTTACACATTTCAGATTAATTTCCGTACTTAGAAATTCTATTTCATTACACTTTTCTGCCTCAGCCTTTCTAGCTTAACGTTGATTTTGTGGTTCCATCCCTCCACTATATTAGTTGTCCGGTGCCTCCTGTTTAAGTAGTTCCACGTCTCTTTTGGCACAAAGGGGTTTTCAAGACATTAATACACGAATGAAAGTCAGATTACGTCGACAGACTGAAAGGGTGAAATGACCTTGGAGGGATTTACAAAGTAGAAAACCATGATGAGTTAATCAGTACTCCCGTTTCGCCGAATGCCTCAGAGACAAATACAGTCATGGACATAAGTATTCATACAAAGACATTGTCTGAATGAAACATGTTTTATACAAAGAAGACCGTAAAGGCAAGTCAAGTCTGTAGCACATATGCTCCATTGGAATGGCAAGAATAGAAACGCAAAGCAATTGTGTGCATACAATTGAAATTGTCGTGAGAAATGTGGATAATCCTTAGATAAACTGCTTTCTGGGTGGTCATAAGTATTCATACGCCAGGTTATAAACCCCCAAAAAAGTTCGTGAAACAACCGTTTCCATCATTCAGTCCCAGATATGTGTTTACTGCACTTGCACCTGTGTAAGGAAGTGATTGGTTTGGTGTTGGCGTGCTGCAGGAAGTCAAATGGGCCGCAAAGGGAAGGAAACCACGATCGAAGAGAGGAGAATTATGATATAATTATACCACAATAAGAAATCATATTCTGAAATCGCAGACATAGTTGGGAGAAGTCGTGCGACTGTGCAAAGTGTCATCAAACGATATAAAGACACTAAAATGCTGGTAAATATGGAAAGGGTTGGGCATCCTCAGAAACTTACTTCGAGAGAGAAACAAGGACTGTTGAGAATGATGAAGAAAAACCCAAAATTAACATCGTCAGCAGTGTTGGCACATGTTCACGAACACTTGGGAAAACAAGTGTCCTCAAGAAGTATTAGAAGACTTTTCAACCGAGCAGGGTACAGAGCTAGGGTACCTAGAAGGAAGCCATACCTCAGTAAGAAGAACAAGAAGGCCAGATTAACATTTACAAAGGAGTATGTGAGTAAAGGTTTGGACTTCTGGGATAAAGTGTTGTTTACGGACGAGAGTATATTTAATATTATCCATAGTGATGGTAGCATTTTGGTGTGGAGAAAGCCCAATACTGAGCTTGAGTCTCGAAATCTCTTGGCCACAGTTAAACATGGAGGTGGTGGCGTTATAGTCTGGGGCTGTATGTCAGCCTGAGGTGTTGGAGAACTCGTCTTTATTGAGGGAACTATGGATAGATTTGTCTATTTGGATATTCTGAAGAACAATTTGCAGCAGAGTATCGATCATTTGGGTCTTGGGAATGATTTTTACTTCCAGCAGGACAACGACCCTAAACATACAGCTGAGATTGTCCGCCTTTGGTTGTTATATAATACTCCCCACACACTCAAAACTCCACCTTAGTCCCCCAACCTTAACCCCATTGAACATCTTTGGAGCCATTTGGAAACCAGACTCCGAAAACATGACATAACAAGCAAGAATAGACTGAAAGAGGTCATTTTGCATGAGTGGCACAATATTACATCTGGAATAACCACGCCTCTTGTTCATTCTATGCAAAAGAGACTGACAGCTGTTCTCCGTAACAGAGGAATGCATACTAAATTATGACGACATGGTATTTGTTTCTTTCTTTTCTTCAAAGTGAACTTTTATGTTGGTGTATGAATACTTTTGTCCAGCCAAAGAAGCGGGTATTGAGAATGGTTTGTATTTTATTTGTCTTCAAGCAGCATCTGTTATTTATTTTTGTTGTCAATATATCGTTTGGTGCATACATGGTAAAGCATTAACAGTTTTGACTTCCTTATTGTTTTCCTAGCTGCTGCAATTCGTCCTTTCTTCCTTTCAGTTCCACTGTATGATTACTTTTGTCCATCACTGTATCTCATCTAAGGAAAACTTTCGGCAAATGGGAATTCCGTTTCGCCGAATATTTTGAATGGATGGAATTTTCCCTCCGCTGGGAAATTTCAGGAACTTGGGTGAAAGATAATTTCAGCGAGTTCAGAAACTAATTGTACAATTCTGTTCACATATAGTACGTAGCATACTCGTTTGATGTGAAGTCCAGCGTCGGAGATCGAGTGGGGCAGTACACTCGAAGTAAATGTTCGAAAAGCAGCACCCTCAGTGTTGCTTACTAGTAAATTTGTCCACATCACGCAAGAAATGTTGTGAATTTATAAGACAAAGGAATCTTATACGTAGTTCTTCATCCTATTATTAGCCCCCTATTTTGTAAACAGTTCTTGATTAATTCTAAGTAGATGTTTAATAATGTAGATGATGGGATAGGCAGCATCATTGTCGTACTTCTCTCCCAATTTCACTTCCCTCTCTCATTTCTTCTCCTACTCCTCCTCGAGGTATCTTTCGCCATATAACTTCTCAAATAAATATCCTGTTTGCTTTTTAAAAGAATTGCTGAAGTGTATTTTGGCCGCGAACAACTATAATTTCCCTTCAAAATATTCGGCGTAACGGGAATTCCCTTTTCGCCGAATATTTTTCTCATCTGGGAAATCTTATATAATGTGCCTCTGGGCCATTCGGCAAAAGGGAATTCGGCGAAACGGGAAGACACAAGCCACCCGAGCTGTCTCTCTGGGTCACTGGCCTTATTTTTTATAACAGGTTTTTCAGTTTCATGTGGTCGCAATTAGGACATGGAATTAGGTACTTCTCATTTTTATGTGTTCGCAATTGGGACAGTTTAGGCATTATTCGCAATTAGAACACAGCCCATTTCAGGTTTCTCATGTTGACATCACGACTTTCAAAAATTTAGCTTCCGTTAAAGTGGACTAAAATTGGGCCTAGCACCATATTTTGTGAACAATACATAGGATACGTTTGTGCATACTTCTGTGTTAACCCTGGGCAGTCATCCCACCACCTCTAGTTTTTCGAAGTTTCAACTGAAAATTTTCATTAAAAACTGAAAATAAATTACATTGTTCTCTAGAGTGGTTCCAATATTTCTGTTTACTTTTATTCATAAAAACAAACGTAACGTGGAGGCAAAATTCACTTGGTGAGCCTATCAGGTACCCCTTTGGATGCGTGCTATTCTTGACACTCGTGCCAGTGACTGTGTAATTGGTTGTTGAGAATGGAAATTTTTGTTATTATTAGAGGAAGTGTACCAAATGCGGGCCCCGTCTTTAAAGCGGGCCCCCTGCATTTCTGCTCCGGATGGTGCTGTAGCCTGGCGGAAGCAGGTAGTTTACGTTATTGTCGCATGCAGTACTTGCGCCCATGTTGATTACTACGTGTGTTGTTCTCCAATTACCTCCTGATTGATTTTGTGCAAGTAGAAAGTTTTATTACTCTCACGTTCAATTGCTGTAATTCTGTAATTTGAGAAGTAAATGCGTCAACTCTTCTACATGCATAATCTTAAATATAGGAGCTATCTTTGTATGTAATTGGTAAGCCATTGACAAGAATGCGAGAGAAATAATTAGCAAGAAAAAAAACGAGCACTTGTGGTCCTAAAGTGGGCCCCCACGTCATTCCTAAAATGGGCCCCCTGCGTTGTGGTTAAACCAGCACAGAATGTGTTTTCGCCCAAATTCTAATCATGGAATTCTGGTACAAGTTCCAAGGGAATAGATATGGCGAAAACAGGGACGAAAATGAGAACGGGAAATCAAGATAACATTGGCCACATAGATGCCATACGAATTAAAACGGTGGATTTGAAAAAAAAAGCTAATGTTCTTGCATTATTTTGTGTCCTCAACATTCAGAAAACATTTTATATTATTCCACAGTCTTCCATGCATTGTACTTCAGCTTATATCACTATAATTTTATGCTGTTTTACATTGTACTAAATTTAAGGGGGATCACTATAGGAACGGTTTTTTCCCAATGTTGAAACATGCATCTCTTCGAAAAAATCGAATTTTCACAATGAAGCCATTTTTTCTCGCTATGGAAGGAGACATAACTAAACAAGTACGTACATAACATACTATTTCAGGCCTTAGTAACATTCACTTTGGCCTGATGGTTTCCTTGAAATGCTGCAAAAACAAAATGGGGGCCCACATTTGGTACACTTGCTCTATAATTAATAGATAACTGCACCTACATAAAAAAAAAACATTTGTGAAAAATTAATATGGATTTTGTGAGTTTGGGCTAATAATAAAATAATTGGTTATTATTTTTTATTAATGATGGTAATTTTTGTAATTATTATAACTGCACTTCTGTAGTAAATGAAGGAGGCAGTGATTCAATAACAAAATGATTTCTTAGTTACCACGTGTTAAAAGTACAGCAAGCTTCACATGGCAAGTTTGCACCAAGCTTGACATGACAATCTTGAATCAAGCTGCCTTTTTGATTCAAGCTTGCCATATCCAAATGGCTTTGACAAGCTACCAACAAACTACCGCAAACTTGCCACAAGTCGGTGTTTCTTTTTCTGACGTTAGAAAAGTATCAAAAAATGTAAAACTAAATGTCGGTTTTCTGATCTTCCACTTGAAACATAACAGTATTTTTTGTCACTCTTCTCCCAGTGTTCTTCGTAGTATACGAGAGTCAAAATAAAAATTAAGTGTACCGCGGTAAACGTGTATGTCATGAAACGAGTGGTTCGTTATGTAGTGCTTATATTATTATATATTACTTTTTTAACATTATCTAAGCGATATTTTTACTAGTAGTAATACGTAATAATATGCATTAACTCTCTCTCCTCCCCAAACGAGTAGGTTTCCCTGAAAGTGTATATTTGCTGCTTATAAATGAATCGAAAATGTATGGCGCGCAGTGCCTTTTCCAAATGCAAAAAGGTTTATTCGCAAATTGTAAACAGAAGAATTCATAAAGCAAGAAAAAAATCAGTTAATTACCTTAATGGATCCTAATATGAGAAAAGCATCTGAGATTATAGAAAGGGTGGACACCACCAGACCCACAATTCCAAAAAAATTATAGACTGAAAGAAAGAAATGCAAAAATATTTATATTTCTATATTAATGGAAGAAAACTAACACGCTAACATTTGTCACGAATGGTATTCTTACTCTTTTTAATAGCATAAGGGGAATGACACACGTTTAACTCAGTAGTAGTTGAATTAGTTAAAGTCAATCGCTATTTAATATTCACAATTTATTTGCACGTATTTAGAATTTATTTGCACGTGTTTACAATTTATTTGCACGTACTTAGAACTTATTTGCATAATTTTGAATAAATTTGCATATCATTAGAATAATTTACATTTATGTATTTGCATGTTTATAATTTTTATGAATTTTTAATTATTTATTTTATGAAAAATATGTATATAGAAGGTAATTAGAGGTACTAAACGCTATGCATATGGTTTCATATTCATTACTGCAAAGTATGTAATGTAGCAAACAATAATATTAATGTTTATAGTATTGAAAATAAGAGTACGAAAGAAGACGGTCCCGGTACTCGAACCTGCGATATGCAACGGTAATAAATGGTTTTTAGTTTACTATGTATGTAATAATGTATGTTATTATGGTATGAAAGACGATGGTACGACATGCCAGACAGAAGACTGTGAACTCAGCGCAGGTAGACGAGAAAGGAATTTGGGGGATGTGCGATCTAGGTCAAATGACGTCAGAACGCCAGAACAAAGAAAGAACCCGATTGACCAATCAGAACCGGTTTTCCCAAGGTTAATCAGAACGCAAGAACAGGTGAAAGGTATGCAATGCCGTATGGCAGGGGAGGGATTGAACCAAACAGCAAAGGATGTCTGAGAATGCGCAGCAAGGGTCAATTTTTTTTAAACTGTGCGTCGCTTGCATGCTAGAACATGTTTCTGTCAAAGTAGGCCAAGGTTTTCTAGAACACTAGAACAAAGAATGATGGGAAGGAGTTCAAGGTAAACTAGAACGCAAGAACAGGAGAAAAGTATGCTACACTGTAACAGAGGACAAGGGCGGAATTGAACCAGACAACAAAGGATTTCTGGGACTGCGCGATCTAGGTCAAATTTCTGAAGCTATGCTTCGCTTTCCAGAACCGGTTTCCGCCGCCAATTAATATTCCGCTCAGGTTTGCCTCTAAGGCACAGGACGCTTTAGCGCAGGTTTTAGGCTAGAGCGCTTGCATGTCAGAACAAGTTTCCGTCAAAGTAGGCCAAGGTTGCCCAGTACACAAGAAAAAAGGATTTTTGGATACCCAATTAGATTGGAGCGAGAATTTTACCTTGAACAAGGAGAACGAAGCGTAAGGGTTTTTTATCTGTACTATGAAGAAGGGAGAGCTATCAGGGACTGGGCCTAAAGTTTTCACTATTTGCTTTTATCACGGGATAACGAACCTAGGACCCTTTGATTATTGATTTAGGTAGTAAATTTATGTTACTGTGTGCTATTTAACATAATATTGAGTTTATTTTTTACCAAACTTTAACTTTATGTCAAACATTTTCCCAGCTTATCCTTATTTTTATCAAAATAACACAATTCAATCTGTTCAGGAAAGACTTTTAGTTACATTTTCGACACACAAAGTGTGTGTTCTCAACTTCTGTCTGTTTATTTCACACGTTTAGGCTTATTATTACCAAAATAACACAATTCCATCTGTTCAGGAAAGACTTTTAGTTACATTTTCGACACACAAAGTGTGTGTTCTCAACTTTTATCTGTTTACTTTTGCTCTCTTACCCATTTGCGTACCATTCCATCACTCATAATATTTTGTCCGTACACTTCACAAATCTGACGGTGAATTTCAACAGCTTTCACGCCTTTAGCACTAAGAAAACGAATAACAGCGCGTATTTCACAGTCGGCGGGATTCTCAATCGGCGGAGGATTTTAAATACGCAAGAGCAAATGTATACACGATCGATTGTTGCCGCAATGGCGTCTGTGGCTTGCCAACAGATGTAGGTACACAGTACGCATGCACGGGACACCGACCGCAGCGGTGCAGCGGCGGAATTTCAAAGCGGTACTTACTTTAAAAATACGCCTCGTATTTTACAAGTTTAGGCTTAATATTACTCAAATAACACAATTTAATCCAATCAGGAAGGATTTGTTATTATATTTTGAATGCACAAAGAAATGTTTTCAACTTTTTTACTGATTTTTTGCAGGGCATGTATTAATTTTTATTTATTTTGTTTTGTATCATATATACATTTACAAATTTTTAACTTAGAGTTTAGTATTTATTTAAATCTTTTCAAAAACACTAAAGAAAAAGTACTTTTAGCTAAAATGTAAGCCACAGAATATATTATTATTATTATTATTATTATTAATGTTTACTGATTTCCACTATGCTATTTTTGGTTCTGTATTTCTATATGTATTTATTTAGGTCAGGTTACGCCTGCTACGTAGGAAAGTTTGTTTATTTTAGAGTTTGCTGAGTATTTTGTTATTCTTATACTAGGTAAAGTTTCCAAAATATATCAGGTAGGGCTCCATTCATATACTTTTGTTTTTGCTGTTTGGAGATGATGCGATCAGCATCATTCTCCATCTGCTTTTTATTTTATGTACCCAATATTATTTTGAGGCTTAGTGAATTCTAGAGCCTATTTATGCAGGAGAGAGGGTTGAAAATGTTGATATTTTATATTTATAATGTGCCACTAGAATATCAAAGCTTGCTTAATTTTTATGTCTGTAACGCTGTTATTGTATTTCTAGCTAAGGCTTACTGGATAAAGTACACGAAATGTTTATTATTTCGACTATTTACCTTTATACGAGGCCAAATTTTTAGTGTAACGAAAATTATTGTGTGTCTATTAAGACTGAAATTCCTTTACCGATGGGTCCATAACTGGACGCTTACCAACATTGTTCCTTTTTTTAAAAAAAAAAAATATAACTATTTATCAATATATTGACAATTCACAGGACAAGACGAAGTTCACAGACGACTGACTATATGGACCATAGGTCCACTTGCTAAACTTTTTTCTATGCTGGAAGAATAATTTAGCCTTATAGCCTTTTTCAAGGTATTTTTGAAGTATTGCTGGTTTTTTGGGTGCATCAACACTTGGGTTATTTCCATTTGGTTTATTATACGAGGATACAATCACTATCTGAACACTGAAATCCTCTGATTGAAACTAAAAGCTTAGGCTGTAACTATGGGCTTAGTATGTATATCGACAATTTATAGGACAACACGAACCTTACAAAGGATTATAGGTGACGTAGGACCACACGCCAGAGCTTTGTTAATCTGCAAGAAGCACTTATAGCTAATATTACGAGGAAATGAGGTTGATTTTTACTGTTTCACAAGAATGCTATCTTTTATACACCCAATATTTGCTTTTTCAAGTAACTACATGTACCAGAAGCACTTACAGGCCAACTCTAACTAGACTTCGACTTATTCTATATCAGGTGCTAAATTTATAAGGAACTATGATTGTGTATATTTCTGAGGAAGTACGCAAAAGCAGATTACCCGATTAAAGTATCTGAACAACAGATTTTTCTATGCTAGTATATTTGTATTGACTGGATTATTTAACAGATCAAACATTAAGACTGCAAAATTCATTAAATGTAGTTCTATAGTATATGTGGTTTCAGAGATATAAAAAGAACAAATATACGATTCCGCTTTTTTTGCTTCTGAGGCTAATCGCGACGCTAAGGGTAAATGGCGAGGAAATGTAACGGAGGAGAAACAGTCCCAAAAGTTATGGGCTGCATGTAAGTTAATACCACAGAGATATTACAGTAGGTGTAGGTTCTACCACCAGAACTTTTCTATCATAATAATACTGGTTATGCTGTACTGTTAGCTAAAGATGCTGATATTTGAAAAACTTAAAAAGCTTATTTGCAAAATTTTAAGATAAATAATAATCTGTTAGACTGTAAACATATTTTATTGTGTGACAGATAGGTTAAAAGCCTAACGCTATATCAACTAAGCTATCTGGGCACAAGGTATTCTTTTCTTGAAAAGTTAGTTATGTTAAGGAATATATTGAAACACTTGAGAACACTCTTGGTCTGGTTCGACAGAGAAGGAGACAACATTTCCAAATTTTTACAGACTGGGTGTATTTTTCCACTATAGAGGCCTTCACTATACGTAATTCGAAACGCTAAAGTTCAGCTAGCTTCCAAAATTGAGGTAAAGATTGTGTTAAGTTACAATTATATCCAGTTACGGACAAATAAAGCTAAAACTCTCAGATTTACTGTAGTAGCCAAGTTTTAGTAACATTTTCTTCACTTTAGTACAAATACCAAAGAAATAGGTATATTTTATTTATAATTTGACAAAATGTACTAGTATTTAATTCACAAAGTTAGGTAAAAAACAGTATTTTTAAAAAATATTGTTACTGCCTTCAAATTTTATGTTATTTAGCCACTAACAACTGGTTTACACTGTTTGGCATCCTTTAAATAGGAAAAGAAGGAATTATTTGTTTAGTATTTTTACTACTTTATATTTATTTAAGAAAACAATTCTACAGTTTAACTTAATTTTAACAAATTGTTACTAATTTATATATCAAAGTTATGTTATTTAGAGTATATGAAGGCGTATAAAGTTAATATTTGTACTTATCAGTTCAACTAACAATTATATTTTACACACAAAAGATAATGTTTACAGTTAAATTACTTGAATCAGAGAATAATATTTTACAGTAATTGATTCATTCAGCACTAGTCAGTACTTTTATGCATCAGAAAGTTTTCTTAATTTTCTATTACGCATGCTATTTTGGGCTATTCTTAAAATGTATTTCTAGGGCAAACTGGTTTAATTTTCTGCTTATAATGCAAAGTTGACAGTTTTCGCACAATGCATTGTACATTTGTTATATTCTCTACTTACAATCCAAATATTATGCTTATTTAATGTATAACTAACTAACTCTCTAGCCTTCTTAAACCCGAATGTTCATGGCTGCAGCAACACATGCCTTTCATCTGTCCCTGTCCTGAGCAAGTTCTATATACTCCTTTCTTTCCCTACCAGTTTCCTTTAGGTCCATCTCTACATTATCCCTCCATCTTTGTTTTGGTCTTCCTTTTGGTCCTTTACCATCAGGTTTCCCAACATGAATCCTGTATACTCTTCTTTCCTCTCGCATTCGTACCACATGATCTACACACCTAAGTCTTCTTGATTTAATCATTCTAATAATATCTGGACATGAATACAAATTATGTACTTCTAAATTATGTAACCTTCTCCACTGATCTGTCTCCTCATCTGTTTTAAGCCGAAATATTTTCCTAAGGATCTTATTTTCAAATACTCTCAATTAATGTTCCTTTTTCAATGTAAGGGACCAGGTTTATTTACTGTATTTAACTTTTATTTTTTGTAATTAACAAAAATTAAAAGCTTATACTGTAGTTATTATATTTTTTTCTGTCAGCTTATTTTGAAATTAATATTATTAGGTATAGTCTTTGATTTATAACTATATTGCTTTTTTATCAATTTATCTAAGAGTACACGCAGACAAACACATGTGTACACACTTTTATGTAAATTTATATGCCTTTTTTCAATATTTTAGTATGAAGATTGCACTTTAGCTATTTAAGCAAGGGTAGGAAAGGTAGGATTTCTGAGAATTTGTTTCAGGATTTTGTTGTCCAAGTATAGATGAGAACTGAGCTGGGAGACTGTTTTGAACCTTTTCATGAGAGTTTGCATGTGTATGCAAATTGAGCACTATTGACTGTGCATGCTTCTAAGTTTTGCTGCTATTTCACATCAACTCTGTGAGACTGTAGACAGTTTTCCCATTTCAAGTAGTTTTTATTGATTGTATTTGTATATGTTTTGGGGACTTAGCAGTTTTATGTTATGAGGCAGTTTGTTGTAGAATATTTTTACCTGATTGTTTTGAGATATTGAGTGTCTACCGTTTTACTTGTAATTATTTTCCTTCTTGTGTTGTGTATTTGACTATATTTTGTCCAAGTTCGTAGTATTTAGAATAATTGTTATTGACTTGAAGATGTAGGGAGTAATAATCCTATGCAAGATACCCTATACTTTAGTCTGAACATTATTCTTAGTGTTCACTTTTGAAGCCTTAGTATTCTGGTAGTATTATTAATGTAGAGGTAAATTAGGCTGAAATGTAGGCATTTTTCTGATAAATTATACTCACTTAGTTGTTTCAGCAGGTAGAAGTTGCATGATGGTTTAGTGCTGATGATGATAATTTGCTCTTCTTATGTACTACGTATGATGTAGCTTACTTGAGTAATTGGAATTTTCTACTGAAAAAAAGATTGCTTGTCTATTTTATTCCTATGTTGTTGAGTTTGTCCATAAGCAAGCCATGTTTTTACTCTATCCTATGCCTTGGAAGAATCTAGATATATTGTGTTTGCAGTTTTATGTTTCTCTAAGGTTTCAGCTATGTAGTTTTTTAAACTGTGTTATGGGTGTGACTATTGATTTCTCTTTCTGGATGCCATGTTGGTGTATGTGTATTCCTCTTGCTGCTTGAATTTGACTTAGGTTGTTTGCTTTTTTTTCTTAGACCTTTATTTGTTTATTTGTTCAGTATTTTTTTATTTTTTTAATATTCCTTTACATAAAAAAATTCAAAGTACACTGTTAAAGTCAAAGTGTGTTAAAATTCAATTTTTCAAAGTTAAAGTTTTAAAAATACAATTTTCTAAAATTAAAAGTTATAATAGTATATTTTTGTTTAGTAGAAGTTTTTATACTAGAGTAAATTCTTTTGTTGTTAAAGTAAAATATGTTAGTTAATGTAAAATTAAAAAATACTGAACAAATAAAGATCTAAGAAAAAAAAAACCTAAATCAAATTCATGCAAGGCGTCAAATCGAGAGGGGGATCGAGCTGGGCAGTCATCATGCTGATAAATCATGTCACGTCTTGTAGCTAGAGGCACATCCTCCACAACATTGCCATCCCGTTCCTCAAAAAATGTTCATAAGTGATGCCATTTAAAATTTAGGGCATTAAAAATGGCTCAATCAAATGATTGTTGATTACGCCCATCCATACTTCTGCCTGGGCGTGCGACAGTGGCTGGATGAAAATTACCCAAAGAAATGGATTGGCCAAGGCGGCCCGATTCCATGGCCGGCTCGATCCTCCGATTTGCCGCCTTGCGACTTTAACATTTGGAGCCACATGACAAGACACCGGTAAACTCGCAAGAAGAGCTCAGGGAGAGGATCTTAACAGCTGGTCAACACATCGAGGACACAATCACATCACGAGTTAAGAGACCAAATGTCCGTAAAAACCTGCGTGCCTGAATTCGTAACGGAGGTGCCCACTTTGAGCAAGACGTGTAATTTTCTTTAATTGTATTGTTCATTGATTCCATTCACATGAAGATGAATGAAGTGTTATTTCTTGTACACAAATGTGAATGTTAGAAACATTTGTACCTTGTTGGAAAGCAGATGTCACAAGGAAGTAATTTAAGTAATTTGTACGCTTCGTGTCATACCATTTTTGTTATTAATAGGTTGCCAAGTGAACTAAGGGTGCATTTTTTTATCATCACTTGTAAGTTTAGACCCACCCGTTACTTACATGTGATTGTTATTTGGGAAAAAACTTTTTTCTCAACACACCACTTATTTGTTAGCTATCAGAAAATGCTGAAATATGTTCCATACATTGAGCACTTTTTTCTCAATTCATTTTTTTATGTGGAAAATTGTCATTTTTTAAAGAAACAATTGAAATTAGATTATCTCGAAAACTACTAATTTTCGGATGGGGTATCATATGGTCATTTTTATTGCAAATTGTCTCTACTTTAACCCCTTTCAGGGAATACATCTAAGTACCAGTCACCCTGTATATGATACAAAACAAAATAAATAAAAATTAATACATACCCTGCAAAAAATCAGTAAAAAAGTTGAAAACATTTCTTTGTGCATTCAAAATATAATAACAAATCCTTCCTGACTGGATTAAATTGTGTTATTTGAGTAATATTAAGCCTAAACTTGTAAAATACGAGGCGTATTTTTAAAGTAAGTACCGTTTTGAAATTCCGCCGCTGCAGCGCTGCGGTCGGTGTCCCGTGCATGCGTACAGGTGAGACTCGACCTTTAAAGGTATCGCCCCGCAAAATTCTTTAATTCTTACGAACGCATTGAGCGTACTTCAAACGTTAGCACGTCGGGCAGCATATAAATTAACGGTATTTCCCTATCTTATTCTCCGAACAAGCAAGAACGAAAGAAACTGTTACCCCGATGCGACTGCCGTACACTGACCTCCTCCCACGGGTAAAAATCAAAGTAGAACAACAATGGGACGATTGGTGCACCCAGCAACTCCTCAATACCAATACATATAGATGGCATGCACAAGTCGGCAACAAACGTACTTGGTTTCAACACATTAACCTACCCCGTGCAGTTTTAGTGTTTACCATGCGAATGCGTACAGGTCACGTTGTTATACATACCAGTTCATATACCGTGCCTGCAACTTCCTGTCAGTGTGGAGAACCTATACAATCAACCACACATTTGTTTTTACAATGCCCACTTCGATAACAACATCGCAATACTCTATACAAACAGTTACAACGTGTGGGTATCCCATTTCAGATGTCCCTTTCGACTCTACTCTACGAACGACGGTCTGATGTCATGTGGATACTGTACAGCTCTGCACGAAAACACAACATTGTAACATAAACAAACAGATACTTGGAATGTAAACAAACTTTCTCATAACAAACCAAATAGGACCCATGGCAAGAAATCGCTCATAGGCGGTGTGTGCCAACCAAAGAAGAAGGAAGGAAGGAAGGTGTACCTACATCTGTTGGCAAGCCACAGACGCCATTGCGGCAACAATCGATCGTGTATACATTTGCTCTTGCGTATTTAAAATCCTCCGTCGATTGAGAATCCCGCCGACTGTGAAATACGCGCTGTTATTCGTTTTCTTAGTGCTAAAGGCGTGAAAGCAGTTGAAATTCACCGTCAGATTTGTGAAGTGTACGAACAAAACATTATGAGTGATGGAATGGTACGTAAATGGGTAAGAGCTTTCAAAGATGGCCGAAAGAATGTTCATGACGAGGAACGGAGTGGGCGACCCTCAGTGATCACTGTCGATTTGGTGCAGAAAGTCGACGAAAAAGTTAAAGAGAACAGATGCTTCACGATTTCTTCGTTATCAGAGGAGTTCCCTGAAGTTTCAAGAAGTGTTATCTACGAAATTGTTACCGAACGCTTAAACTATCGAAAATTGCGCTCACGATTGGTACCAAAAATGTTAACTGAGGCACACAAAAGCAAACGTTTAGGTAGCACCTTGACTTTTCTTTTCAAGATCTCATCGCATCATTTGGCTGGGAACAATTTGATCATCCTCCATACAGCCGCTATCTAGCGCCCAGTGACTACCACGTGTTTCTGCAACTGAAGAAGCATCTCGGAGGTCAGCGCCACGATGACGACGATAGCCTCAAAACGACCGTGTTGCAGTGGCTGTCAAATCAGGCGGCAAACTTCTATGACGACGGAATACAAAAGTTTGTTGTTCGATATGATAAGTGCCTTAATATTGGTGGCAATTATGTGGAAAAGTAGATAAAAGTGTGGTCTTTCATGTAACAATAAAATTGTTACAAAAAGTTTACTTGTCTTTTGTACATATCAAAACGGTACTTACTTAAAAAATACGCCTCGTAAAAGGGTAAAACTTGACGAAACACACTTCATGTGTACAAAATTTAATTCAAAACACATCTAAATTGTGTTATTTGAGAAAACTAGAGATTAATCCTGTAAACTTGGAAAAAATCTCTCTCTCTCTCTCTCTCTCTCTCTCTCTCTCTCTCTCTCTCTCTCTGTGTATGTGTGTGGATGTGCGTGTGTGAGTGTGTGTGTGTCCAAAATGTAATAAAAAAACACGTTCGAATCGTGTTATTTAAGTAAATATTAGGCTAAACTTGTGAAATAAACACATAAAAGTTGAGAACACACACTTTGTGTGTCGAAAATATGACTAAAAGTCTTTCCTGAATAGTATAAATAGTGTTATTTTGGTAAAAATAGGTATAAATTTGTGAAATAAACAGATAAAAGTTGAGAACACACACTTTGTGTGTCGAAAATGTAACTAAAAATCTTTCCTGAACAGATTAAATTGTGTTATTTGAGTAATAATAAGCCTAAACGTGTGAAATAAACAGATAGAAGTTGAGAACACACCCTTTGTGTGTCGAAAATGTAACTAAAAGTCTTTCCTGAACAGATTGAATTGTGTTATTTTGGTAATAATAAGCCTAAACGTGTGAAATAAACAGATAGAAGTTGAGAACTCACACTTTGTGTGCCGAAAATGTAACTAAAAGTCTTTCCTGAACAGATTGAATTGTGTTATTTTGGTAATAATAAGCCTAAACGTGTGAAATAAACAGACAGAAGTTGAGAACACACACTTTGTGTGTCGAAAATGTAACTAAAAGTCTTTCCTGAACAGATTGAATTGTGTTATTTTGATAAAAATAAGGATAAGCTGGGAAAATGTTTGACATAAAGTTAAAGTTTGGTAAAAAATAAACTCAATATTATGTTAAATAGCACACAGTAACATAAATTTACTACCTAAATCAATAATCAAAGGGTCCTAGGTTCGTTATCCCGTGATAAAAGCAAATAGTGAAAACTTTAGGCCCAGTCCCTGATAGCTCTCCCTTCTTCATAGTACAGATAAAAAACCCTTACGCTTCGTTCTCCTTGTTCAAGGTAAAATTCTCGCTCCAATCTAATTGGGTATCCAAAAATCCTTTTTTCTTGTGTACTGGGCAACCTTGGCCTACTTTGACGGAAACTTGTTCTGACATGCAAGCGCTCTAGCCTAAAACCTGCGCTAAAGCGTCCTGTGCCTTAGAGGCAAACCTGAGCGGAATATTAATTGGCGGCGGAAACCGGTTCTGGAAAGCGAAGCATAGCTTCAGAAATTTGACCTAGATCGCGCAGTCCCAGAAATCCTTTGTTGTCTGGTTCAATTCCGCCCTTGTCCTCTGTTACAGTGTAGCATACTTTTCTCCTGTTCTTGCGTTCTAGTTTACCTTGAACTCCTTCCCATCATTCTTTGTTCTAGTGTTCTAGAAAACCTTGGCCTACTTTGACAGAAACATGTTCTAGCATGCAAGCGACGCACAGTTTAAAAAAAATTGACCCTTGCTGCGCATTCTCAGACATCCTTTGCTGTTTGGTTCAATCCCTCCCCTGCCATACGGCATTGCATACCTTTCACCTGTTCTTGCGTTCTGATTAACCTTGGGAAAACCGGTTCTGATTGGTCAATCGGGTTCTTTCTTTGTTCTGGCGTTCTGACGTCATTTGACCTAGATCGCACATCCCCCAAATTCCTTTCTCGTCTACCTGCGCTGAGTTCACAGTCTTCTGTCTGGCATGTCGTACCATCGTCTTTCATACCATAATAACATACATTATTACATACATAGTAAACTAAAAACCATTTATTACCGTTGCATATCGCAGGTTCGAGTACCGGGACCGTCTTCTTTCGTACTCTTATTTTCAATACTATAAACATTAATATTATTGTTTGCTACATTACATACTTTGCAGTAATGAATATGAAACCATATGCATAGCGTTTAGTACCTCTAATTACCTTCTATATACATATTTTTCATAAAATAAATAATTAAAAATTCATAAAAATTATAAACATGCAAATACATAAATGTAAATTATTCTAATGATATGCAAATTTATTCAAAATTATGCAAATAAGTTCTAAGTACGTGCAAATAAATAAACTGGTTTTGAGGAATAGGCCAGGTTCTAATTGCAAATCGAGGACAATTGCGATAGCGGACAATTGCGATAACGGACAATTGCGATAACGGACAATTGCGATAACGGACAATTGCGATGAAGCCAAAATTATGGACAATTGCGATGATATTGACGGTGAAGGTCATTTTAGAAATTAATGGTAGGGCAATTGCGACGATCAGGACCTAACCTAACCTAACCAAAGGCGCCACAGAGCTTATAATGCTGTAGAAGGTTGGAGCAACAAAATAAATGGTGGTTTGGAAGACCACATCCAAAAATTCATGATGTTCTGGCCTGCCTCAAGAGCCAAGCAGAAGACACCAACATCGAGTAGGCCTACATGCGGATGGAACTTAATCTAGAAGGTCAGAAAAGGAAGAAGCGTGACATTAAAATCGACGAGAGAGTTGATAAGTGTATTCGCACATAATATGAGGAAATGGGTCACTTCCAAAGGTATTTGTTGGCTCTAGCCCATGTTCATGAACTTGATTGAACCAAATTCCCAGTCGAAAATATCAATATTTCACATAATTATCTTGTAAGAGGTATTGTACGGGGTGTTAAGTCACTCTTCAATTTGATAGAAGATTTAAAATGTCATCGCAATTGTCCACCCGTCCTTTCACTTCTAACTGTGTTCATCACAATTGTCCGTCATCGCAATTGTCCGGCTACCCTAATTGCAACTGGCTTTCCTCGATTGGATTCTGTGGAAACAGCCAATCAGAGCGAACTTGTCCATGTGAACATGATCTGTGAATTTGCGAAAGGTTGTTTCCGAGTGTCGGTTGTTTTTGTTCGCTTCTCAATAAAAGCTATGCATTCGTGTCTAGTTCATTAATATTTAAGCTTTAGGTATTTACGCAAAGCGATTAGATTTGTGCGAGACAAATTGATTAGCCGAATAAAAATCCTTATTATTACAAGTTTGATATATTTAGTTGAACAAAATATTTTTTGGTGAATGAAACCTGCGAATCTCGTGTGTGAATATGCATACCCGAGTTCATTCATTGTTCAGTACGCATTGAATACCATATTTTCTTTCGAGCCAATCTAGTCCATAATGTTCTTTTTTCATTTTTTAATTCTCCTACAACGTTCTTTAAATTGCTCGTCCATCTATTAGATTGTCTCCTGCGCAATGTCTTATGGGAACAAAAGTTTACCGACAAGTACGATAACATGTGAAGCGAAAGCTAGCAGATAGGTAGCCAGTCCAGCGCCAACTAGGGCATTCCTACTGGAAATCCAGTTCCGTGTGATTCGGTCTAAAGCGATTTGATACAAATCATGCTCAGTAGTGTTTGTCGGGTCATCTCATACCACAGTATGAGTGCACAAATCTGACGAAATTAAAATATCTTCAGCACAACATAAATATCGTGGTCAGAATCTCCAACAGTCATGTTATGAATTCTGATTGCTGAGGTATATCGTGATATCTAATATTCGATATCGTCCACATCTTTTGGACCGATTATACCGTAGAACACCACAGTTCCAAGAACCTTGCTAACATGTTAACTATTTCTTAAGTTTACCTAGAGAATACAGATGCTAATAATAATTTATTTACGTGATCTCCATTGCTCTTTCTCTGTCTCATATAGTTCAGTCCGTGTATTCCAGTTGTTCAGAACATTGTGAACTCCATCCGCAGCAATTCTTGTGTCAGTTTTTGGAACGAATACATATGGATAAAAAACGAGTATGAAGCGAATTATCCAAAATATCGAATTAAGAATCTGGAAGGGAAAAAAAACGGAGACAGTAAATGTTCGAACATGTACACAACCAAGATTTGAAACTTGTAACGTGCCCACCGTTACATGGTGGTGTGGTAAAGTGTGGCATGGTTTGGTATAATGATGTATATATATTTAAAAACATTCTGCCGGCACACTGTCGATGGCTCACATGTTAGTTTTGTAAGAAGGACGCTATTGATTTAAGTTATCTCTCTTTCGGTCAAATAATGTGTTCTTCCCATTGTTGTTGGTTTGTAACTGATAAAGAATTGTCTATTTTCTTCTGTATAGAATCGGTACAATGCAATGTGCTCTTAGTTATTTTTATGTTTGGGGATTTTTACCGAGTAGGATTGAGAGAATTTTGAACGTACGGTTTGTATCTCTGTTTAAAGTGAGTTGGCAACGCGTACTCATAGTTAGGATTTTCGCCGCCCATGCGCCACTCCCAAACGTTATAAAAGCAGCGCAGACGGGCCGAGAGCTCAGTTGACTGCCAGATGCCAACTGCGGAAGGATTGGAAGATCTGGTCCCCAAGACTTCGGTCTAGGATAAGTCCCCGGCCAGATCTTCCCTAACTGATGTTTCCCCCTTACTGATCCGGTTCCAGGTTCAAACCTCGGACAAGTCCCCGACCGGGTTCTTTCTTCAACAGTACCTTGGTTCCCAGGTGCAAACCCCGGGAAAGTCCCCGACCAAGGAACTGAAATGAATGAGTCCCTCACGAACCGGTTCCTAGGTGCAAACCCTGGACAGCCCCCGACCGGTTCTCCCCGTAGATCCTGGTTCCAGGTTCAAACCTCGGACGAGTCCCCGACCAGGTTCTCGCACACCGTCCGTCCTGATTCGTTGGGAGGTACCGACGCTTGTCACCTGGCTCACGCCCAAAAGGAGGTACCCGCGGACCCTGTGCATCCTGTTTCTCTAACTTCTATTTCTTCCCCCCCCTCACAGTTGGCAATTTTGATAGAGGGCGTTTCTTTTGGTCACGTGGGGTTTTCTTTTATGTAATCACGTGGGACCCTTTTTACTGTTAATTGGTTTTTGTTAATTAGTCACATGGCCCCGGATAATTATTAGTACATTACGGAACTCGCGTATTTGTATCAAGTGGGAAACCCTAACTGGGATAAAGTAGAGTAGTGTGTTGTTCCCATGTGGGCTAAGGTTTGTATTATTATTATTATTATTGGTGCCTAAGTTGAATAAAATTGTCACGTGGCATGAAAACAGGAGGTCCCTAACTGAAATAAACTTTGGCTATTTGGATCCAACTGGTACGGTAATTAACTGAAATATATCAGGGATAAAATTGTATGCAACCACCAGAGTAAATGTAAGGTAAATTATTTTGTCATGTAATAAGTTTGTTAACGGGTCAATGCTTTACCCGGGGGTCGAACTCATTATCATTTAACACACCATTTCTGTAAATACCTTGTATTCACTTTTTGCGGTAAAATATAAATGACCATTGCTCACACTCAAAAAGGATATTCATGGTTTTCATTTCGAGCTTCACTGTTATTCACGTTACACCCAGCAAGCCCTGAGATATCCAGAATCTGTGTTCTCCGACTGGAAGGAAGTTAGCACTTATGGGTAGACTTTTGCCTCGCCTCAAGAGCTAGGTTCTTGTAAGGTTCTGTGTAGCTCCTTGTGTAAGGGCACTGCGTAGCCCCTGTGTGTAGTTTCTGCGCGGAGGGGGGGCCGTCTGTTGCATAAAGTTTTTGGCGCCATAACGTGGGGCCCGACAGAACTGTGCAATTAAGTGAAGCCAACCGAACCGTGCATTAAAAGGACTGTCCAGTGAAAGTGAAAGTGTGGACTTTATTAAACATGGATCAAGAATTTACTGGTATGAACCTGAGAAGTAGAGGGAGGAAGACCATGGATTCAGAGTCTGGATTCGGTTGCTGTGAAGAACTGGGAGAAGAGGCAGCACATTTCCAGTGTTGCCAGTGCCAGCGCCAAATTCACTGGAGCTGTGATGGAAAGGATGTGGCTACCTTCCCTGCTGTAGGAGTTAAATGCCAGACGTGTGAATCTGCTCCGCGGACCCAGGTATCGGAGACCGCAATACAAGAACCAAGCCCGCTGCCCAATCCTCCATCAGACCATGGGTTATTGGAATGGTTGATGAAAGATAGGGAAGATAGAAAGAAAGAGAGGCTTGAAGATGAAGAGCGCAGGAAGAAAGAGAAACAGGAAGAAGAGAAAGTGCGCAAGAGAGAGGCAGTTCAGGCTGAAAAGCTGAGAAAAAAGGAACTGATGGAACTTAGATCCCTAATAGAGTTTCATGAAGAGAAAATGGAGCTAGAGAAACGAGAGATTGAAGAGAAAAGAGAGCTAGAGAAACGAGAGATTGAAGAGAAAAGAGAGCTAGAGAAACGAGAGATTAAAGAGAAGAGAGAGCTAGAAAGAAGAGAAATTGAAGAGAAAAGGGAAAAGGACTTTGAAACTCTCCGAGCTTTAATTGAGAGCCTAGAGGAAATAAGAAAGAGAGAAAAAGAGGAACGAAGAGAAAAAGAGGAAGAAGAAGAGAAGCGTAGGAATGAACTGCAAGCCCTCTTTGCCCAGCAGAGAACTGACATAGAAGGTCTTAAGGCCGGAGTAGAAAGTATCCAAATTACTTGTCAGCAAGATATAGTAAAGGTTGAGGAAAGATTAAAAGAGGCTCTTCAAGGAAAACTAGAACCATTATCTCAGTGACGCGGACAAGTAGAGATTACAGTGGAGTCCATTGAGAAAGCTGTCCAAAATTTGGGAGAGAAGACCGAATCCATCGAGAAAGTCGTGCAGGAACAGAAGGAAGTGATGGAGTCAATGACCTCAACTCTGCGGAAGGACGTAGAGCAGGCAGCTGAAGAGAAGGTGAATTCTCTTAGGGTAGAGACAAGGAAGCTTGAAGTAACTCTGCGAAGAGAAATGCAAGATCAGACAGGAACATTTGTCCAGAGGGTAAGTGAACTTCAGATTCAGTTCCAAAGATTGAATGTTCAGCCAGAACCCACTCCAGATGTTCATTCCAGCCCTTTTACTCCGGATAGAGATCTGAATCCGGATGCTACTCCTTATGAGCCGCCCAGGTTAGCTGAGAAACCTCTATTCGCTGCCAACAGAATGAAGGCTGATGGAAGAAAGAGGCCTCGATACGATGATACTTCAGATGGATCGCCACCTCGAAGAAGGCCAGATTTTAAGATGCCTAGAATGGCGGATATCGCCCACATTCCTAAATTTAAAGGCGACATTGAGGCTCAGTCAGCTGAAAAATATCTTCGGGAGCTCAACGTCAGCTTTGAACTTATGCAGGTACCCGAACATTATAGGCTAGAGTTGCTTCCTAGAGTCTTCACTTATAAAGCAGAACACTGGCTTGCAGGAAATATTGATAGTTTCGTGAATTATGCTGACTTTTGCGCCAGGTTCAAAGAAGAATTTGCTTCTGAGAAGGCTAGACAACGGCAGTTAACAGCTGTGAGAAACAGGAGATATTCCAGACTTGTCCACGAAATTATGGAGAGCTTTGCCTGGAGCGTTTATGCGGCCTATAGAAACCTGAGTGATAACTTTAAAGAGGGAGAAGTACTTAATTTGATCATCGGACAACTTCCTTATAGAATGCGAAACCTTTGTTTAGCACATGCGCCTAGAACGGTAGATGACCTAACTCATTTCCTGAAGGATTTTGAAATCTACGATGAGCCAGATGCATGGAGGAACAAAGATGAACCGAAGGGAAAAGAACAGAATCCCTCAAGAAACTATAAAGTCCGGAACATAGAAACGAGGTCAGAAGGTAATTATCAGCGCCCTCAACGTTTCACTAATGAAAGAGGAGGCAGGAGTGATTTTAGAAGAAACTCTTTCCGACCTTACCAAAACCAAAGACGTAGATCTCCTGACCCAAGAAGGATCCGTGAGGGTAGAAGTAGCCCTAGTCCTCCGAGACGACGATTTACGGGTGAGCAGAATGAGATTCGCGGACCTCCATCTCCTAGACAAAACATTACATCGGAGCAGGAGGAGGCCGTAGAAACAGCGCGGGAGTTTCATCAAAATCAAAGGTCCCAGTCTAGCCAGACAAACTAGGACCTTGTCTAAATGCTTCGTTCCTGTTTAGGCAAGGGACTTCGATGGAGCGGCCCAAATTAATAGATAAAGATGTCCAAGAGTTACTAGTAAATTTCCAGCTAACAGAAACTGAAGAGACCATTTTACAAAAGGAATTGAAGTCTGCAAGGGAATCCAAAATTAGATACAGATCTCCAGTGGTGCAAGCTAAATTAATGGACTTTACAGTAACCTGTGTGATTGATACTGGAAGTGAATGCTCGATCCTTAATTATTCAATCTGGACTAAGTTAGTGGATAAGATACCTGGCATACAGATCCAGAAGGTTCCAGAGGTGCGATTGGTAGATTTCTCTGGAAGTCATAAGAAGCGTGTATGTGGAAGCAGGCGTGTGGAATTAGAAATTGGTGGTTTAAATTTCAGTACTGAGGTTTTCATCTTAAAAGGATTTGGAACTGATCTTCTGTTAGGAATGCCTTTCTTGAAACAGCACGAGGCTGAAATCAACTTCAGGAAAAATATGGTAACGTTGTCGTTCGGAAAAACTTCTGAGCAGAGAGAGGGGAATCCATTAAATATTGATATAGTGCGGTATATCCAAAGAATCCAAGATGAAGAAGTGGATTGGATGTATAAATGTATAAACCCACTGACCTCAGAGAGAAGGTCGATACGATAAATATTTTGCTCGATTCCCAGAAACAGGAGTTAGTCAGTGTGCTGCTGCAGTATCTAGAGGTATTCTCAGAGAAACCAGGAACCATGGAAAGTGCTGAATGCGAGATCGTACTGAAAAGTTCTGAACCAGTTTACCGCCACCCATACCCAGTACCGCTTTCCAAAAGAAAAGCTTTGGAAAAGGAATTAGATCTCTGGAAAGCATGGAATATCATCCAACCATCTGTGTCTCCGTATCTGAACCCATTATTAGTGGTCGACAAGCCTGACGGAAGTGTACGGCCTTGTCTGGATTTTCGTCAACTGAATGCAATCATGGTGGTCCCTAAGAGCTCCGTTCCACCAATTGACGAATCTTTACAACGATTCCGAGGATCACGATACTTCACTAGTTTGGATCTGGCCTCAGGTTACTTGCAGATTCCCCTAAGAGCAGAGTGTAGAAAATATACAGCCTTTTCCTACAAAGGTCGTCAATATGAATTCCTAAAAATGCCCTACGGCTTATCGAGTGCAGTTTCTACTTTTGTATCTGTTATGCACCGTGTGTTTGGACCTGAGACTGAAAGTTATTTAACGGTGTATATTGATGATCTCCTAATTTGTGATTCGGATTTTCCAACTCATTTAACACACATAGAAAAAGTTCTTCGCAGACTGGAAGAAGTCGGTCTTAAGGTGAAATTAAAAAAATGTAATTTTGTGAAAGGAGAACTACTGTATCTCGGACATTTAATC
Organism: Lepisma saccharinum; assembly: GCF_977018435.1. Classification (NCBI taxonomy): domain Eukaryota; kingdom Metazoa; phylum Arthropoda; class Insecta; order Zygentoma; family Lepismatidae; genus Lepisma; species Lepisma saccharinum. The sequence goes on along the minus strand of NC_139239.1, from coordinate 33,318,476 downwards.
TCTGGTGATCAGATCAAGGTAGATCCAAAGAAGAATGAAGCCATTCTAAAGTTCCCTCGCCCTAATAGTAAAAAGGACGTTAGAAATTTTTTAGGACTAGCAAACTGGAGAAGAAAATTCATAAAGAACTTCTCTGTGAAGACGGAACCTCTGGTGCAGCTGCTTTCCAAAGCTACCAAATGGAATTGGAGTCCAGCTCAAGAAGAAGCTTTTTCTCAGTTAAAAGAAGAATTAGTAAGTACTCCAGCGTTAGTGCAGCCGGATCTAGATAAAGAGTTCTGTATTCAGAGCGATGCCTCAACTAAAGGTTTAGGATGCATCCTATTTCAAGAGCAAGGAGAAGATAAAGCTGTTGTTCAGTATGCTAGTCGAAAATTGAGAACAGTGAAAAGCATTATTCAATTCATGAGCTTGAATGTTTGGCCATTTTATTTGGAGTGAATAAGTTTGAAATTTATTTGAAGGGTAGACATTTCAAGATTTATACTGACCACCGTGGATTAGTATGGCTACAAAACTCTAAGAACTGGAATTTCCGTCTTACTAGATGGTCCCTCAGATTGCAGTCCTACTCTTTCGAGATTATTTACATCCAAGGAAAAGAAAACTTAGTTCCTGACGTGCTTAGCAGATATCCAGCGGAAGATGAAGATGTGGAACCAGAAACCAGAAATTTCCATGTGAACTACATCTGGCAGGAGCGAGATGAAATAGAGGAGGTGGAAAGTTGGATAGAAGCTCAAAAAGCTGATGACTTTTGCCGGCCTGTCATCAAAATCCTAGAACAAAAGGAAGAGCAAGATTCGCCTGCAGAAACAAAAGTTAAGAAGTTGTACCAAAGGTATGGTAATCTTTTGTTTAGGAAGAGTTCTGGAGATGAAGTAACGTGGAAGTTGTGTGTTCCAGAAAAGTTCAAGGAGAAAGTTAAGAAAGAAAATCACGACGAGCAGGGACATTTTGGTCTAACCAAAACCTTAAACCGAATTAAGACTCGTTATTTTTGGCCAAAATTGAAGGCAGATGTAGTTAAGCATGTTAGAGATTGCCTCACGTGTGCTAAGACTAAGATGAATAAACTAGGAATTCTTAAAGACAAGCTGCACATAAATCAGAAGGATCCTCACCAGCTGCTGTCCATAGATTTAATTGGAAAGTTACCTTCATCTCAGGGATACCAATACATCTTGTCCCTGGTAGACGTTGGTACAAAGTTTGTCTCAGTTTATCCCTTACGGCGAGGGACTGCAAGAGAAATAATAAATATAATGGAGAGAGGATACTTTTCCCACTTTCCAAAAGTTAAGGCCATATTGTCAGACAGGGGTACCCAGTTTACTTCAGGACTATGGAAAGACTACCTTGACCAGAAAGGCATAAGATATTTCTTCACGACCGCCCACCACCCAAGCAGTAATACAATCGAAAGGATGAATCAAGAAATTGTAAGGTTACTCAGATTGTTCTGCCATCGTGAACATCTAAGTTGGTCTAAATTTTTAACTGAAATCTGTTGGCTACTCAATAATTCGGTATCTGAAGCCACCGGCTATGCTCCTTCAGAATTATTCTTCAACAGACCCGTTCCTAACGAAGTCCTTGATCATTTCAACTGGCCTATCAACGAAGTAGACCCGCAAATCTCCAACTGGAACCAAAAGCTATTTCTAGCCAAGTCCAAAGAGCGCTCTAGAAATATCAAACGAAAATTTAAGACTAAAGGCCTTGCGCTCGAGCTGCTCGAAGACGACTTGGTTCTTGTTCGAAATCATAAGCTTAGTTCGAAGAAAAATAAAACAATAGCTAAGCTCTTCGAAGTGTATATTGGACCTTATTTAGCCACTGATCTTCGGAACAACACAGCAATGTTAGTTCACCCCAGGACCAGGCAACCCGTCGACCGAGTGAACTTCGACAACCTTCGCCTCTACAGGTGTTCATCGGAGCGAAGAAGAGAAGTGGTAGGGGAAGAAGATGACCTAGTGACTAATGTGTAGGAGAAACAGACTCTTATTACTGTCATTTTTTTCTGTTGAATTTGAAATCAATGTTTCATGAAATTTTTTCATAAATTGTAAGATTTAAATTTCTTCAAAATTTTCGCCCGAGGAAGGGGCATATGTAACGACCCTGCTTGGTCGCCATTTAATTATTATTAGACCTTGCGTGGTCGCTATATTCTTTTTAATGTTATCAATTATTGTCATTTACATTGTTCAACGTGTTGTTTAGAATAGCAGAGTCCTGCGAGGCTCATTATTAATTGTATTGTCTGAATGCACACAGTTTTAGTTTATATTGTCACATGCATCTAGTGATTTTCCCACTAGTGATTTCTCAATGTCAAAACCTCGATATTCGTCAGTACGAAGTTTGCAATATGTAAAAAAATGAGTTAGCAACGCGTACTTGCAGTTAAAATTTTCACCACCCATGCGCCACCGCGAGTATAAAACCCAGCGCAGCGAGACCGGAGCTCAGTTGGCTCCCGGATGTCAACTGGCAAACATCTTGGGAAAAACCGGCCATCCAGCCAGAAGCCTAGCAGCCATCCCAGAAGGATGGAAGGAGGAAGAAAGAAGAAGAAGAGCCTAGCAGCAACCTAACTACCCGGTCTAGGTGCCAGGTTCTACCTGCCTGGCTTGTCTAGGAGCACCTAGACCTCCTTCCTAACCTGCCGCCCTTGTACAGGAGACACCGGTCGGCTTGCCGATTCCTAGCTAACGCCGGGGGTGTCGCGGCATCCTTAAATCCTTTACCCAGCGCCCGCTTGTCGGAGGTGCCGGCTGGCTACGGCCAGTTCCTAGCTGTGGTTGGGGGCACCGCGCACATACTACTTTCTCTTACAGGGGAGTCCGTGACGTCAGCAGCGAACAGCGCCCTAAATAAAATTAGGTCCCTATACTCCCCATGGCGCCTCACTGCGAGGAATAAAATGAATGGTCCCTTCCCCCCTTTTGAATCCAGAAGTGGTGAATGCACGTGTATGGTAAATGTAAATGCACTTAAGTGATAAAGGTTAAAGACTAGTGTGCTAACAGACGTTCGTACGATAAGTTTATAATAAACATATATATATATAAAGCTGTTGTTCACGTTTTACCCAGCAAGCCCTGAGATATCTAGAATCTGTGTTCAACGACTGGTAAGAAGTTAGCATTTATGGGTAGACTTTTGCCGTCCTCCTAATTGAAGTGTTTAGAGTGTGGTGATTTTGTGTAGGTGGGACGTTGCAAACTGTATTTACATATTAGGCGCCATTTGGCGATCAGTGCACAGGAACGTCGGAACTTGTTTTGGAAGGGGTGGGGGACAGGTTTTTAAATCCAACAACTGATTTTCCCCATATATAAATATTACCTAAACTGTGACGGGTTAGATACATGGGCGTTGAGAGGGTGGGGATCCGACGGACAACCCCCCCCCTCCCCACCTGGAAATTCGTTTCGTAAATTTCAAGTTACAAAAAAGCAGAAAGCTTGAAAGCTTGTTTTATTTTTTGTTCCTATAATTTAAAGTGCGGTCCGAACCCCAATGTGCCTCCACCCGGTATCGAACGCGTGTTGTTATTATTAACAACATAAATAAATTTGTATTTGATCAGAACGTCCAAAGTAAAAAAAAACTGCGTTATATCGAAGAAATGAGTGTAAAAGCATCCAAGTTATTTCATTTTTGTTAATGAGCGTCGCTTTTTCTGCCACTTTTGGCTAATCGCAACGATAAGAAGTTGTGATCAAATGATGAAATTGATGAAGGGACGTTATAAAGAACATCCATGCACGGTCCAGGATTCGAAACCGTCATCTCTTGCGGCGTAGCGCACTGTGATGACCACTTTCCAAGGAGGTAGGTTGTTTCCACATTCAAAAATTAAAGTTTTATGTCAGAGGTCATACAACATATACTTTATAAGTAAAATCGTTTTCTTTAACAAGGCGTGCAAAAGTTAATAAGAAAGTAGACTAACTACATATTTCAGTATACTGACTGTATGAAATGTAAAAAATGGTTGTGCTGGTGAATCGAGTAGAAATCAAGAACATAATAATAATAAATTTGGTATAAAATTAATTTATTTTAATTTTTGCATAATAATAATAATCACTAACTAACTAACTAAACTAACTCCCTAGCCTTTTTAAATCCGAAGGTTCATGGCTGCAGCAACACAGGCCTTCCATCTTTCCCTATCTTGACCAAGATCTATATACTCTTTTCCATCCCTACCGATTTCTCTTAGGTCCATCTCAACGTTGTCCCTCCATCTTCGTCTTGGCCTTCCTACAGGTCTCTTACCATCAGGTTTCCCAACAAGAATCCTGTAAACTCCTCTTTCCTCTCCCATTCGTGCCACATGGCCTGCCCACCTAAGTCTTCTTGATTTAATTATTCTAATAATATCTGGACATGAATACAAATTATGTAGTTCTAAATTATGTAACCTTCTCCACTCACCTGTCTCCTCATCCCTTTTAGGTCAAAAGATTTTCCTAAGGATCTTATTTTCAAATACCCTCAATTTCTGTTCCTCTTTCAATGTAAGGGACCAAGTTTCACATCCATATAATACTACAGGCAAAATTACTGTTTTGTATATTTTAACTTTTAGTTTCTTAGATATTAAACGAGAAGACAAAAGTTTATGAAGAGAGTAGTAACATGCATTTCCTGAATTAAGCCTACTTTTTATTTCCTCTTTAATATCATTTTCATTTGTTAATATTACTCCTAAGTATTTGAATTTGGAGACTGGTTCAAATGAGTTGTTATCAATAATTAGATTTTGATTATTACATAACACTTGGTTTCGGCCTGTAAGCATATATTTAGTTTTCTCTTTGTTAACTTCCAAACCTATCTCTTTAGCAGTTTTGAAAAATATTTTAGCATTACTCTTAATTGTATTCACATCATCCCCCAGTAAGTCTACATCATCTGCATATGCTAACAACTGAGTCACACCATTTAATTTTAGTCCTTCTTTAGTCTCTTTTACCTTCCTAACAGCATATTCTAAGGCAAAATTAAAGAGCAATGGAGATAATGCATCTCCTTGATTTAACCCATCATGAATTGTAAATTTGTCAGACATATTAATACCCACACGAATTTTACTTTCTGTTTCACTGGTGCATATTTTTATCATACTAACAAGCTTCTTAGGTATTCCAAACTCTACTAATATATTATATAATTTATCTCTTTTGACCGAATCATATGCTTTTTTGAAATCAATGAATAGCTGATGGACATTTTGATTATATTACCATTTTTTTTCAAGTGTCTGTCTGGTGTGAAAAATTTGATCTGTAGTTGATCTGTTACGTTTAAATCCACATTGATAATCACCTATAATTTCATTAGCATATGGTGTTAGTCTTGTTAAAATAATGTTAGACAATATTTTATATGTTGTTGAGAGTAGAGAAATTCCACGGTAATTATTGCAGTTCATTTTATCACCTTTTTTAAACACAGGAACAATTATGGATTGAGGGATTTCTTCTTTATTCCATATTAAACAAATTAATTTATGAATTTGACATATTAATGAATTTCCACCATATTTAATTAACTCAGCTGGTATTAAATCAATGCCAGGTGCTTTGTTATTCTTTAGCCTTTTAATAGCATCTTTAACTTCAGTCAAGTTAGGTTCTGGAACTATAGGTTCTGCTGTGTGGACTTCATTTACTTCTGATTTATCTCCTACATGAACATTTAAAAGGTCATTAAAGTAGTTCTTCCATCTATTTAGAATATCGTTTGGGTCAGCTAGAAGGTCACCATCTTTATCTTTTATCAAGTTTACTTTAGGTTGCCACCCCTTTCTAAACTCATTTACACCTTTATATAAATCTCTGATATTTATATTTTTGCTGTTTGTTTCAATTTCGTTAATTTTGCTTTTCAAGTAATCTCTTTTTTTACTTCTAAATGTGCGGTTAACTTCTCGCTTTATTCTATTATAATTGTTTAGATTTGTATCATCAGAGTTATTTAACCACCTAAGTCTAGCCTGATTTCTTATTTCTATTAGATTATGACATTCATTATCAAACCATGGCTTACTTTTTCTAGGTTTATGGTATCCTATACTTTCTTTAGCTGCTGATTCTATTGCATTACGTATGTGCTCCCAATTCTTATTTACGTCTGTTTCATTTATATTTTCATCATCATTTAAATCCTGCAAAACATCAAATCTATTTGACAGTTTAATTTGGTAATCCTTCTTATGCTCATACCCTTTCATGGACGAATTACGGAGGGGGGAGGGGTGCGGCTAGTAGAGGAAGGTATTGCCTCCACCTCTCTGACATCTTAGTTTATCGCAGTGACGGCTGGTGGTCTGGGTATGCGTGTGCTCCTCAGCTTCACGTCCAGAAGAAGTGTTGTCACCCCCCACCCAATTATTCCCACACGTTTCTGTTAATTGTATTGGTAATCCAAGTTATAACTAGGGCTCGGAAGTTGAAGACCTATTAATTATCAGTTATATAACCTATTCAGTTATCCTTATCTGACTTGAGATCTTTGCAGGCGCGTACTGTCTGGGCGTATACACCGTGCTGAACGCTTCAAAACAAGAGAAAGTTGCCACTTACAGCGCGACCTTCCAGACAAGTTACGGTTAAAGGACCTTGTACCGTACCTGCTTCAGTCCTCCAAAAATGTTTTTCTCTCGTTTCAGGTATGGTTCAAATATACTTATTTATTTCTTTTTTTATTTCTTTAATACATAAAGGATGTTTAAGAGGTGATGAACTGATGACGATTCGAATTGAGAATGGGCAGTAAAAACGTAATCGATAGAAGGTGAAGTTGCAAAAAAAGGCCGTTAAGACCTAAAAAAGGCTAAAAAAGACCAATAAGCTGAAAACGCAAAAAAGGACAAATAAAACCCACCTTTTCTGGCCTGCAATGACCCAAAATGAACATATATTATGTTGGACCTCGTCTTCGGACACTAAGAAAAAAAGAAAGGATTTTTCCTCAACTTCCGAGCCGTAGTCATGACGCACCTTTTACTGAAAATGAAACAATAGCAGTCATATTTACAGAACATTTATAAAAATAAGATTTATTACAGTGATTTCTTCAATCGATCACGAGAGAAGATGTATTGTTTGGTCTCTTTTGTAACCTGTAGAACATTCAGCATTCGACGACCTGACAAAATCACTCACGACGCTACACTGATAAACTGCTATGGTCTGTAAGGGGTAATATATCGCCAGTATTTTGTGTAATTACCATGTTTTAATAATGTATATTATCTTTCTTCAATAAAAATATGCTCCGTCAGAATCCCAAGTTAATGCCACACAAACATCTCAGCGTAAACTTAAGTTAATTAGGTAAAAAAAAAGAGAAAAAAGGTAAAGTGATCCCCTGTGCATAGCACCACGCCATGAAGGCTAGTGTTGCTCACGGGACGGGACATGTCCCGTCTCGTCTCGTGTCTCGTCTCGAAAACGAGACAAGACACGAGACCGGACAAGCCTTTTGAAATTCGAGACGGGACGAGACGGAATGCCTTTCTCGTCTCGTTTTCGAGACGAGACACGAGACGGGACGGGACGGCTTTTGAAAAGTCTCGTCTCGTCTCGAATGTCTCGAAAAAATAAAAGCAAAATTTTTAATCAGTTGCAAATACTTGTTTGCTTGGAATAAAGTATTTCTATTAGAAACGTTGATAAGCGTGTATTAAGTCAAAATAAGAAGACTATTCTAGAGAGAGGCATGAATGAATACCTAAATTTATTTCCTATACTCTTTCGAAACACAGCGTTACTCCCAATTTTTTTAAAAAAATTATTCCAGGTTAATAACTTTATGTTACGATATTACTCCAGATACTAATACAATTCTGAATAACATCAAGTAAAAGGGCAGGTAGAGAAGGTGAAAGGAGGGGCCAAAAGATCGTGGAATGTCTACGTCCGAGGTTTATCTTGTAAAAATAGTCTCAGCTCTATAGGTTGGAAAAATAAACGGACCGACGGATATGGTTTATTTTTATTATTTAATTTTTACATCAAAGGGTGTACAGAAGTGATTGTTATTAGGAAGTAGGAAAAGCATTGTAGGAAACATGGCAGTACAAATTGATAAGGAGTTGTTGGGAAACTTATTAAGGAGTCCAAGTTATAAGCAAGACTAAGAGAAGTAGATAATTAGGACAAATAATCTTGCATTATCCCACTCCGAACAGCTGAGAGCTAAAGAGGAGGAGATAATACGGGAAATATGGAAAGAAGTAATTTGGTGATTTTATTGTTTACAGGGAACCACGACAAGATTTTACCACATGATTATTTGCACGGGTTGCGAAATTATTAGAATGTTATGGAAATTTCAGATATGTCTTTGTTGAGAAAATTCTTGTTGTTTCCCTCAGGCATTCTGCAGGTGGTTGGATTCGATTCTTTTACGTCCGTTTGAAGATTATTTCCAATGTTTTTTTCTTTTATTTCTTTATTTCTTATTTAGGGAGAATACTATTCCTTGGATTGTAATAACGAAATACTGAGACTGATATAGAATAGATTTCAAATGAAGGAAGTGCACTAAGTTCTGTATAATCGTCGTAGAAGGAAACTTTGTTCTATGAGGGGACTCCCCGATGGTACAGTGGTAGCATCGTCGCCTTGTAATCAAGGGGTCCCGGGTTCGATACCCGGTGAAGGCACATTGTGATTTGAACCCCACTTTAAACTGTGGGTCCAGTCCCGATTAGCCTTTCTGTAAATCAGATGAAGGAATGTTGTAGCTGTTCTTTTTATTCTGTAAATTTAGCCTTCAAGTTTATGAGCAAAATACATGTAGTATCTACTGTCTACATTTTCACTCGTTATTAAACACATTTCACAAAGTAGTTTTATCGAACTTCAGAGGGAAGCTGACAGCAATGTCAGGGTGGCGGGAGCTTGTTTACGACCAGGGTGTATTCCGAGACTATTTTTCGCCGTTCCCCACTGACAAAGGTTTCGCTTTGAACAATGGACACCGTTGCTTCAGGGGGCAAACACCAAACATAGGGCGAGGTTGACCTGCAGTAGCGGGTACGTGCCATAAATCCAGGCCTAAAGTAGGAATGAAAGTTGATGCAAGGGAGGGGCAATAAAAATTCTGTAATTTGGTTTGCTTGCTGACAGGAAGTTTTGCAGGAAAAGCTAAAAAGGAAAACGGCAGACTTTGAATGAAAGAGGGACAGTGAACACAAGTTCTTTGTATTATTCGCCGACACACAAGCTTCCATTTCGAAGGTGAGGCTATCAGCAGCGAAGTTATTAGAGGGTTGGAAGCAGTGACGACCCCAGTGGGGGCAGGGAGACGCCCCATGTCAGACACTTCGCCCCTCCCCCCACCCGGGCCCCCAACTGAAGTTAATTAAATATCGAATAATAAGAGAGTTCGTTTATAAGAGTATGACGATTTTCACCTTTTCAAAGTGGTGTATTATGCATGATATCACTTTCCTGCTTATAATACCAACTTGATTAACAAATATTAATTTGTTTCGTCCAAGATTCGAGCGCCGACCTGGGCATAGGTGATTTCTCATTAATTTATGTCCTATAATAGCCGAGATTAACCTAAGTTTTAACCAGTCTTAAGAACTGGGAAAAAGTGTTGAATGTGGATGATTTTAAAACATCACGAATATTTTGAGGACCACAAGACATCATCTGTAGTACGGGCAAATTAATCTAATCGTGGTCGTTAGTGACAACGCTGATTATTAAAAGACATTCAAAGTTGATTCAAGATTTGGTTGGTTGGTTGATTTGGCGTTTGAAGTCCACTTTATGCACATTAAGGCTAATCGGGACTGGACCTACAGTTTAAAGTGCCTCCACTGGGTATCGAACCCAGGACCAAAGGTGATCGAAGAAAAACCGACACTACATGTCAGTTGTTGTGGATTCATCGCTGTTTCTTACTATTTAGGGACTTGAATTTCGAGATGATGAGTCTGAGGAAACCTTAACAAAGGGGATTTCTTCGATACTCTTGAAGCTAATGAGGGGATATTATTTGGAAATGTATTGAACGTGAACCTTAAAATTCAAATTACATTTAAAAATCTATTCAAAACATATCGCGGGCAGGTAAAAGAACGCTTATTAGGATTTGCCACTCTTCAATCATTAGATGCAGGTTCGTTCTTTCTCGTACATATCAAAATCGAAGAACTTCTTCTCACGAACTCAATAGGTGCCTGTAATTGGGTAGCACAGACGTGCGTTGGAGTGGTAGAGTAAGAGTAAGTAATGCCAGGGTCAGAATATTTCTTGAATTATGAGATAACTGTAACCTTTGTCTGATTTTTTATCCTGTGATAACGTTTCCCTGAAAGGTGAAACACAAGTTTTGCCCAAAACTCTTCAGCGTTACGAAGATGGTTGTCTTTAAAATCTTTGAAAAGGCTTGCTCGAAACAGGATGCTGGATGCAAACTGCCTCATTTGGCTGTTCTTGCCATTGAGAAGAAATGTCAAGTCCTTAACGTACCAAAGGTGGGAAATGTGTTCTCCAAAGCACATAGAGCAGAATTCTTCTACAGGAGAATTGCACTTCACTAAGTGCCTCACATTGTTTCTAATACTTAAGAAGATTCATTTCTTCCAACGTCACGTTTATTTTGAAAGAAAATTAAACTCTTAGAAGCATTATTTTCATCATTTATATTATTATCTTATAACTTAAATATTTATATCAGTAGTTTCATCTCAAGAAAGACGATGAATTATAAAATTATGAATGTCTTTCAATACTGAAATAGGCCACTAGAGACAACGCAACTTACCAATAAAAAATAATTAATGTCTTTATTAAAACGAATCATGTGGAGATAAACTCGTAATCAAGAAGTAAATTTAGGCAGTAAACGTCCACTCTAAATAAAAGACACACACAAAACACCATACATGAATATAATAATAATTATTATTATAATAATTATTATATAAGTATATATATGTGTAGTGTTTTCGGTCGTTTTAATGTGACTGACCCCTTACAATATTTTGTTGCCAGCCTTCCCCCCCCCCCCTCCCAGTCAAATTTCCCTGGCGCCGTCACTGGTTGGAAGTAAATTTATTAGGACGAGGAAAGTAACATTAGCTGTTGACAGTGTTGCACCAAAGGACGTGATATGTGCTACTGTTTGTATAAATGATAGGAAATTTAAGCAAAAATTTATAATTGTTGAGACTTGAGAGTTGTTTCCTTCATTTGATCGTAGGAAGAGGTTTTCTGAGACAGAGTGGGATTATTTTACACATACATGGGAAAGGGTGGTTGTTTAAAGATAGAGACGTATTTTGCACATTTTTTAAAAGTTCAGATAAAACGAGAATTTAGCCTTACTGTTATGAAAAGAAATAACGCAGTACGGGGAAATAATAACTTCACATTTTTCGCACCTGGTGGGATGCAACACAATAGTATTGCAGGAAGTCTATGAACGAGGATGAAGAAGGATATGTGAAATTTGACTTACCTGCGGGTGAATTAGTTTATTCTAATATTCTTAAGGTTGATATTGGTTTTTTTTTAAGTCCACTTGATTCGCAAATAGGCTAAATCGCGAACCGACCTACACTTTAAAGTGCGATCCGATCCACTTTGTGCCTCCATTGAGTATCGACGCGAGGACCCTTCATTACAAGACATCGACGTTATTACTACGCCATCGGGGAGGCACCCAATTTACACAAATATGTTGATTCCAATAACACGTTATATGCATAATCTGATAATGATGCACTTTGGGTGCATCTAAACATATTTTTTTCAACTATAGCATGTCTAAAAGAATCATTGAAGTTGGGAATTTTATAACTTCAGGAGGCACGGCTCTGTAAACGTGCGATATAAAATTAATGCAGGTTTGCCTTCCATACGTGGTGGTTTTGTCACGTTTCTTCGCTTCGTAAAACATACACTTTTGCAGGAAAGGCTTCTTGCATCCTCCTGGGGCCTTGCTCTAGCTAAACAAAAAAATATTTGTTTAGCATAATCGAGGGTTACATATTCCTGCCGAACTTACTAGAAAACAAGGATTCTATTGGGATGAATGAAGTTTTATGTACGCTACTACTTATAATAATGAGCATAAAATATTAATCAGGAACTTTATTTTTCGTCAACTGGATGTAACATCTTTTTTTGTTATTCAGGAAATATTCAATTCATCACCTTTTTTGACATTAATTTTCTTGCCAGGACAGCTGTTTTTATGCAGATTTTGACGATCTGAACTACACGTAAGCTAGATATTAGCTAATATTTGTGCTGTTATATTACTATTCTTCTACCATCTTTGTAACATGTCATGCAATAACAATAATAGAATTGATTAATTTACATATTCAAGTGAATAGACCTATGAAGTATATTAATGCATTAATTTAAACATTTGCTTAATTGTTGTCGTTAATGTTATTATTATCATTTTTTTCTGGAACACTTGGCTCAGACACCCTCCCCCGACATATATTTCTAGATGCGTGCTTGCCGAAGGATAAATTAGATGAAGCGGTGGTGGTACCGGACTTAGAGGCTAAAGGGAAAACAAAGAAGTATGTGCGTCATAAGCTGAGCATAAGAAACAGCACAATATCACAAAGAAACACTTTTTGAAACTTATGTCATAGAAGATGTTTAACAATATTAAGAACAATAAATGCTTTCTATTTGTAATATACTAAATATTGAAATTTTAAATAGTCTTTTGTGTTCGTACTACACATTTAAAAACTTTTTTGTTGCTCCCCAGCGCCAAGCTTAGAATTTAAAGAAAAAATGTACATTTTCATAGTGCACGGAAGTTCGACATTCAGAAAGAAAGAAGGTCTATTGGAAAACATTTCAAGACTTCCAAAAGGTATAGCAGTAATGAAAAAGAGCACTCACTTATATCGTGTTTGTTACAACCTGTCCGGCTTCCCGCGGTAGCTGATCGCTGGCTTTTCTAGCATAAACCAAGCGGTGTTGCTGCTGAAGACCGCCTGAACTCCGTGCTGGGGAAAGCCAAAGCCAGGCAGCAAATTAAAATACACAACGTGGCAACAACGTCTACGTAAGCTCCTCTCTTCTGGCTTCCATTCGCTCCTCGCTGCCCAGAAGACGACTTTTTTCTCGTTTCCCATTGGCACCAAAACTGTCGAGCGATCGCTAGCGCGGGAAACGGGACAGGTTCTAACAAATTTGGTATAAATGTACGATGGATAGACAGTTGTATGAAGCGAGAAAAACCACAAGGTAGATTTCATAAGATACCTAGCAATCAGTAACCAACAAACTGCATTTTTAATATTAATGTCCTCATGATTAACGAACCTTATTTATTCTCACCACGCAATGGGTAAAATATTTGGAGCTTTATCCCACTTTCCGGAAAAATATTTCGTGTTTCTGCTACTTTTGACTTTTGTTGGCATGATATCCCGGATAACTTTTACGAGACGAGACGGGACAAAACGAGACGGGACGAGACGAGACGAGACAGAACCCTTCGAGACGGGACACGAGACGGGACAAACGAATATTTTCGAGACGAGACACGAGACGAGACAGCATTTTCACGAGACGGGACGGGACAGACCAAAGTCTCGTCTCGTCTCGTCTCGTGGGCAACACTAATGAAGGCGTATAGGGGGTGTGGGAGTAACGCCCCACACCTTCTTGATCCGGTCGTGAGTGGGAGTGATGTGATCAGCTCCACGCCCCTGACCGCCTTTACCCCCAGGTACCCATGTTATTCGACGCTGGGTGGGCGCCGGGGCCGCTTTCAACGTTAGAAAAGTTCCCGGATTTGAACCGGCGGGGGATCGAACCCGGGAGCATGGTAGTCAGACGCGTAACCGACTGAGCCACCGCGGCCATAAACTTAAGTTAATTACCATTTTTAATGTCGTACAATTTAGTCATTGTCATGAGGATCCTTGAAACCCTAATCAAATGCAACTAGTTCTGCCAGCACTTTACAAAAATTATTTCAAATCAGTGAGATATATTATAAGTTACATATTCTCATATGCACTGAATAACGAATTGGATTGACTGTTCTATGACAAAAATACAAGATTAAACTCCGATTATTTGACATTTTCGTTGAATTTCCAAATACAAGTCAGAGCGTATGAATGGGTTTAATTCAAACCGCTGACATTTTTTGATTAACTATATGCACGTATTTTTTTCGGCACCTGTACGTATCAATGTATTCTACCCCTCGCATCTGGCCTTGCATCGTTGAATACACTCGTCACTACACACCTCGAATGCATATGTCAAAACTCTATTTTTTTAAAAAAAATGTTTGCTACCTGTTGATCCCACTCTCAAAAAACAGACTGAGACAATAATCCCTCTTTGCTCTCTTTCCACCGTTGACTACAACCCATCCAACTTCTGTTTCCTGAGTCTCTGAGTCTCTTTGTTCTTCTTCCTTCCTTGCAGATCCACCCGAAACTTGTCGGCAAATACATGCTTTGTTTTCAACTCCCCCTCCCCTTCCTTTCCCGCCCTTTCCTTTCAAGCCAAGGCACCAAATGCTTTTGGATTTCTATGCTCGGAACAGCGTGGGGTGAGAGAGATATTATCGAAATTTTCCTTTCTAAAAAAATCCCTCAATTTGCAATGATATGCGGGTTCTCTCGACTCCGTCACACGACAAGGAATGGAACAGGATTGCAACACTGCTTGACGAAGAGGGAAGTCAGCGCATGCCTGTAGGTACACCCAACGGTGAAAAAAAACAGTAAGCGAATTGTCCACCGCCATTTTCATTAGGTCTGAATTATACAATGTGATAACAATGAATTGAAATAAAGACGTCAATAAGCAGAGAACAATGCCTGCTTCGAACCAACATAGTTTCATTCCTTAAAACAACACAGGATGTAGAATAAAAAAAAGTAATGAAAATAGCGGTGGACACTTTGCTTACCATTATCTTTGCCGTTGAACTGTACTATACCTCAATTTCTGATGCGAAGCGAGTCCGAAATCCCACTGATCCAAGCCATAAGAGCCTTTCTGCTTTCTCTACTCGCCGTTGAAAACAGCGCCACGAAGTGAGCACTTTGAAAGGTCCTTCTTAATACGAACCTCATTCGACAACAGAGACTCGGAAACAGGTAGAGTCCAGCACAGATATTTCTGCCGTGCGATGCGCGACATAACTCAAGAAGCAGTGTTGCTAATGGAGCAGATAGAAAAATCGCTGCAGTGCGCCGATGCACAGCTGTTACGTACAACAAGAAAATTAGAGAATTCAGGTTTATCTAACGTTGAGTTTTAAACGTCATGCATTATACCAGGACTAGGATTAATATGTACTAATAAGTGGCTTTGTATGTAACTACATACATATGGACTAAAAATTTGCAAAATATGAACTAACACATACGTAAAATTACCAAAAATGCTGCAAAGAAGACTTCTTCATACGATTCCTTATTTGAGTGATTTCAAACAAAATAAAAAATATATATTATTTTTCATTGTATTAATACACTGGTGGCGTTCTAACTGTTCACTCCCAAAACCCGTATACACTGGTGCGGAACTGCAACAGCAGATAATAGCATGCCAACGTGTTAAACCGCGACAATTGGACCACAACACTCCTCCTCATGCAGTATTATTATTTCCTCTCTGTGATCGGCGACAGTCGGTTGCCTTTGTTGTACATTTACAAACGATGCCGGTTTCCACAACAATAACAAGTACATATACTGCCACTAGACGATAAGTTGCGCGGATTTTTCTTTTGCTATGAACCAGGGCCGGCGCTAGTTGCCTCCCTGGGTGGTGGCGCAGATGTCGCTCCATTTCGACCCCCCCCCCCCGTTACGCAGCAACGGGAAATTGAAAATCAATATATTCCTAAGTAAAACATCAAAATATATAATAAGGTAGTGTCTGCTGCCACGTTCTTTTCTGCTGGAACATCAAAAAAGATGCGCGTGGCAGCAGACTCGTTCCTTGTCTTATCGTGATTTCATCATGCTATGTATGCAATTACGTCTGTAACACATACTGTGAAGTTGTAGCGATTACTTTCACAAAAATGTTTTAAGATTATGTCCCTTAGCATTCTTCTAATAATAAACATAAATGCTCTCGTAGTTAGGTTAGGTTCTGTTAGCATTAAAATAATATTGCTAAATGCTTTCTAAAGAAAAAGGTTCTAAATTACCTGTACATTCATTCTCACTAATCATAAATTTGCATTTCTCTCGTCTCAATCTGTTATTAAGATTTGTATCATCCTCTTAGCAGACGAATTACGTGGCAGGAGCAAATTTGAAGCTTATTCTTACTGCTGACACGTGCGTGGCAGCAGACTCGGCCATAAAATAAATAATGAGACTTCTTATGCTATTTTAATACTATGAACTTGGTCACCCATCAAAGCATTGCAATTTTAACACAGAAAACAATATGCATTAAGCAGCAAAAATGACAGCCTCCTCTATGCAATTTCTACAAGAACACGTGCCGGAGTCAAGAGTTGAAATGCTGTTGGAGCCACATTATTTATTTTGAACAATTCCACAATTATGAAATATGAACAATTTGTGAATTAAACCTGTTGAAATATGTAAAATTAAGTATAATTTCCTTAAATATGTAAAAGTAAGTATTTATTAAAGTTAGAAATATGGAAAAATATTGACAATAAAATGTACCTTAAATCACTACAAACATTACCATTCGCAAAGATATCACAAGATTTCAGCGATATTTCGTCAAACTAAAAGTATGTATTTACCTATAAATCCTAGCCCTGATTATAATCAGTAGATAACATTGAACACAGCTATGGGTTCGGTAAATTGTCTACAGTTCAGAAGCACCCGCACACAACGTCAAACCGGTCAAATACTTAGTATAAAATAAAAATATGGTGCTTCCAATCCAACAAAACTCACCGTCACTTGACCTGCCTTTCCCCTTCCGTGACAGAAATAGTGCTTCATTATTACAGTTGGCAACACTAGTTACTTACTAGCTAGCCAATGAACATGCACTACATAAAAGAAGCAACCACTGCGCCGTGCTATATTGCCACATTACCGTCCCTGCCGAACGGTGTGAACCGCGATCTGGAGCGCTATTCAATTGTTTTCAATTATGTTTGCGCGAGTGTGTCCAGGAATGGAATTACAATATTTCAACAAAAGGTTGGCGACCAGGGTAGAACACGTGATGCTAAGAGAGAGGGAGACGAAACGAAAATTGGTATCTACGCAACGGCAAAGACATGTGTGTTGTACTTTTTTTTCCTAAATGAAAGGTGATATGGCCCAGGAACGTTTTGATATTTGAAGAAATGTCATTGAATGAATAAATATAATAAAAATTAATTGTATTACACATTTATTTGGATGTGCATGTGCGATTGTGCGAATAGACAGCAGTCGCTACTGGTTTTTCGTCAGAAATTGTGTGACGATAGCAACTAATATAAATTCAGGTGTTTAGTTATCTTGGAAGTAATGAAAGCTATTGCTATTGCTTGCCATTTGGCACCCAGAACAGTAAGTCTTTCCCAGTGATTGACAATCATAACACCACATATCCCAATTACAACTTAGAATTACACAATGTGTGGGTGGGGGAAGCCTGTCAGTAGCCCCGCCGAGAGATTGATATCCCCCATTAGATTCTCGAAAAAAGCAAAACTTTATGCTTGTGATAGTGATAAAAGTAACAAAGTATTATAGCATATATATAGAGGTAAAGGTGGTATTATGAGCCCCCATTTTGTTTTGTATTTTTTAAAATTTGATTTTTAACTTTTTTGTTCAGATACTTATGCTAACTTTAACTACAACATATCATACAACTACTGTTAAAATATAAACCAATTTGAGCAACTTTAAGGATATGAAAAAAAAAAATACAAAACAAGTCAATTTGTGGAAAAAAAGTTTTGTGCTGGTAATATGAGCCCCTAGGAAAAAAATAATAGAATAACTGGTTTAGAAAAGTGTATGACAAATTAAATCATACAAACAACATTTTATTCATTACAAAACCTTAAAAAAGATATTATGATGTGAAATGCCATAAAAGAGTTCATAACAAGATCATTGAAAAAATCATTACAAAACCAATTGTAAGGGTAATTAAAAATGAATTGAAAGGGTCATTAAGAAACCATTTGAAAAGTTTTATTTTGATTCTTTGTAATGTATATTTACAAAAGTAGCAAATGTAAATATCCTTCTCGCATCCAGCGTAGTCGTTGTGTGCCCACATTTCACAGATGAGACATTTCACCTACAGTTCTTCTCGGTCATCTGCCGAAAATAGACCCTCGCAGAACAGACAAACTGCTTCTTCATCACCGGGACTTTCCACTCCGATTGGTGTTTCTAAGACATTTTCCCCAGAATCGATATCTGATTCACAGAATTCCTCATCTGAATCTTTATGAAGCTTCGGTTTCACTGCATGCTTTGTTTTAGTTTGTGTTTTTTTCAGTAGGCTGTTGATCATCTTTTTGCTTTTTGTCCTTCAGTTTTATTTTCCTTTCAGCTGAATCTGACTTCTTTCTTTTTCTCCAGTAGCCAACAGAGCATCTTTGCACGGAGACGATGTAATCAAAGCTGCCTTGGAGGGTTTAGGACCTTTGTTAGTCACTTTCCTCTTTGGATCGGGAACAGGCCAGATATCTTTTGGAGACACAGTGTGTCCGGGAATCTTCTTCTCCTTATCTTTACACAGACCGGAACTGCCCATGCCAAATCTGTAGCAGCTGGTTGCAATCTTGTTACTTGCACATTCTCCAAAACTGGTAAATTTGCAGTTCCAGCGCGGTTTGATTCTACAATTGTCGTCCCAGATGCATTTTGACCATCTTCTTGTGGAGTTTCAGTACCTGTGTTTTGTCCTCTTACTGCATTGTTGGAGGATTTAGGTATTTTCCCTTTGCCTTTTTGCAGGGTTTCCAAATCCAGTGCCTCTTGAGAGGAAGGTACAAAATCCACAGCAGAAAAAACATTCTGGTTACATGGATATAATCCTGTAACCTGAAACCCAATCACAGCAATGGATCCGGTCTGGCAAGTCAAATAAGCCTTTCCCAATAGTTCGGCAATATCATAGGGTCCAACTGGTCTCTCACTTGCGTATGTTTTCACTGTAGTGATGTTTCAAAGCGCAGTTAAGAGGCTGCAGTTTATGCGATGTGTATGGGGGTAAACTTACAATGGATATGCCATTTTCTCGAGCAAGATTCACAATGTCAATGTTTTTGGTGTGGGAGTTGTGGCCATCTAGAATAAGGAGCACAGGGTAATTTTTTGAGGGTTTAATTTTGTCAATAAAGTGCGTTAGTCAGTCTGTGAAAATGTTTGCTTGTATCCATCCGGACGGGTGACATCCACCAATTGCCCCAGGTGGAGCGCCTTTCATGAGAAGCTCAGACATATTTTTCCTAAGAAAAATGTAGATAGGAGGTACAAAAGTTCCCCCTGCACTCATGCAGCAGACTACTGTCACGAGAGACCGCCGTTCAGCAGAACTTAAAACTCCCACTTGTCTTTTTCTCTCAACCCAACCCAATGATTCGAAGGATTTTGCTTTGAACGACATTAAATACTCTGTCTGCCGGGTAGTTGTGTTTGGCGTACTCGACTTCCAGGATATCAAAGAAATTGTCGACTGCCTTTTTGTTAAAGCCATTTGCTTTTGAAAGCGATGTCGCAGCAGGTTTCAAAAGAGATAAAACACTGTTATGACGATTCATGAAGTGGTCGAACCAAACTCTACCAGCTAACCCCTGTTCTGTGAATAGGTGATTAATTCCATTTCTTTCACACAGTTGGTAAGCTACCCTGCGAACATCTTGTCTCGTAAGACCATAGAATTTACTTTCCACGATACGTAAATACTCGACTAACTCTGTTTCCAGCTCCTCACCCATTATAGGTTTTCTCCCTAATTTTGTTAAAGCGGCTTCTTCCGGTGGTTTGTCAACTCGAACAAGCCTTTGAAGAGTAGGTCTTGGAACAAGAAACATTTTAGATGCCATTTTCAATCCCATATCTTTGTTTCTCACAGTCTTCATCACCTTAACCATATCTTCAGTATTCCAGTTTTTTTCCTTTGGTCTTGTTTTTTGGACCTAGCACTTTTCGTGACATCTGAAAAGACAAAGTTGAAACCACTCCTGTAGTGTATATAATATGAGCCCCTTAAAGTTTGGGGGCTCATATACCAAGCTCGATGGGGGCTCATTTTACAACCCTTGCCATATTGGAATTGGAACATGCATAACGAATCTTTGTTACTTGCAAAATTACATAGTATCTACACAAAAACAATCTTTCAAACATGCTTTATCCAATGCAATAATGCATTAGGATGAATTTAAATGAATAAGTACTGCAATTAAAAGCAAAACACTTACCTTTCAAAGTTTTTCAGATCGAGAAAACAAAAAGAACACGTTTACTCATAAACTATCAGCAGCAACTGAACGATAACTCTCTGGCGGCAAAAGGCGTTACTAAATTAGCAGTTAAAATCGTCGCCGCCAGGTTGAGGCCACTACATGAACAGATATTGGGGGGGCTCATAATATATGAATGGCTCATAATACCACCTTTACCTCTATCAGTTAATTAGCTCGATAAAGTAGCAAGATGAAGGAACCACTTCATAATTTTGTGTAATTTGATATTGCTACTAGACTACCTAGTCAACTTTATGTCAACAACCATACACTCCTACAAAAATTCCTTACGACACCAATAATGGTGTGTTTATTCACGAATGTGTGTGTGTGTGTATGTGAAATTGACCAATTCATTGCGTCAGTACTTTAAATAGCCTAGTACTTACAGCGTCTATCCATCCCACAACTATTCCTCCGGTTCTCAAACTGAAACAGCAACAGCAGTGCTTCAACCACACCATTTTCTTTGTCTGAAATGAAAGTTAAAATTATGGATGGCCCATATGTTGAAATAGGTCTTGAAGCCTTCATAAAAACTAATGAGGGAGAGATTCTTATGGGTTATATTCCATCAAATATAAGCTTTATTTTGGTCTATATCTACGGGTTTGCAAGCACAAATAAAACCAACACAGAACTGTTGTGTTTATAGCCATCACGTGGCTGTGACAGCCGTACCTTGTCCTTTGAATTCCCGCTCCTTCTAAGGAAGGCGTGGCCACCAGCTAGCTACCAGGATAGGACTCTGTCCGGCTTTCTGTGACTGCGCGTTCATCGGCCATCACATGTGGCAAGCTGTATAGACATACGCAAACAAGAGTAATACATACGTATTTGAAAAGTTACTTTTATGAGGTCAACTGAATTGCAGTTTTCTTTACAGTTATTTCTGTACAAGACAGAACACATAAAACATGGTTCATGCAAACAAACTAATGACCATGTAAAATTACAATTAATTTTCATGAAATGATAATTTTCCTCATAACCTTAGTAACTTGTGAGTTATTGGGAAAGGTCATGGTATATAATACACCAAGATGTTCCATAGGCCTATCCGGATTACTGGAGGAAGCATCACCTCTGTCTCTCCATTAACGACGGCCGTAATAAACCTTGTATGTTTCGATGTGAAAATATAGAGATTAGAAAATTCAGAATTTAACCCGATTATTTTCTACCAAGAACAGTTACTCCAGGATTCCACCAGGGAAGCTAAGAGAATTTGTAATCTAGGTGCTTAACACTTCCACCTGCCAAATTAGGGACACAGACGGCTAATATTTAATTACCAACATGTAACTTCATCATACTTACATGACACAAAAAGAATACAATGACAATAAACTTACACCTTGTCTCAGTTTCAAGCATGGGCGTAACCAGGATTTTCTTTTTCGGTTGGGGTCCCAACTTTCAACAAGATGTGTTGGAAAATTGTTAGGGGAAAGAGGTTGTGAAATAATAACCTGAATTGCTACTCTTTATGTGAGTTATGACTACTGTATTCATAAATCATAAGATACTAGCTAATTTTATCAGAATGTTATAAAACACATTAAACTCATGCAGCACATTTACAATTTTTGCTACTTTCTTCACAGATATGTGCAAATTGCCGTAAAATTCACGAGAAACGCTAAAAATTACGTAAAATTAAAAATTTGCATTATTTCGAGACTTTGTATGAATTTTATTCATTTACTTATAAGCAATTTCGAACAACGGGTAACATTTTTTGGTGTTACCGCGATAGCGGAAAATAAAGTCCTTGATAGCACGCAGTGCAACATTTGTGGTGGATTCAGTTAGTACATTCCCTTGCAGAACATGAAAATAAGCAAAACACAATCAACAACAGATTATTTTTGGAATTCAGCACTCCAAATTCTACAAAAAAAAGGGCTGCTATTTTTTCTAAAAGTTTCATTTTAGAGGGAGTTGCCAGGGCCCCGTGAGTCCATGCCTGTCTACGCCAATGGTTCCAACCAATGGCGGATCCAGTAATTACAGTGTGGAGGGACGAATTTCATTCGGATACCTACCTCACTGAGAATCAATTCTAACGTACACTTGCACTGTTTTATATAAATCATATACAGTACTGTGAACAGGAACAAGCTGACTTCCAAGTTCTAGACATTAAAGTATTGTTTTGCAAAAATAAGAATATAGGGCTGCAATCAGGAGCGACACCAGAGGAATGAAAAAGGATACTTGCGCACCCCTTATTTTTCTTCCGTACCCCCTTCAGGACCCCATTTTCAAAATCTATTTTCAACCGAAAACATTATGAGCACTTGTATTATCATAAATTACGTTATGACTTAGTAAAACCATGTCGTCATATTGAGTGTAGAATGTTTGGTGTTGAAGTGAGGCCACTGTTATTGTATATAGCAGGCGAGCTATCTGAAAGAGAAGCTGCATTTACCTTTCTCTACTGGGGGCAGTCTCGATCAGGGGCTGTTGTTTCCCTTGTTTTCTTCATTATTCTTGTTAAGAATTGATTAATCGTTTTTAAGACACAATATGCCATTGACCTGCGTAAACAAGCTATGCTCATTTCTAATGAATGATAAAACATCTGTTTTTTGCGGTCGAAGTAAGCAAAAATGAAGCAAGTCACCATAGTAATCTTCAGTTTCATTAATACAGTTTCATAGAAGTCGACTAAAAGTTGATTGCCATTTGATGTAATGGCTAAATAATGCATACATGTTTCAGGTTTTCTTTATTTTCAATATTGCACCCCCAAAATTTCATTCCGCACCCCCTCAGCACCCTTAGATGATTAATCCTGGCACCGCCACTGGCATTGCCACGGTAAAGGCAAAGGTCAAATGTGAGGAGTAGAGTGAATAAACAAAGGAAACAAGGGGTCACGCTTTCGATTCTCCACAATGCAAAGTGGTTCAGATCCAAATTCAAACTGTATCCTCATTTCCGATTTATCCTATCATGAGCATGAACTGGGCTTAAAGCAAACGTTAAACTTGCTGATAAAAGACAGAACAATGAGTCTTGAAAAATATTAGCCATAATAATATATCCAAAAACCTGGAAGTTGGGAGGGGTGATTGTCCCTATCGCCCTTCCGTAGATCCGCTCCTGGTTCCAACGGTCACTCAATGGTCTCCGTTTCTTACCGCACTGCAGCGCCCTCTCCTATTCTGTGGGCCTCTCGATTGTATCAAGTGCTCTACTGTTTTTTTCCGTACTCGCTTTCCCAGTAAACTTTGTTTTTGTGAGTCACGAGCTTACTCAACCAAAAAAATTGTATCTTTTTTTTTCACCAGAGCGTGGGAATAGCATCCCCTCGACATTTCGTGGCTCCTACAGCTGCACCATTTACCCGAAATTACTCTTAGAACGACTGGCGATGGATCGCATGGGCGTCGGGGAGATGGGGGTCGTCGAGCAGGGTCCGTCGATCCCCCCTTCCTCTGAAAATTTGCATCGTTCATTTCAAGTTACAAAAAATCTGAAAGCATGTTATTTTTATTCTTAATAATGAAATGAAGTTAAGTTAGTTATTATTTGAACAGAATAACGACATTGGTTTTAAAAAGAATGTATTTTACACTCAAAGAAAACATGGTTTCACAGTTTTCAAAATTCCAAAAATTCGTTTTATATGGTCACAACATAAACACTATGGCTAATATTTCCCCCTGACTTTTAAAGATATTTCTTGCACGTGGTGTGTAAATGGTAATAACAAAATATAATACATTTCAGGATACTAACTGTAAGAAATGCAAAATAGTGTAGGAAAGTCTCCTCAAGGTTATGATAATAATGAAAATATTAAGAATAATAGGACTGAGCCGATACCGATGTATCGATATCGGAAAGTATCGGTTGGAATTCATCTACCGATATCAGCCGACACTTTTCCGGCATTTTGGTCTTTCACGGGGTCCGCAAAACTGGCCCCCGACACTTTCGCGAAGTCTAATTATCTTGGGAATTATGTAAAATTCAAACTTTTTTTATTTTGCACCAATTTTGCACAAAAACTATACTTGGTGATCTATTTTAATATTCTGATATAATTCTTGAATATTCTAAATCAAATTTCTTGGTAATTTGATGTATATATGGAGAAGAATATTTACACACCAATATTGATCAATATTTTGCACAAATTTTAATTATTGCAATTTTCAAGTATCGGTATCGGTGGGAATCGGTAAGAGTATCGGCATCGGTATCGGTTCAATGTGGTACAGGCTCAGCCCTAAAACTACATAAATTTGGAATACAATTTGTTTATATGTATTAGTTTATAATTGTTATTATTTTATAATACTAATCTTTAGTATGATGGTAACAATTCTTATTATTTCTATTATTTAAGGTTTATTAATTGCTTGAGCCCCCTTACAAAATTTCTGGCGACGCCCTTGTTGGATTGCATCCAGGGATGCATGAGTCCATAATTTAGCCAACGTATTCCTTTGCCTTGGTCACTTGCTTCGGAGGTGTCTACCTGTGCAACGAAGTCAACAACTTTTCGAAGAAAGCTGTTTCTTATCATGGAGCAATGTGGAATTTGCTGTAAACTCATTTACTTCAAAAAGCCATGGAAAACATTTGTACTCACCGAGTTTAATCACTTAAGGCAAGGAAGGTTTCGCTTCGTTGCTGTCTTAATTTTAGAACATCCACGCGTGCTAAATTTAGAACAATCTGCAATTTCTCACTTCTAATTCAGGGTTTTGTGTGGGTTTCTGCTAGGGTTACCAGACGTCCGGTTTTCCCGGACATGTCCTAAATGTCCTACATTTTGAGCGTTACATAATATTAACTGGAATTCAACAAAGAGAAATCATGCAAGTTACAAGTCTATGGAATGAACTCCCAAACTAAATAGTAAAATTTATTTTGATCCAGTCATGGCCCCAAAAGAAAATAAAAATGTCTGCTAGAACAAAAACGGAAGCAATTAATGAACAAAGTTTTGGGGCCACATTCTGATGATGTCACTGTTCAGTGCCTGAGTGGAATTTCTTGCCTTGGGGTTTATACTGATGGAACAAGGAGTTTCCCATTCTTATTCAATATTTTGATTGTAAAGCAGGGGGTATAGAGAACAAAGTTATTGAACTAAAAACTACCCTGGATGAAACTTCTGGAACCATTTCAAGTTACGGTAATTGCTGAATATGTTTGCCATTGCAGGCCGTAATGAGAGAGTACTTTCATTACCATCAGCACAACAGAATTACGAGGGAAATATTTTTTTCAAAAAGTCCGTAAAAAGTGTGGTACTGAGGTTCAGTATATTTTCAAGTTTTACTGTTCAGTCTCTCAAATATATTTTGACTAAACCTGAAATTTTGATAAAAATTGACTCCTCGGAGAAGTATCAGTTAAAACAAGTACATAGTAAGAAGTGTATTGTGTAGTATTGATTACGGTTTGGAAATTTTGCATTAAGAAATCTTATGTCCTTTATGTCCTACTTTTACCTTGTAGCGATCTGGTAACCGTAGTTTCTGCATTCATTTGGAACGTGATAATCAAGATAGAAAGACGCCATTGTCGAGGGACTGGATCTTGTTGAGTTTGGAGAAGGAGAAGAAGAATAGGAATAGGAGAAGAAGAAACAGTTGAAAGTTGAATTTTGCTTTCAGTCCATTTAGGCTAATCGAGACTGGCCCTATAGTTTAATGTGGGATCCGCACTACTATGTTCTTCCATCGGGTATCGAACCCGGGACCCCTTGATTTCAAGGCAACGACGTTACCCCTATGCAATCGGGAAATCTATGCCAACACGAACAAAGTATACCGTGGGGGCATACAAACGATTTTTCAAATGAAAGAGCACAAAAGGGAATAATTATGAATTTCTATGCGAGGTGTTGGGATTTTGTACACGTCAACATGCTTTGAACAGCGAATCTCAACAAACGTATTAACTTGAATTCAAGTTTGATTTAAAATATTTAAAATAATTATTTACAGTGTACTTAATAGATGTTTTGATGGCCAGACGCAGTGCCGGATCTATAAACTGCCAGACCCCGCAGTGCAGGGGGGGGGGGTAGGAATGATCAAGCCTTTAGGGGGCCCTTGCCATGCCCTTTACATACTCGAATATGTGCATGTAAAACAATAAATGTATAGTAAATTTATTCTCCAGCACCGCAGAGCAAAGAAGAGAAGTGCAAGGATTTGTTATTAATTTTAAATTGCCTAACATGCAGTAGTTTTCGGTTAATATTCTGTACCGAAAACAAATTTTCTAACCGCGAGTTTCTTCTTCCCTAACTCTGTGCTGTGGGAATTGCACTGTATGAGTTACAAGGTAAAACGGGTCTTACTAACATTCCAACACAGCGGAGCAAGGGACAACCCAACGCATGACAAACTGACAGCAAAAGCAGAGCAATTACAGAAATATTATGAAACATTCCATAATTCTCAGCTGAATGATCTCTTTGCAAAAGTGACTTATCAAAAGTTTCATCTGTACATGATTTTGCCAAATTTATCTATGTATAAGAAGCATAATACAATTCTGCTAAGCTCTTCAGAGGTATACTGACCTGTGTGACGGAGTAGTTATCGCAGTGCGCTTGGTCATGGCTGTTCTTTATTAGTGTACCTTAATCAATATCATCCTATAATCACTCATCGTATGATTCGTGATTAGCCAAAAGTAGCAGAAAAGGGACGCTAAATAATGAGAATAAAATCTTCACACACACGCACTGAAGAAACGGAAAAACAACAAAAACTTTGACATTTCCTTTCGCAAGTAAATGCATTTTATAAAGAGGGGCTGTTAGTAATATTTTGCGGGAGGGTCCAAAATTTGTACATCTGACACTGACCAGACTTATCATGTTCTACGAATTTCAACGAGCCTACAAAGTTTTTCTAGTCTTTGTTGTAAGTAGGGCGATGGTTTTTTTCTCCCCCCTTCAAATATTTGACCACCCGAGAGTGATATGACGTCTGTTCCATCATTTATTTGTTTTAATAATACAAATATATGAATATTTATATTATGTAGCTACAGTCCCGTTCAAAGGAACCGTCGCTTAAAATTTGGATAACTCCGTCCACATCTCCTGAAATCATGTTGGTAGCTCTGCAACAAGGAAGAGTTGCAAAAAAAAACCTAGATCTGCCAATCAAAGTGACTTTTAGTTTGAGGTGTGAATTACAATCTTCTACACAGATAGGTCAACCAATAAATAGTTACCAAAAGTTGATATTGGTTAAATATTGTTTCACTAGAACGGTCAATAAAACATTAAAATGCTGATCAAGGCAAAATTTATTGTATAAAAAATATACACTAAAAACGTAACGTTTCCACCCTCTAACAGGGTCTTCTTCAGACAAAGATTCACAATAAATACAAGGCGTTACC
Source organism: Lepisma saccharinum (assembly GCF_977018435.1). Taxonomy (NCBI): domain Eukaryota; kingdom Metazoa; phylum Arthropoda; class Insecta; order Zygentoma; family Lepismatidae; genus Lepisma; species Lepisma saccharinum. Next base: position 33,290,594 of record NC_139239.1, on the reverse strand, counting down.
ATAGAACGGTCACCAGAAAGCATGCATATCATTCTGTTACATCTTCGCTTTATTGAATTGCAGCGTTTCCAAATCCTTGTTAATGGTATTAGTTATCGTGGAAATGTTACAATATATGTAACAAACACATTTATTAGAATAATTTTCACTGTGTGATATGATTTTTCATACTTGCAAACAGGAAAATATTAAATTATGTAAATAGATTGACTGATTGATTTGTTTTATTTTACTTCGCGTTTTGTGCCACTTTTGGCTAATTTGCGAAGATGGAAATGAATGATGATATGATGAAATTGATGAATGGACACTCACAAACATCCATGCCTAGGAGGGCAGGATTCGAACCCGGGATCCCTGGCGTCGTAGCGCGATGTGCTAACCACTCCGCCACGGGGTCGGCTAAATTATGTAAATAGAAAATTAATAGAAGAAATACAAAATTTATTTTTCAAAATAATGATTACACTATACTGTTGCCAATATAAATAAATTGTTTATATTAATAAGGTCGATACTTCGCCTTAATTTCAGTTTATACACACATACGCTAATTGGGACTGAGCGTACATTTATATTAGAATAAGATATATTATATATTATTCGATCACAGTTAGCCCGACCCTGTGGCCGAGTGGTTAGCACATCGCGCTGCGACGCCAAGGGTCCCGGGTTCGAATCCCGGTCGGGCTTGGTTGTTTGTGAATGTCCATTCATCAATTTCATCATTTCATCACTCATCCCCATCTTCACAAATTAGCCAAGAGGCACAAAACGCGAAGTAAAATAAACTAAATCAATCAATCGATCACAGTTAGTATCTCCTTTGTGAAACGCCCTGCATAATTTCATAATTTGTCCAGAATTTGAATGAGAACTGTAATAGAATTTTACGGGAGTGTAAAATAAAATTAATGCAAAATATTTTTGTAAGAAGTCTTACTTACCCACCCTTAAAATTGCAAACTTTTTGCTACAAAACAGTTCGTAGTGTATGCATTCCTTACTCAGTTGTGAATCGAACAAAGAGGGAAATGCACTTTCTAAAGCAAGACGGGGAATCCCCTTCCGAAAGCAAAAAGTTGTGTTCGTACTCTGATTTCATTATCACATACCATAGACTCTTATATAGTTACCCATAAAATGTTACTTCATCACTGCACAGCGAAAGAAAGAAATACGTCTGAACTCTACTTTGAACAAATAGTTGCATAGAAGTTGTACTAGTAATTTCAATTCATTGCAGCTGTGCTTAAACGTCCATTCAAAATCGACCTATCAACAGACTGCAAAACCTGGGCAGATATGCAATCTAATTAAATAATCTGCCTCCTTTTGCCACGCCCGATCCCACGTAGCGCTGTCACTGAAGCAGAGACGACGATTCATTGATCAATTCATCATTCTAATGTCAAAGTAAATATCAAACAACGGCGGGTGTAATGGAAAATTAGCATGATATTCCTATGTTAGGTCGCTTTACTTCAGGCCCGTACTGAAGGAGGGGGGAGTAAAGGGGCCATGACCCCATCGAAATATTTTAACTTATTCAAATCTACGGCAATATCATTCACGAGTTTTCGTTTTCAGATTTTGCAAGAATGTCGTTTTTGTCCTTACATATGTGGATAGTCCAAAGAGTGGTCTGGTCGGTAGGGCGTCTGACTGCCACGCGGGAGACCCGGGTTCGTTTCCCGGGTTGGATGATCTGAGGTCGGAATTTTTCTGGCCTTGTCCCACCATAAAACTGCTCTGGTGCTCACCCAGCCTCAAATCAAAGGGTACCAGGGGCCAACCCTGGAGGGTAAAGGCGGCCGGAGCGACAGCGTGGTACTGATCACATCACCTCCAAAATGGCAGAGATCGGGAATGTGTGTGGGCCCTATCACCACATCCCCTAAATGTGTCTCCATGGCACGGTAGTATATGCACGGGGAACTTTACCTTTACCTTACCAGAGGCCTGCAGTCTGCAATATGTGGTCATTGATGCAAGGGTACCAGAGGTCCAGATTTAGTCGGCACAATCCATTCTTTTTAACCCCTGTCCAGACTTTTTTCGAACTGCAGTTGTGATGCGAAAATGTCCCTTTTTTGTTAACTCACATTCAGACATGTTTTTCAATACAAGAATCATTTACGTATCATTTAATTTATAAATATAATATTTCTAAACGAAATATTTTTTTTACATTATCATGACTTCAACGGTACTGGTACAATGAAATTAAAATAATGTCAATTTGCGGAATACAGTACTGTCTGAATACTTCCAGCGGCGGCGCCAGGATTATTCATCTCGGGGTGCTGAGGGGTGCGATTCTGAAAGTAAGGAAACCATGAAACACGTATGCAATCTTTCAAAAGGCAAGGACAGTTTACTTTCCCTTGGCAGATAAGGTTTAGCATAGTGCGGGGGCAAAAAAGCAAAAAGCGGGGGGGGGGGGCAACTGCATTCCTAATCACCGCCACTGATTAACATAAATTACTGACTGAAATTAAAATATATGTGTGAAATATATAACTTTAGATAGACATTCATTTTCCAGGGATGCTGCCCCCCACCCTGTCCTCCTCCTGGATGTTCATGATGATATGTATTATTAACTCTTCTACTCCAAGAAAGTGGTCATATAATGTAAATTCAGATACACGTTGCAGTCTTATTGAACTTTGTAGTGAAATACAAAATAAAACACAATTTTTGAACCTTCTCAATGTAACCAATTGGAGGTACAAAATACATAGTACATTATACCTTCCGTCTGCCACAAGACAAAACGCGAAGAGAACAACTGTGTCATCTTTAAAATCCCTTCTGCCGCACTATCCCAAACACCAAACAACGAACTGTAAAATTTCTTCGTGAATATTGGGCCTCCTCCCAGGACCGTATCCAGGGGAGATGACACCCCCCCCCCCCGAGCCATGAAATTTTAAAATGTAAACCTATAAAAAGCTACGAAAATAACATCGACAATTTTTCAAACTTGAAATAATTTCTATTTTGTGCTTTCATAAATGAATGTGTTTGTTGTGTAGAGAGGCAGTCTGCAGTATTGGGTACTTTTAGTTTTATAACCACTGATGCAAGGCTACCAGCAGTGGAGGGGATGGGGAGGGCTGTTGACCCCCCTCCCCACTATTTCCACTTTTGCTCCTACACTATGGCCTCTTAAAATGCTATGCCTTGTCTACCCAGTCCCGGTGGAGGCACATAGTGGTTCGGATCCTACTTTAAACTGTAGGTCCAGTCCCAATTAGTCTATCTGTGCATAAAGGTGGACCTAAAATTAAAACTCAAATTCAAACTTGTCTACTAAGAAAAAGTAAATTGTCCTTGCCCCCCCCCCCCACACACACAGTTTTGGCACCCAATCGCCGCTACTGGCTACCAGGTGAAAATGTTCTCCCTCTTTTGGAGGGGGTGGTCGTAGCGGGCTGTGGGTTAACTCATAGAATTATTTATTGTCATAATAATTGCTAATGTGTATAATTTTATATGTGTGTGTATGTGAAAGTGTGTGTTTGTTAATGAACGTTAAATTCCATAATGCCTCCAGTTCTGTCAAAGTTGAAATCAAAAACCTTGCATAGCCAAGCTCCGGAAATTCTAAGCAACGTGCACGAGTTCATGAAGGAGGAAGCCAGTGAAGGTGTTAGCATCAAAATACAGCATTTTGGCAAGAGAGCAGTGGCTGCGACTGGAGTTCCTGAACGAACAATCAGGGCTATCATGAACGAAAGACAATCTCTTGTGATGTCAGAAGGCCCCTCCACATCATTCCACACTCCCGGGAAAGAACGACAAAGACCAGCGACCAAATCGTCAGTGGACGCTTTCGATGAAAACGTTATCCGTAGGCGCATATACGACTACGCTTTGCGTGAAAATGAAGTGCTGACATTGAAAAAATTGCATGTCAAATTACAGGCGGACATACATTTTGCGGGAAGTCAAGAGAGTTTGCCACGTTTGCTGCGAAAGATGGGATATAGGTGGAGGAAGAGGAGGCTGTCATTTCTGCTGCTTAATGCGATGCATATTGTTTTCTGTGTTAAAATTGCCATGCTTTGATGGGTGACCAAGTTCATAGCAGAGCCGGCGGAAGGGGAGGGCGAACCGTGCCACCGGCCAAGGCGGCAAAATTTGAAGAGAAGAAAAAAATAAGCCTATTGAAAACTGTGGTCGAGCGAGATATTCTTTTCCGCTTAATAGTATTGAAATAGCATAAGAAGTCTCATTGTTTATTTTATATTTTGATGTTTTACTTAGGAATATATTGATTTTCAATTTCCCGTTGCTGCGTAACGGGGGGTTCGAAATGGAGCGGCATCTACGGCCACCGCTCAGGGAGGCAAAATGACTAGCGCCAGCCCTGGTTCATAGCAAAAGAAAAAGCCGCGCAGCTTATCGTCTAGTGGCAGTATATGTACTTGTTATTGTTGTGGAAGCTGGCATCGTTTGTAAATGTAGAACAAAGGCAACCGACTGTCGCCGATCACAGAGAGGAAATAATAATACTGCTTGAGGAGGAGTGTTGTGGTCCAATTGTCGCGGTTTAACACGTTGGCATGTTGTTATCTGCCGTTGCAGTTCCGTACCAGTGTATACGGGTTTTGGGACTGAACAGTTAGAACACCACCAGTGCATTAATGCAATGAAAAATAATATTTTTTTATTTTGTTTGAAATCACTCAAATAAGAAATCGTATGAAGAAGTCTTCTTTACAGCATTTTTGGTAATTTTACGTATGTGTTAGTTCATATTTTGCAAATTTTTAGTCCATATGTATGTAGCTACATACAAAGCCACTTGTTAGTACATATTAATCCTAGTCCTGGTATAATGCATGACGTTTAAAACTCAACGTTAGATAGACCTGAATTCTCTAATTTCCTTGTTGTACGTAACAGCTGTGTATCGGCGCTCTGCAGCGATTTTTCTATCTGCTCCATTAGCAATAATGCTTCTTTAGTTCTGTCGCGCATCGCACGGCAGAAATATCTGTGCTGGACTCTACACCTTTGGCTCTTGTTGAACAACATCCCCTGATAGCATTCTGCTGTCACTACGGATACGTTGCATCTTGTCTACTACTTTTGCATTAACAAAGTTCCTCGTAAGTTATGTGCAGAGCATGTGTGTCACCAGAAACTTATCTAAGTGTGATCAGACCATTGATAAAATTTGAATAGTAGATATAATAATAATGAAAATTGATTGAATGATTTGGTTTATTGTACTTCACTTTTCTGCCACATTTAGCTTATCGTGAAGATGAGGATGAATAATGATATGATGAGATTAATTAAGAAACACAAAGAACCCCTATACTCAAGCCTGGATTTGAACTCGGGACTCCTTGTTTTGTAGTGCGCTTTGCTAAGCACTCGACCACGGCTCGGCCATAGGGGCTAACTGGCTATGCGGGAACGATTTTTTTTTCTTTGCCAGGACGAGATCGGTAAGGGGACTTCTTAAAATCCCTTCGTTCGGAACGGGGGAAAGTCGCCATTTCCCGACTACATCGGAAAATTTTCTAGACGGAAAATGTTCACAATTTATCGACACTCTGAAAATCTCGAATTCTACACACCGCTCAATTATTGTTTTTCCATTTCTGGAATAAAAACTCATATTTTCAAGAAATTTCATTCACCTGTAGTGCAGAAAATATCGAGAAATAGCCACTTTAAAACACAATTATTTGGAATTTGCCGACTGATCTTTCTTGATGTTGAAGAGTTGATGAAACCTTCTGACGTCATCTAAAACTCTACAATGCAGTCCCTCCCCAATATCATCGTCTCTGGTTTTGTATCTTGATACTCTTGCTTGATACTCTGATGCTCCGGTGGAAACACCTTGAATGTGGATGGGTCTTCTAGTTTTCTTCTTGATGAGCTAATAGGTGTTTAGGGGGCTAATGTCTGGTTGGGGGGAGCTTAGCCCCTACCAAACTACGCCAATGCCAGCAGTGGCGTCTCGTGGCCTCAAATTTGGCCGGGGCTTATTTTTTAAAGAATTTAAAATATAATAACAATTCACATGAATTACAAAAAAAAGGTATTTTTTTCTTCTAGACTACAAAACTGGACTTACTTTTTTGAAAGAATTTAAAATGTAATGACAAATTACATGAATTACAAAAAAACGGGTATTTATCTTCTTCTAAACTACAAAACTGGACTTATTTTTTTTTTTTAAAGAATTTAAAATATAATGACAATTCACATGATTACAAAAGAAACAGGTATTGTTGCGAAACATACCTTTCTACGAACGTTGACTCCTGTTCTTCTGCTCAGCAAATTTTGTTATTACTTTTTCGTTGAAGCCCACTATGTTTGAAATGTATTCTTTCTCTATTGTAAGCAAGTGCCAAGGCATTTGGTCTGTCTTGTCCCATTGCATTTCTTAAGCAGGTTTTAATACGCTTCAATGTGCTGAAACATCGTTCAGATTCAGCTGTTGCCACTGGAGTTATTAAAACTATGTTTGTTATTTTTGCTGTTTCTGAAAAGGTACCCTCTAAATAATTTTAAATAAAAAATGAATGCAATCTACTGATAGAGTTTATGTTTTTCAACTCTTCACTACAACAAAGAACACGAAGTTCCCTCTTTAGTTTTCCCTCTTCTATGAAGGGATAATAAATCTGGGAAGATGCCTCTGTTTAAAGATTGTTCTCTTTCATTATGTCCTCGTAGAGCAAGTTCATGTCGACCACAGAATTTTAAGCAATCGATAATTCTATTTAATATATGCCTATTTTTCCGGACAAATTCATTGTGTCTTGTAATTGACAGCTTATGTCCTTCATCAATTTGTGTTCGAACATCAACCCTGCCAAACTCACTCAAACATAGCGAATGAAAGCCACCACAACACTACAGAACAACACGCGAGATCGAACGCGACGCGAAGGTATTAGCCCCGAATCAGCACTCAAATTCATTGGACTCTCCCCCTAGCACGTGACCTTCACTGTAGCGTAGGTGGGTGTAGGGCACGCCTTCCTTTGCGACGTGCCCCGGAAAACGATAATTGACATCAATGCCGCTAGGAGCGCTGTCGTATCCATTGCAACAGACGATGAATTTACATGGGTAAAAATCGCCTTTTAAAAGACTGTGTGATAGTTATGCGTTATGATGATTGATAATTACGTGAATACGTCCGTTTTTCTTTAGGGGCTAAGCCCTGGAAGCCCCAAGGGACGAGACGCCACTGAATGCCAGTGCTATAAAGAAAAACTTGATGGATTGTCAGACCTTACAAGTAATAGCTAAACGGAACTGAAATCAACTCAATCTGCCTGGCATTGAGAGACAAGATCCATAAAAAAAACGACCTATTGATTCAACTTCCAATCCATTCCAGTTATAAATATGAAATTTGGTGAGTTAAAGGAACTCTGAATTATGTACTTGCTGCATTATCTATTTTCTCTATGGACACATCCAGTTGTTTATTCTGCTGTAGTCATCAATTGATACATAACGATTTCTCACAAACTGAATATTATGGAAACATAAAATTCTGGTGCACCAGAAGCGCATCGATTGATAAACTAAAGCGTTTGCCAAGAATCAGGTTAACAGTTTGATGCATTTTTGCTTATCGTTTGTGAAAGTAATGCCAAATTCATATGATGCAAGTGAGTATTTCTTTCTATGTCAAACTGTACTGTAATGCATCAATTGATGCTATTTTTATGCACCTTCCGGCATTTTTCTCGATGATGCACTTATATATCCATTAGAAACTGTTTGCACGAAATTGTACTGACACGAGGATGGACTGAAAGTTATAGGTGATAAGAGTGAAAGAAATCGAATTAAACTATTTTTTCTTTCTGTATTTTTTTATTGGTTGTAATATAAACCTGACTACATGAGCAATGTACAATCATATAAGTTTGAACGTCTCATACATCAACAGTAGTTATGCTGAGCATACATTTAAACAAAATTACCTTTGTTCCGTAAGGGTTTCATAACAGACAGTTCTGGTTGTCGGGTCTCCTGTTCGCGAATTTCTTGGAACAAACTCATGATACAAATCCATAAATACAGCTTAAAGCCTGCAAAGAAATGCATATATTAAGTAAAAACCAAAAGAGTACAACAGAAAGTTGGGGTAGATTTTTAAATGCTCATGTCGCATTCTGCGAGTTTTCCTAACCTCATGGCAAGAAATTCCTTATGTTACCAAATTTGTTTCCAGTTACGAAGCACATTGTCGCACAACAGTTCTACTTGGGACTAGGAATGACGTCATGAAAATATATTTTAGAACCTTCATTGTGAATCTCGTACGAAATTGAGAATGGATGGGGAAAAAGTTTTCTTTTGTTTTAATTGAATTACATTCAATTACAGTAGTGTTCTATGATATACACGAAATACATTCACCTTATTTTCGTGTTGCCAGAATTGGCTTCTTTGCACATCATTTTTTTTCAAGGTGCAGTTTGACCGACAGTGGACAAAAAGTATGTATAAAGAAGCAAATTGTTGCACACTAAGTGAGACGAGTGTACGTACATATATGTTTACGCTACCTTGAAATAATTTGACCTACTACGAGCATAGGTCAGGCCATTTGTAAAACTTGAATAGCAGAAGTTTTATTTATTTGGTTTATTTTACTTGGCTTTTCTACCACTTTTGGCTAATCGCGAAGATGAGGATGATTGATGATCTGATGAAAGTGATGAAGGGACACTCACAAAGAACACCCATGCTCAGGGCGGGATTAGAATTTTGTCAAATACTTTTTTTTTTTTTTCCATATTCTGAATTAAGTGTGTTCGAACAATTGAATACATTATCTAGTAAGCTTATTTCAAGCATTTTTCCTTAACTAAATTGCAAGAAAACCGAAAAATGGGATACGATATTTGATAACCTTAGCTACATTACAAAGTTTTTACAATCGTTACAGAAGTTGATTGTAAGGTCAATATGTTTTATTATGATGATGTTTTATTAACTTTCGTGAATAATTGATTACATTATGATCGATAATACAAGTACATAAACAACTTAATTACTTACAAACCAAAATGAGTCCCATAGCTCCAACTTGGGGGGTTCGGAATGTTATTGCAACAGCTCCTATTCCAGAAAGAACAATGTCGATCATGTTCAGAATCAGCCAAGGAAGAAGCAGGAATCGATTTCGCTGGTAATAGAAACAAACATTTTAATTTCAATTTATTTTTACTACATGGGTCTTACATTTTAATGAAGCATATTTGTGGCGTGAAATATATTAAACAATTAATTAAACTTAGGGAAAATTTTGGCTTTTGAGTAAAAGCGGACCTCCACTTTATCTAATTCCTTATTTATCTTTGAGAAATATCCAAGAACAGTCACGAACAATGTTTTTCAGAATTTCAAAACCTACTCTGATTCTTAGAAACGAAAGGCATTATGTATTTTTTTTTTTATTTTACGGCGCTTTTCTGCATTTTTAGGCTATCGCGGCCATGAGAATGAATTATAATTAAATGAATCTGATGAGGAGACACAAATTATATTTATGCTCACGCCAGAATTCTTTGGTGTTATTCTACCTCTTATAGTAATTGCGACGATGAGGATGGATGACAGGGGCGGCGCCAGAAATTATCGACCGGGTGGGCAGAAGCTCCACATTGATAGATGAGGGTGGGCAGTATAAATGTAAGACCATATATAGTATATATGTGTATGTAAGACGTATGCATCCTCCTCTCTCTTACACCCTCGATTTTTCTCTTACTTCTTTTTCCTTTCCTTTTCTTGTTTTCCTCTTTATTCTTTTCTAATCTATTCTCGCATCTTGTTCCATTTCCTTTCGCTTTGTCTCTGATGGACACAATTATTTCAAGGAAGTGTTTACACATGCGCAGCCATCAGAAGCGTGCGGTAAGGAAAGGCGGGGCAAGCGCCGCTTGCGTTCTTTTTTAAAACACTTTTGATATTTAAAGTTCGCGTTTTTAAATGCCTCTATACACATTAGAATGGAATTTATTTACTATAAGATATTTACATTGCAGAATTTTCATTTCCTCTATTTTCTGTTCTTTTGGCTTGAAACATAAACCGGCTACACCCTTGACGACGTTGGGCGATGCGCCAGGACTGACCGCGTTTAGAAGAAGAGGACTGCTCGTCTTTCTCCCCGCTTTTCGAGTGACTTATGCAGTTCTTGCATGGACACTGTCCATCCCCGTTCACGAAGAAAAAAGGCTGAGGGCAAGCAACACCAAGACCGCATCTGTCTTTGGCAAGGGTGTTGGAAAGAATTCGTCCACACGTCCACAAGTGTTGCTAACTTCCAGAATTTTCTGTGCATCCGTGGCACCACCTAACGCGGTGCGATTTTCATGTTTGATACTCTATAGTAATCAACAAATTATATTATGAAGTTAGCCAGTGATCACAAGTCGTATGCTATTTATAAGAAATGAAATCACAGCCGGTACTTGAACATATTCGTCATGTGGTCGGTTACTCGGAAATATTGAGGGTATGTAACACTGCAGGTTAGGGTGAAAAGGAAGGTTAATTTAGAAGCGTGGGTGCTGCTGTTGCGTGTTGTTTTTTACTGTGATATTGTGATGTTTTTTTCTGTTCTTTGTGTCGTGTTTTTGTACCTGGTGTAAAAGTACATTAAAAATTTCCGCCAGGGTTGACATACCAGAAGAGCCATAAATTTGCTGTGCTGCAGGTAAGGCCTTGATTAGGGACCTTCTTTCAAAACCATTCAGTTCGAGAACATATGGTGTAAAGTTGGAGCTTGTGATTGTGAGTCGAGCGACCGTGTCCTGAACTGTGCACAACCAAACCAACTAAGAAAGATAGGAAAGTTTTCATTAGGCAGTTTAAAACATCTCAGTACAACAATATTATGTAGTAGCAACGATCTTAATACATTATTTTGTTGGCCATGTGTTTTGTTCAATACAAATTTAGGAACAAGCTACAGTGACTTGAGCAATTTTTATAATGCAGTGCAAAGACATGAACGTTCCCAGAATCACATCTGCGCTTGCATCCAACTGAAGACAAGTCATGATTAATAATTCTAGCCAAGTAAGAAACCGAAACCCGTCCGTTTATTTAAGATCGAAACTTTATGCTAATAGGATGTTTATTATTTTTAGGGTTAAAAAAGAACGTAATTTAATTTACAGTTGCCCTCAAATATCAAGTAAATCATTATTTTCTTCATGGTTGAAATTTACAAGTTTATATCGAGAGGCTTTTTTCTTCTTTATAAACCTGCAGCGAAGATTTGATTTTACGGTATGTATGCACTTCACACACTCAAGCCCGATACTTCACCATTATGCACATTATTGTAGATAGGGATGTGTGTAGGCTTATATTATATTTGAAATTGTTATAATTAACCAAAACGAAAAATTAACCCATCGCTTGTCTATCACGAAAGGTCACGGCACGCCCCTGGCAGCCATACATTCTAGTCACATTCATTCATGCATGTTAATAGAGTAAAATAAATGTGAATTAGGTTTATTTAAGCTTGTGTTGCAAATACAAGACACATACTTGAGTTTATGTATTCGGCGACAGTGATAGAAAGTGCGATGGTAGACAACCGTGAAGTTTCTCGTAATTTAAATGCATGTTCCTGAGCATAGTATTTTCATCGTATGAGTTTTTGACTGAAAGAGTTTTCTTACTCCTTGGGGGTCACTTTTCTTAGCTTATAAGGTTTTTTACAACTGAGAAATCTATCTGAATGTTTGTAGTAGCGGCGATTGGGTGCCAACATTTGAGGGGCAAGGACAATGGTAGAAAAGGCTTAGCATAATGAGGTCATAGTGCAGGTGCAAAAAGTGGCAAAATGTGGCTGGGGAACTGCATCCCCCACTTCCCGCTCCTCCTAATCGCCGCCACTGAATGTTTGGATGAAAATGAACGTCTTATTAGCAATGATTTAAAACACACAGGGATAACCAATTCTTTGTCCATTGTCCATGAAGTATTCCTAGGCTAATGAAAGGCTATTTTGACAAAATATCACTCATAAGTAATAAACAAGTAAGATTGAAACATCTGTTCAGAATTGAAGAGACGTATTAGCTAAGTTGCTATTCGTTTTCTGAACTTTCATGTTACTAATGCGGGAGAAGCAATACACGTATGGTTACATGAACAAGCGATCAAGAAAATTTTACGAAAAGTATTTTTTATTTGCATAAAATTTGAAGTTGCGGGCGGTAATTGCCCCCTGCAGGTACACTTAGCCGTCAATGTTCCCCCCCCCCTTTGCCCCCTAGAACTTATTTCAGTCCAAGGTTGGGGGGGGGGGCAATGCCCCCTGCCCCCTGTGGTTGCGCCACTGCTCCAATCCCCTCTACACAGTTTCAGTTATAACTTCTCGCTAAGTTACATGGTGTGGTTTGTTATTATATTTTTCCCACATCCGAAGTACCTAACTTTTTTTTTCATTGTGGTACTTCTCAAAGCAGTCTTTCCCAGTGAAGGCCCGGAGCTGCTGTCCTCAAGTTCACCCTAAATTCTGATCTAATGTTGATCATACCCTGAATAATTTTGAGCCTCCTAAGCATACTAGCTGCTTTTAATCATGGAAGTGTTCATTTGATCACAGTTTTTGTTTCAATAGATCTAGTAATTACTTTCACTTTCTAATGACAAAATTGGCTTTTTATGGGTTGATAATATGTGAACATTTCTAGCATAGATACTATTCAGAAGTTAAAAATAAAAAATACATATTATGTACACCAGAATACACTTACTTATTGAATCATTCATATATCCCCAAGTATATGTACTTATTGAATTTGATTGGGTGGGCAATCGGGTGGGCACAGGAATTTTTGGGTGGGCGCTTGCCCACCCGTGCCCACCCCTGTCGCCGTCCCTGATGGATGAAGTGATAGTGATGGAACAAACACACTTCCATGCCTGATCAGAATTACAACTTGGGGTTTCTGGCTTCGTAGTAGCTACGTTAATCACAGAGTAATGGGCTTGCGAGACCAGGACTGAACGCGCTCAAAAGTGGTTGAAGAACACTTTTGAGAGGCGGGTAGGTAGTAATTGAAAGAGATTAGGAAGATCCACTGGAATGTTATTAAATACCGACGATGAAGCTAATGGTGGAAATTAACGGGAGGGGGGATACAGGGTCACGATTAGGCAGGATGAGACCTGCACATGAGTACAATATAATAGTATATATTATACTCATGTGGGATTACATGTAAAACATTAAAAATTCGTCTTCTAATAAGAGCAAAAAATGTATTTTAAACTTGGGGCACAATAAAGTTGTAGTCAAAGCTAATAGTCTTGTGAATTTTGAAACTCACGTTCAGCTCTAATTTAAATATAAGCTAACTCTAGAACACATTTTCTTTCACTTTAGTTATCTGAAGAGCCGCGGTGGTCTAGTCTGGCTGCCACTCAGGAGACTTGGGTCCGATTTCTGGGGTGGGTGATCTCAGGTCGGAATTTTGTGGCCTTGTCTCCGCATAAAACGGCTCTGGGGCCCACCCAGGCTCAATTAATGGGTACCCGGTGGTAAAGGCTGCCGAAGCATGGTGCTGATCTCATCACCTCCAAAATAGCCCTACCCCCCACTCCCTATATATACCTAATGGCATGGCGCAAAGTGCAGGGGGATTTTACCTTTACTTTAGTTATCTGTGTCAGATGAACTGAGAACAAAGTCAGTTTTGCATAGCTCAAAAAATAAACACAAACCGACGGACTGGGTCTCCTAGACACGGACCAAGTTTCAACCCTTGTATAAGAATGACTTATGCAATGCCTCGACGATACAACTAGAGACCTCTACAGGATGTAGCCAGAAGGTACTGAGAGCGACAGTACAATATGGAGGGAGAGCAGTCTATTAGAAATTTAGTGAAATATTACCACCTGGTTCCCGTTCTATGAAGGAGGCCCTTTTTTTCATTTTGAAAATCCGTACTTTCTAGTGTGTCAATTATTTACAGGTAATTTATTACACACATAATTAATATATTTCTTTAATGTAAATAACTTCTATCCTTGATTTATCCTTGTTTATTTTATTTCCATATTTTATGTAATTTATAATATATTATATCTGTATCTTATATATATTGTACACGGTGGTAAAGATCTGATATACTGAGTGTAAAGATAAATAAGAAATGTAGAACACTGTAATTGGGCATTCGCCTGTTGTGTTTAGTAATAAATAAATAAATAAAATCATTATCTTCAATCAACCTACACCGACTTATAACGTAGTTCCATTCATCTTCAAAAGGTGTATTTTTATTACACAAACGACATTATAATTAATTTTATTTTTAAAAGTTATCGAAAAATTTGAATACTGCAAAATTAATTTAACAGATTTGTGGTGTCGGTCGAGTCTTATTGATTTTATTTATATATTTTTGTAGGATCATATTTTTTTCTACAATTAGTCCTGTGTGAGTAAAACCCAACATTAAGAAATTGTTAATCAGTATAATCAGAAGATAATTGTGGTTAAGTGCGAGGAGCAATACAATGCTCTCATTAGAGAGAGAACTGATGATTTTTTACACCCTTTGTAATCATTATTGTTCCATTGGCATGTGCTGAATTAACCTTGTACAGAATTCTGTTGTTGCGAGTCGTTGGCAAACAAATAATAAGAAGAAACTTAGTTACTGAATTCGCTGATCTTTTATTTGAGTGCATGGGTATGCGTATAAAATTACTTGTACCACGCCCCTGCCTCCATTTTTGTGCCGATCTATGTGGTGTATCCTTTCTCTCTTGTGTTTTTATTTGGTGTTTGGTTTCATTAGATTAAGTTTAATTTTGTTCTCTAAAGTGTGCCCCCTTACGGGTTCAACTCTTCAACGCTACGTTAACTTAGGCCCTGAAATAGATATGAATCGAACTTACGCTTCCTTTATTAAAGACCTTGGTTTTCAAAGTTGCATCTCTTTCTCGGTAGATACCCTCTTTTTTGTGTGATTTCAGCCACAATGGTTGGAAGATGCTTTAGCGAAGAAAAAAAAGAGAGGTTATAAAGTCTTGACCGGTTGAAGAATTATGAAGCCAGGTGGTTACGGTTGCTGGTTGGGTGAACGGATTGGTTTGATCCGTGCCTGTGGGAATTCTTTACCACAAAGGCAAGATTGTTGCAAACTTGTATGACCCCTAACAAATATCTCGTACACCCTACCGGAGATGTATGTCACGTCACCTATTTTTGTTTTTCTCAGAGATTCTAAGTTTTATCCAAAAATTGTCTGACACGTGAACTAAGAGCAAAAGCGTTTAATTTGCACACCGTAAAAAGTGTATTCATATAGTAACAGATAACGTTCACATAATCATGTACCAACAATTACCTTAATAGATCCTGATATCAGAAGAGAAGCTGAGATTAAAGAAATGGAATAGATAACCAGACCTACAATTCCTACATATTTGAGTTCTGAAAGTAAAAAGAAACGACAAAAATGTAGAATTTCACACATGCAAGAGTTAAAACTAATTCTAAACCCCTCTGGCTCATCACAGATATTAAATCTTTACTCTGTTTAAATACATTACTTTCTAAATTATACATAGTTGGTTAATCTCAATTACTGAAATTAAAAGTCTTCACATTTTGTCTTCAAACAACCCTAACAATAATCGTATTACGAGGGTCACTATTTATATTTTGAGCCTAACAATGAAAAAACAGGAATTTGGCATTGAAAACTGCTTTATTGTTTTTCGAAGTATTCTCCTTTATGGTCAATACACTTTTGCATTCGTTCGAACCATTTGTCAAAGCAGTTTTTCCAATCTTCTTGAGACACCTCCATAATATGGTTTTTGAACGCATCAACGGCGTCTTCCACCGACGAAAATCGTTGTCCACGCAATTTATTCTTGACATTCGGGAACAAGAAGAAGTCATTGGATGCCAAATCAGGACTGTACGGCGGATGACCCATCCATCAATTCGATTTTTTGACTGTTCATAAAGTCGGTTGTTAGACTGCTGTTTACGTTCCGGCTCATATGCATATATCCATGATTCGTCACCTGTTACAATCTTATATACGTCTTTTGAAGCACCACGATTGTATTTATTGAGTATTTGTTTACACCAATTGACGCGAGCGTCTTTTTGAGTTTTTGTCAAATTGTGTGGGATCCAACGAGAAGATACCTTTCTCACAGCTAAATGATCATGTAATATTTTATATATGCTGGTGGAACTAATGCCTATGGTTGCCTCAATCTCACAGTATGTCACATGACGATCTTGCAGTATTAGGTTTTGCACAGCATCAATGTTTTCTTGAACAACAACTGATTTTGGACGACATTCGCGAATCTCGTCGGTGAGCGAATGGCGGCTACGATTAAATTCGTTATACCAGTGTTTCACAGTGGCAAGGGATGGGGTTTCATCGCCAAATGTGGAAGTAAGTTGATCGATGCACTCTTGTCTTGATAATCCACGTCGAAAATCGTAAAAAATCATCGCACGAAAATGTTCACGAGTTAATTCCATTTTATTGTTGTCGCGCAATCTCCAAGGCAACATAAACAACACAAATCAAGCTTTGACAAATCATTTGAAGTACGTTATGGTCAATAATGCCAGACGATTCCGTGCAAACGTCAAATCGCGCCTAACTTCAATCAGTGTTGCCAAGGCTCAAAATATAAATAGTGACCCTCGTATTTGCAGAAATTCGTCAAACGCATGTGTTGTATCACGATGTTTCAACATCTGTGATAAATGGTTGATCATTTTCCACAAATAAAATATTATAATCATTATTAGACATCAAATCTAGGAATGGAATATAATGTGTTAAATCTTTATGGATAAAATTTTTTAAAGTGAAACATGTGCCTGCTTAATTCCAATAATGAACACGTTGTAGTATAGCGACTGGAGACTTGTGCAGCGACAGCGACGACAGGAGACTTTGAAGGAACATCAGACGATACAACAGGAAACTGTGGAGCAACAGAAGATTGTACACAAATGGAATAAAAATCGAATTAATTTTCGTACGGAGTGTGCGTTATCAAATCTTACTCTCGAATCGCTCAATTATTTACTTACTTGTTCTCAGTTCCTCTCTGTCCGGATCACCTACTACAATTCGTTTATTTGAGTTGAACAGAACAGTCTGAACTCCATCCGAAACTTCTTCAATTTTAGTTTTTGGAACAAAGAAATATGGATCAAAAACCACTATACAGCAGGCAACCACAACTATCAACCGAAGAAGCTAGAATGAAATAAACATTATTAAGTGCTCCAAAATGAAGACAACTAACTATATGTCTCTATATTTCCATGTCAAATCAAATGTGTACTGTATAGAAACTTACAGCATAGTGCAATATCTACGTATATCAGTGGTTCCCAAAGTGTGCGCCGCGGCGTCCTGGCTGGCTTACAGGGGCGCTGCGAAATGTTCCAATGTTTTCAGTGAAATGATATGATTGTTCCAAATATGTGCTTATTTAATATTTTTTACACACAAAATGTTTCTGAATTTCAAATATGTGTTTATTTTTTAACTTGAGGCAAGTGACCTAACATCACTAACTGAGCGTTGCATGTGAGACCTACATTCTGACTTGGGCGCCGCGGAAATGTCTTAAAACACTAAGGGCGCCGTGAAACGAAAAGGTTTGGGAGCCTTTGACATATAATTGATTTATTGATTTGGTGTTTTAAGTCCACTTTATGCACAGCAATCTACGTATATAAATGTCAACGTATAAACATATAGTGAGACGGTCTTTCAGCAAAATACTTTGAGTCCGAATTGTAAAAATACACAAAATAGGTAAATGTACATCTAATGTATTTAAAATATACAATTATTTGATGCGTGGATGTAATGATTGCATTGAACAAATATCGTAGATTTTCTTGATTGTAGATAATTGTATCCATCTATAGGCCACGGAGTGTGAAATAATATTTTTATGAAACATATTTGGTTATGAATGATTGATTTGGTTTTATTTACTTCGCGTTTCTGCCATTTTTGTCTAATCGCGAAGATGAGGATGAGTGATGTTATGATGAAATTGATGAAGAGACATTCACAAACAACAATGTGGGTTATGGGTTAGGGGGTCATTGTTATGAAAACTTAAGTCAATTAACCACATATGGTGGTTCATTAACTTAATGACATATTGACTTACAGCATCTATCCATCCCAAAACTACTCCTCCGGTTCTCAAACTGCAACAGCAACAGCACTGGTTCAAGCACGCCATTATCAATGCCTGAAATGAAATTTAAATTTATGCACAGCCCACATATTTGAAATACATTTTGAATCTTTCATGGTAACCAATGGCGAAGTTAATTCAATGCGTTGTGTTTCAATAAATATAAGATAAAATTATGAAAGCTTCATCGGGTTAAAGTTACAGTGGTGTAAGTCACTTTCTTAAAAAGAAAAAAACAGTCTGACTCACAGCACTTTGCTGATCAACAGAACAGCTGTTTCCTTTATCACTAGACCTTAAACTGTCATCTGTTGATAGTTGAATGAATCTCTGATTTACATCACGTTTTCTGTAAACAGATTAACTTATATAGCTCTGGTTTCTGTGTCTAAGTCTTTTTTTTTAAAAGTGACTTACAACACTGTAACTTTAACTCGTCCAAATGTCGGTTTTACAAGCACAGAAATATAACAAAACTAGAGTTAACGAGTTGTATCTTTGCGGGTGAACCTTGACCACGACTGGCTGCGCAGTAGCAAAGGGAGGAGTTACCGGCTGCCTTAGCCAATGGGTGTCATTCTCCTTTAACTTTGTAAGTGCTGTCGACCACTCAACGGCGAGTATTTAGCATCTACGGACTTTTATCTGCGCGAATTAGTCAAGGTCACCCGCAGAGATACAGCTCGCCAACTCTAGGCACAAGTGATTATAAAATCGATGAAAAACAAATAGTTATCAGGATTACTGTAATTTCTTAGGAAAAAACTGCCGAGTTTTCAGAGGTTTAGCACAAGCCTTATGACTGTAAAAAGTAGACTTACTTCTCTTGACCATTATGGTAGTTAGTTTAAATATGCATCTAGAATGTGTATTCACAAGCGGCAGACAACATCATTTGAGAATGATACGTGTAATGAAGTGCAAGGTAGACAGACCACCGAGGCAGAAGCGCTGAGAGCAGAAGGCGTTGCGAAATTTTTGTTCTCTTTGAACATGGTTTAGTAATATAAAAGGCACACTTTTCCAAATCAAATGATTTTCGAAGATTATATCACATATAGATATAGTTTTCAGTGCCAAAGCGTGACATTTTTACGTAGTCATCGCAAGACTTGCCAAACGTCAGGGTCAATCTTTCAACCGTGGAGGGGGAGGGGGATTTCTACATTGATAATGACGATAACAGTGTTCGTGCAGACGTGTGAAGTAGAGATGGCCAAATTCATTTTCTTCTACGTTGCATATTATCGTAAAATAAGGAAGACTAAACTTTCTTAAATTCTACCCGAAAAGTGGAAAAATTGTTAAACGTCTCTCTCCGAAATCCGGGTAGTAAAATTTCCGAATCGAGATTTTAATTTTTCGGAATCCTGATGTTGTTGATCATCCCTGGTGTGAAAGTAAGATATGTTAGGGAAAAGGTTCTGTCTAAGTAAGTATGTCTGCCACCTCGAGAATAAAAATCTTGATCAATCTTGTCATTCGTAAGCATAGTAAATACAAAACAACATTGAAGTACTTCGTGTTTTGTAAAATACGAACATTCTTTTCAGGAAACGATATTTGAACCGCAGGATCAAAAGAAAAAAAAATGAAAAGGAGAAATACTGTGAAGGAAATACAATGGATCCAGAACAGCTCCCCCCCCCCCAGCTCTTTCTAGCACTAACCGTGGGGATATTTATGCTTTTGCTTACTTATGACGTCACTGAAAGCCTGCCCTGTTTGTAAACAAGGGGGCTGAAAAAAGGCCTCTTATGACCAGACCTTCAAGAGCGGGGGAAAAGCGGTCGAAGGACCTTGGATTCGCAGACCTGCTGCGATGAGTTGGCCCGCCTGACACCATTGCACTCAACAGGAAACGTAGCGGGACGGCTGGGCATGGGGGATAGAACTGGGCTCTCCTTCCGATTCGCTAAACTTAGCGAATCTCTTGCGTTTTTTAAATTTTTTTTTTATTATTTTGCTTTGTCATCGCCGCATCTCCCTTTGACCGGACGCTTCGCCTCTGATAGTTTTATATTCAGTTTATGTCCTTTTCATTTATGATAATTCATACAATAATTTTAAATTCTGAAAATAATTATACTCAGTGTTCATATTGTCTATGTACTATATATGCATGTATATAAGTCGCATTGTTAAAAATTTAAATACTAAAAGTCTAAGATGACTTTAAAATTTAAATGTTTATTTTAAACTATTGATAATTTTCCATAATAATTAACAGTATGGTTACATAATTATATCAAATATTTCCCCGTCGCTTCGACGCTCCCTAAGTTGGTGATATTTTATACTTATATTCCATACTTAATTTCATATTTTGATTTACATAACTAAATATATATTTACATATGTAACACTTTTTGGTACATATAAATCCCTGTTGGTAACATTATGACTATACATCGTCACTGTACCTGCACTCCGGATCCTGGCTTACGTCGTGGTAGGCACACGCGACAGAAACCAACTCGTTACTCTACACACTCACTCCGAGACCCTGTCGGCGACGTTTCTTGCTACCTTCACCACCGAAAATTCTCTGGTGTTTGCTAATTTAACATTTTATTTCCGACACAAGAGCTTATTGACTTGCACCATCAGCTTCGATTAGGGATTAGCCGATTCCGATGTATCGGTATCGGCCGATACCAGTGGTATCTGTATCGGAACGTATTGCCAATCGATACTTTTCCTATATTTTGATCGCAAATATGCCGCGCGACACTTTCTAGGAGTATAATTATGCTGGAAGTTGTGCAAAATTATGTGGAAAAAATTGTTTTTTGTCATTACGCAACAGGTATTATTCTGATGTAATTTTTAATTTTTTAAAGCAAAACAGGTAAATTGAATCAATAATTGTAACTGCTACAACTTTCAAGCGTCGGTATCGGTAAGCATCCGTAAGCAGGGGTGCCCATAGGAAGGTTTCATGACGCGCCTGCGTCATGGGATTTTTTTTTGGGGGGGGACAAAATTTTATACCAATTCTATATATCTTCACACAAAAATGGGGGGATCGTATCGTTTGATTGACTTGTTATTGATTTTTAGTTTTGGTTATTATGTGTAGTTTTTCTACCTACCTGTGGGTGATCGCGGCGATAGGGTTGAAATGAAACACCACCTCTTATGCCTTTAGAATCAGTTTGGATGGAGGGGGTGTGCTACGAGTATTCGCATTAATACAAGGTTAGTCGAGCAGACAATCTGTGCACAATAAGGTTGACTAACAATGGCAGTGAGCCTAAAGTGTCTAAAGTAAACATATATTGCTTAAATATGTCTGTATTATACAGTGACACAACCACAGGGGTGGCAGGGGGTTATTGCCCCTCCACCCCCAACCTTCGACGGAGGTCAATTCTAGGGTAGCAAGAGGGACAAACATTGACGGCCAAGGGCAACTGCAGGGGAGCACAGAGAAGCAATTACCCCTTCGATTTCAAATTTTATGCAAATAAAAATTCATTTTGTAAAATTTTCTTGCTTGCTTCGCTCGCATTATCTGCTTTTATCGTTTTCGTCAAGTTCAGAGCTTTAGCTAGGGGCGGCGGTAGTCGGACATAGCCGCCGAGTGATCTAAAAAAAAGTTGTAAAAGAGAGAATGCCATGGCGTCCAGTGAAATTATTTGCACCCTATTAAATCAATATTGTTTTCAACTGAAAAAATTGGATCTAAAAATGTTCTTCTTCGCTTCGCTCGCATTCTGCTTCTTTTCTGTAATGTAATGTACAGCGTGTTTCAAAAAGAATATACGTATTTCGCATGCATATATTTATTAAACTTTAAGACATACGAAGATGAAACTTGACACACATACTTACGAACCTCTCAAGTTCAGATTACAGATGTTCAATATGTCCTCCAGCAGTGACACGAACAATATCACATCGATACTCAAATTTCTCCCATACTCGGGCAAGCATGTCCTTCGTCACTGATGTTACGGCAGTACGGATCCGGTTCTTCAACTCTTCCAGGTTCTGTGGGAGTGGTGGTACATAAACATTGTCTTTAATGAAACCCCACAGGAAGAAGTCACAGGGTGTCAAATCCGGTGACCGTGAAGCCCAGCTGATACATGCTAAGTGGCCAGCTCCTTGACGACCAATCCAACGGTTCGGTAGAGTTTCATTCAGATACTCACGCACTTGGCGACTCCAGTGAGGGGGTGCCCCGTTTTGTTGAAAAATGAAGTTGTCTTCGTGCAGCCTCGGAAGCAACCAGTTTTGTAACATAGAGAGATACTGCTGACCGTTAACCGTGTTTCCATCAAAGAAGAATGGGCCGTAAACAGATGATCGGGATATCGCGCAAAACACATTCACTTTGGGCGAATCTCGTACATGTTCAATGAATGCATGTGGGTTCTGTAGGCCCCAAATGCGAACAGTATGTTTTTTTTACCTGACCACTGACATGAAAAGCAGCTTCATCACTAAACACGATGCGTTGTGCGAAAGTGTTGTCATTGTCAATAGCATCAAGAATCTCGTTACAAAATGCCACACGTTTGCGTTTGTCATCAGGACGCAGAGCTTGTAACAGCTGTACCTTGTACGGATTCATAACCAGCCGACGTCTCAAAACACGCCAAATTGTTGTTGTAGGAAGTTGTAACTCCCGACTGGCACGACGAGTTGATTTTGAAGGGCTACGTTGGAAAGCAGTTTGAATTCGTGCAACATTTTCTTCAGGAACACGAGGGCGGCCAGGACTCTTTCCTTTACATACACATCCTGTATCTACAAACTGACGATACCATCTGCGAATGTTCCACCCATTCGGAGGATCAATTTGGTACCTCAACCTGAAACGTCTTTGCACTGTAATCACGGAATTGCACTTCGCAAACTCGAGAACACAAAATGATTTCTGCTGCGGAGTAGGCATTTCAAACAACTGACGGTTACCAAGCAAAACAGAAGACAACTGACATCTAGCGGTTATTATATAAACTAGACTATGTATTCGTTTCTCTAATAGCCGAGCCGGGGCGCAGCGATCGATAGTTTGGACAAAATAATACTTTGTAATACGTATATATTCCTTTTGAAACACGCTGTATTTAAATAATATGTGTTGTATATTTGTATTGAATAGCTTTCAATACGTACACAATTTAGTGTTAGCTTGTTGAATATGTAATTTCTATTTTATGTCGCATATATGTAAAGCATATGTTGTGCGTGAAAGTTACACATGTATCTTCGGAATGCATTTATCATTCATTTTCTGCCATTCAAAAGTACAGTTTGTGTGCTAGATTTCCATTATTAGCTAATGTGAAATTGACGGTTTTGAAAAATGTTTCATATCGTTTGTTTCAAACAAATGCTTTAGCACAGACTTCTACCCCCCTCTTTGGGTAATTTATGAGGATAATAACGTCTTTGTTACTACTACTACTACTACTACTACTACTACTACTACTACTACTACTGGTAGTAGCAGTAATAATAATGATAATAAAGCCATTATTTATGTTATTATTATTATTATTAGTACGTTTATCCTGGCACAAAATTCGTGGTTGCACCTCTGGTATTATATTTTTCCACAAATTTTGTCTGACAAAAATAATTTGAGTAATTAATTCGGCATAAACGGAGGGGGGATGTTCTACCTTTTTTGGGGGGAGTGCATCATGAGCCTTGGGGGGGGGGATAGACACCCCTGTCCGTAAGTATCGGTATCGGTATGGTTTTGAAGTACAGTATTACTAATCTTTCGCTGCTGAAACACAACCACCAGAATCGCAGATGTTATGTTTGATTTAGTTTCGTAATTAGCTGTAAAATTTATTCATTTTCGTTTCGCATCTATTTCGTAATTCTTATTATCAATTACAGGAGGGGAAATTTGCTGAAAATGACAATCGATACCGAATAAACTTGCTTATCTGCAGAGATTACCCCATCTAGAGCACTGCAGAAGGAAATAAATAATAGATAATTGATACCACCATACAGTGGCGTATTCTTTACGTTACCGCGTTTACAGCTGATAAACCAACCTTTTTTTCATATATTTTAATACGTTTGGCTTTAACATATGGGTAGTTGCTCATTATATGTTATGCAAAACAAGCTTCTAACCAGAATTCAAGTAAATTATTTTTTAAAAAAACTTAAAGGCTGGTATATGTACGCCACTCATCGTTCTCCGTTGCACCCTTCTGACGACAGGGTTTCCTCCCCGATTGTACGCGGGGAGGGCGAGGGAGCCAAAGCGAGTGGCTATTCAAAAACGGCCACGCGGTCTGTGTGGTAAGTTCCAGATCCGTAAACAGCGTTGGCAGGAGAAAACTGCTTGTTCCTTCCTTCTTTCTGTGCCGGGCTTGGCAGAGGCAGTTGTTACATGAAGTGAAATTTTGCTTGGTGCAAGTAAATCTAGTTCCTGTTTTAGGCAAAAAGTGAGATTTTATGAAAAATATAGAAATTGCCGAAATATTTGAAGTCGTCGGACTTCTGTTGTTCTTTTATCTGCATTGGTGTTCTAGATGGGATGTATAATAGATACATACCATGAATAAGAATTGTTGTGGTAAACCAGTTCAAATTTAACTAAGACATATTGGTCATAACAGTTCATACTATTACAAAATATATTTTTCTTGCTTTATATTTCTTTTTGTCTATTTGTAACAATTGAAAGCGTTCGAACACGCGTGGCGAGGAGACCTTTTCTAACCCCAAATTCTTCAATAGGGGCAAATATTATATACGTGTGTGTGTATGATGGTGTGTGTGTGTGTGTGTGTGTGTGTGTGTGTGTGTGTGTATACACCCAATTCTACCTCAATCAGCTTGGTGGCAAATCACGTTATATGATCAATTTTCGATCTCACCAACGAAGTTCCCTGGTTCGAGACATGTCGTGACAATTGGAGTTTCCCGGGTCCCCTTTCATCAGTTTCGTCTAGTCATTATTCGTTGTCGCGATTAGCCAAAAGTGGCCGAAAGGCGACGTCAAATAAGAAAAATAAAAATAGTAAATGTAATAAGCCCCACCAAGGACTTTATTTTGATTCTGTTAGCACATTACATGTTTGAAAATCCCTCTCAATGCGGTCGAGCCACGACACCCGAGGACCGATTACAATTGAAGACTAAAATTGGTAACCGCTGTAAGTGCCACAATAATTCAAACACCGTTTTCTCCGTTAAACTGTGAAATGTGTCATGCTTTATAATGTGGTAAACGTGAAATGTGGCTGGTAGCCCTCTAAGTAGTTCAAAGGGCGTGTAAAGAGGTCACGACTGTGAACGTTCTTACGGGCTGATGTGCTGAACGATGTGATTTCCCAACACTTTAGCTTTTGGCACTTACAACGTTTACCACTTTTAGTCCTCAATTACTACAATTACAATTGATTTTAGTGATAGAAGTCATTAGTAAATATTAACGTATATTTTAAATATATTATCAGAAGGGCTTGAGAACGCTCTTTCCCGGGTTGTCGACGAATTTCGAAAACGAAATTTCGAGCCACGAAAATTCCTTGTCCGCCTCCACCTCTCAATTCTAACACTGGATTTTACTTACCCGTATGCCGTACTCACAGTTTGAAAGTTGTGGTTCCGTAGCATATGCGTTTCTTACTCAGACGTGGATCGAACAAGGAGGGAAATCCCCTTCCTAAAGAACAAACTTAAATTTGTATCCTGCACATACGCTGCTTTGTTAGCTCGAAAATTAAAACTTGCTAATGAATTACTAGAGAAATAAATACCTGTGAATTTTTCTTTGAAGAAGAAATTGCACAAATAATACGTTAGTGACTGCAATACAAGGGAATTAACCTACAGCTGTGCATCTGCGTCAACTCCATAAACGACAGACATCCTGCAAAAGTGGCGTGCAGAAATGTAGGCTTGCTAGTTCAGTACACCCGATCAATAGCAGCATATCTTATCACTTTCTAAACAAGCGATTACAAATATACAAATCAATACTTGCTCATCCCTCCCCGATGGCTTAATGATAACGACACATCAAGGTGTCCCGGGTTCGATATCTGGTGGAGGCACATAGTGGATCAGGCCCCACTTTAAACTGTAGGTCCAGTCCCTCATGATAAAAGGAAATTTGAAAACAAACTTTGACAAGACTTGTTTGAACAAAGATATTTGAATACGTTTTTCTCAGAAAGCATTTGTTGGCAGTAGCAACATTGTATTTTCACGTTTGCTTTCATTGATTTGGTTTCGCTTTTCTGACACTTCCGGCTAATGAAGAAAATAAGGATGATTGATGATATGAAATTAATTAAGCCACATTAAGAAAGAACACCCATGCCGAGATAGGGATGCGAACCCGGGTTCCCACGTTTGATCTGAACACTTGATTGGTTTGCTTTATTTTTCTTCGCTTTTTGTGCAACTTTTGGCTAATTTGCGATGATGGGGATGAGTGATGATATGTTGAAATTGATGAATGGACACTCACAAACATCCATACCCATGCCGAGATTCGAACCCGGAACCCCTGGCGTCGTAGGCCGATGTGCTAACCACTCCGCCACGGGGGCCGGCTGAACACTTGAATCACAGTATACTAGGACATTGTCGTTCCATACGCACAGGTGTACAGAGTATCAAGACCTACTGTATTATTGTCAATCAGGAACTCCCCCCTCCCCCAACACCTTCCGGTCAGCAATTCTGTTCTTACCAAGAAAATGACAATGTAATTATTTTGCCTCTTTTTCTTATTCATAAATGCATTCAAAAGAATGTTGTTTTAAAAGCTAACTTCCCCTTTAAAAATTTCTGACCGCGCGTGTGTAGCTGTAGTTTGGTGTTCTACATTTGGAGCGAGTCAAATGTTATTTTCTTGATTGCTTTTCTATTTCTTATTCGTGTGCAAACTATCAACTCTGCAAATAACTCTTAGCAAAAATATAATCTCTAATTTCTCTCAAATGAACGCAATGCTTTACAACAACAAAAAAATCTTAGATTTAGCTTAGTTTTACCAACAGATAGGGGAAACCGGGGCGGGACGGGGTACTTAATATTTAACTAGCTATAACAAGTAAGGTGGCCACGGTGGCTCAGTCGGTAACGCGTCTGACTACCATGCTAAAGGTCCCGGGTTCGATCCCCGCCCGTTTCAAATCCGGGAACTTTTCTAACGGTGGAAGCGACCCCGGCGCCCACCCAGCGTCGAATAACATGGGTACCTGGGGGAAACCCTGGGGTAAATGCGGTCAGGGGCGTGATGCTGATCACATCACCCCCACTCACGACCGGATCAAGAAAGTGTGGGGCGTTACCCCCACACCCCCTATACGCCTTCATGGCGTGGTGCTATGCACAGGGGAACACTTTACCTTTTTTATAACTAGTCAGGTATTACACGAAATGGAAACACAAATGTATGTAAACATTCTGTATTATCTGTACTCTTTACACTATGAATAAGAAATCATATCTGTTACACGCTTAGGAGTTATAGGTTCTATTGTGAGACAGTGCAGTTTGCCCCGTTCTGCATGGGGCACAATAGGGTAATCATTAAACAGTACCAATCATATTTCACAAACATCGTCACTGTCCACCCCCGCACATGAATTGTCTGACACGTGATACAACAAATCCATCCCTCACACGAAGTTGAATACACATCAGAACAGTAGAGGCACTGTTCGTTCATATCGTCATCCTGACACGGCACTTCATGTGAGGCCTTGGAAGCACAGGCATTTAATTTTGATGTTTTCCGCTGTTGCTGTCGTTATGCTGGGAACAGTTTTAGTTTTGATTGAGACTTGTGTGATGTAGATTTCTGAGTCTTGGTTGCGTTGACCGCCAACTCTGTTCTGTACGGAGACGTTGTTATAATTGCAGTCTTTCCCCTTTTCCTGGAAGCTCTTTCTAGTCCCTGGTTCACTTTTGGGATTTGTATAATGTTGTCAGGAGAAGTTGAAAAAGCAGAAATTTGGAATTGTCCTTGCAAGTCTTGGCCATCAGTTTGCCTTGAACAATGTGGTTGAGGCGAGACGCTGTTTGCACGTGCTACAGGGATGTCGGTTGCCGCTTATGGCAAGAAGTCATCCTCACTGAACATACCGATTTCTGGTGGCCAGATTCCAGTTGTCCTTAATGCGTTCATAGCTGTCTTCATAGATGCTGCGCGTACAAAAACTGATCCGAACAGTCGAAATTTGCCTCAGTGTCCCACCATACCCAGTTCTGCATTAAATGGATGGCGAAGTCCATTACGTATTGCCAGTTGAAGGCCAGCCGACGACAATCCTTCATTGTTAGACCGAATAGAAGTTTCTCCATATCCTTCAGATAGGACACTAACTCTAATTCCTGCTGTTCGGTGAATACACATTGATATTTTCCAGCCTTTTTATCTACAACGTGTGTATAGTTTGTGTTTTCCCGTTTCTTTTGAATATATCTCTCTAACGTGGTTTGTGGAATACCTTATTGGTTTGCAGGTTTTTTGTATACCATACTGTTGCTAATTACTGCCATAACTGCCGCCTCCATGGACTCAGTGGACCATTTTGTCTGTCGGTCTTCCTCACGTATGTTCGAACCATCTGAAAAGGACAGAACGAAATATTAGCTCATTCGTCGATGCGGGACACAATGGGGTACTACCCCATTCCGCCTCACCAGTTTCGCCCCGCAACCGCCATTTTCATAAATGAGGCTGTTTTAGTACCTTGCGCGACAGAGTCGTGCAACGCGTGGTTACATTCTTCTAACATTCCAACCTATTACACATGTTAGTCATGCACGTAAAACAGGAAATCAGTACAACTTACCTCTAGTCAATGCGATTCTTCTAATTCTACAGACAAAGGCACGCCATTCTCTCGTTCACTACATGCGGACGCAGCTTTTCCATCACTGCCGATTGCCCACAATTCTTTGCGAGGAGTAGTAACGAGTAAAAAAATTCCAGTAGAGTGCAGCATTTTACAACTTTCCCCTATATATTTTGGGCAGACTGCCACAGTATCCGTGACAATTCGCTGTCCCCAAAATATTTTCTTCATGGTCGGTAACAATAGAAAATCGCAGTACTGGGTCTGGAATATAGGGTGAATAGTTGAAGAATTTACTTGGAGTGCCATCGAGCAAGCTGATTTATTTCCTTGGCAGAATGAGCTGAATGTATTGCCATAGAGCAATAGCACTATGGTTCTTAGTCACCTCTCCTGGATGTTGTAGAACACCCATGGCAGCAAATAGTGGTATACCATTCTGTGTCAACTGTCCGTTAGTTTTCCAAAGTAACCACAGCCACGTACCCACTCGTTGAAAAACAAAAGAATCTGGAGCAGGAGCTGACAAGATCTGCCAGGGTCAATATTTCTTAATCGAACGGATATGCTACGACACCCCTCTTGCGAGACAATTTCCAAAATTGAAATTGTAGTCATTAAAAGTTTAAATTGAACCTTCTGCCATTCACCAAAATTTAAAAGGTATTTTATTACATGAAAAAAGGTTACATAAAATAAAATTTTAAAAAAATGTCGGAGACTCTTCACCGAAAATTAAATGGAACAAAATTAAGCTCAAAGATTGACTGCTGAAATAAAGTCTTTTGTTTTCATTAGCCACACGCTGGAAGAGTCTTTCGTAATGAGAAATGCTGACGGTAGATCAACATTAGATAGCAAGTGTTGTTCGCAGGTCCGCGGAGTCAGCGGAAAGTTCAACACACTGGATCGCAACTCGAGACATGCGAATGGTTTCTGCGTTTCGCATAACAACTCGGAGAGATAGGTAATGGCAACTGAACAGCTGCTAACTAAGCGCCGAACGTAAGCCGTGAGAAACCTTGAGGCCGTATGCTCGCAGTCTTCCGCCTCGTCAGGTTGACAGTTCAAGAGGCGAGAGAAAAGACAGTGGTAAACACCAATCTCCGCTTGGACTGCGCGGCTTTGAAAGGGATGCACTGAAGCCAATAAAATAAACAACACACGCAGTATTGGCTACCCGCAACCACACGAAGAGAAGAATATAATTGAAGAATAAATTTTCACTTGCTATTGACGTTCGTAGCACACTAATGTGGGCACACTATGACCTGCGAAGTCAGAAGGCAGGGCAATCCAGATACACTCAAACGCCAGAGTCCTGGAGTACGAAGCACTGTTCCGGGAAATGCACGGTCTTTGACCGATCACAATTACACTGGGAGACCGGGTTCGAATCCCGGTGTGGAAAGTTCAGGAATACTGTTCAGCACAGGTCAGATGAAAACACGTTGGCAGTGGGGCGGGTGAACACAGGGTAGTCCATGGAGAGCCACTCCAAGTAGCGTTTGCAAGCCCCAAAATATGCGTTGTACAATGACGGACACGGGGGGGGGGGTTATTGGGTTATTTATGATAGGCCCCCAAAAGTTCACAGCAGACGCCATTCCATATTTCCGGCACACATCTTATGCCGACACTGGAGCGAGAGAAAAATGTTACTGGTTGCATTCGAGAACGGAAGGTGTAGCGTGCCGTTGCATAAAGTATGCAAGGGGTCCAGGAGTTGTGACGCCTCGCGCACTCCAAGAAGGGGAACACTAAACATAGGCCTGCTTAGGTGTAACTCTGCAGAGGAGGCCAGGCTGGTTGCAGATCCACAAGGGCGGGGTCTCTACACATGTGGGTCGTTGACTGTACACAAAAGTTCCAGTATGCTCGTGAAGTACACTGCCTGGCCTTACAGAGCAAAAGGGTCGATGTACATGAAAGATGTTCATGCTTCTTCTTAAGGGGTTAAAGTCGTGGGGGGGGGGTTGCACTGAAAGATGAACTTTCTTCTGATGTTTTTGACGATGTTCCGATCCTGGGATGTCACGTGGGGTAGGATTTTCGTTGCTGCTACGCTGGTCCCAATTGTTGGTAGATAATAGGAACAGGGACGGAGACGACCAAAAGGGGATAATAGGTCGTTCTGATTGCCGTGATTATCGAAGATGCATAACAGCATCATGGGAGTCTTGACGTGAAAATCCCTGGCGATTTCAGCTCTCACACAGGTGACATACACTGCTGGAATCCAAAGGAGGCTGTTGAGCTACAAAGCCTCCAGGAATGCGTTCTTCTTCAGTCCTCAAAAAAGTCGCTGGACTACTTTCGAAATTCCTTGAACTCGTGGAATTTCCGAACAGGGTAGGAAACAGGTAGGCCAGTGGAAAGACTACATTGCTCTCAGTCAGTGAATATTTAAAATATATAAAAAAATGTGTAAAGTAATCTTTTATAGGCAAGTGAAAATCATGAGTAAAGATAAATAAACTAAAATAAATAAACTGCCCAAGAAGTGGTATAAATTATAAAACAAAATTTGAATGAAGGCTAAATAAAATAAAAGGCGGAAAATGTACTTTGACGCCTTAACACTGGAACACTATTAAAATGAAAATATGACTTCATCAAAAGTAATATATGTATATATTGACTAAATTATATAGCCCCTGGCTTCTCCCAAAATATAAAATAATATGCAAATAAACTAAGGTTATGACATGGCACTAAATGCCCTTTGTCGGCATATGAGCAATATACAATAAAGAAGGGAATATAAAATAAACGAAAATATCTAGGATTAAATATTGATAAACATATAGAAAGTAATATGTAGATGGTATAAAATATATCCCGTGGTATCAGAAAAGTAACCCGACGAAATCCATTAATATCATGTCAGAAAAGTCAAAGCATGGTAAAAAATAAGGAACTGACGAAAAAAAAAATAATTAACCTCAAAATTTGGTAACGTCACAACTGTTAAACGGACCAAGCCAAAAGTAAATTCGGGATCATTAAGATATAATAAAAGAGTAGATGACATGGCTCCAATGAAGTTAGGATCATTATTGACGAAATATACATAATAAAATGGATGAATAAATCAAGGCGACATAGTGACGCATTTTTAACGCTCACTAGTCAAGATTGGTTTGCGCCTGCATACGCCTGACGTATAGCATAAATAAACGGTTAATATGAAGTTCCAAATTAGTAATAGGATAACAGTAACGGGAAAATGGGACAAAAATATTTCATGAAATTTTGGGTCGTTCGCGAGTGACTGATTCAATTTCTCCATGGCCAGTCGAAAGTCAGAGGTATTAAAAAGTGGAGAAATTGCTCGAATCGCTATTTCTGTATCTAAAGCCCGGCGAGTATGGATGATTTCATCATCAAAAATCAATTGATCAAAATTCTTATAATTACAGAAAAAGGATGTTCCTTCAGACACTGTTATTGTTTTGTGTGTATTTAAATTGCTGTTTAAAGTTTGTGATTGGATGAATTTTCCTGTGCCAGAAACTATCACTCCTGTTCGAGTGCGAACTTTTGTGAGGTGGCCCCCGACGTTGGATTTTATTTCTGTGGAACAGGAAATAGTGGAATTATGAAATAGGATATTTGTTAAACATTTAATATTATCGTGAATTGAAAGCTCCGTATGAATACAAACGTAAATAAAGGAATTAAATTTACAATGACTGTCAAGAATTTCTACGATTTGGGTTTGACCATTATGTTCCATTTTATACAATAATTGGGTAACCTTAACCCGGAACCATTTATTATCAACAAAAGTGCCAACATTGATAGTCCGAAAAACGGGAGAAATAGCGTTAGGAGGTAAATTTGGAGTTTCTAACAAAATATGAAAAGAATGAGTGGATAAGTCATAATTGACAAGGTAGACATTGGTCAAAGCGTAAAAGAGACCCAGATCCGTCATATATAGGGTGGGTGTCCTTAGAGTCAGAATGAGGACTCAGAAAAACACGGAGCCAATCGGGAGAAATCATATGATAAGATAGTTTATTCATCGATAAATAGGTTACCATAAAATCAATACGGGTAAATAATTCTGAAGCGTGCAGAAGTGCCATTAGGTGCCTTTCTTCCGTATAGATGTCACAAAATTTCGAAACTAAATCCGCTTTAAAAGCAATAAGAGAACGTTTGAAGATTACCAAAATGTTATTAACAACTCGGAAAGCCTGGATTTCGTCTTTCTTCATTTCCTGTAATTCTGCCTGAATCTGATCTTGATTATGTTTTAGAGCTTGAACAGAGGAGCTAAGGTGATGAATTGAAAAGGAGTTATAAATTGAAAGGCCCGCCGAAAATAAATTCATCAAATTAAAGAAAATCGATCTTTTCCCTCGAGTGCTCCCAGACACATTTCTCCACACCCCATGGCAGTTCGACCGGCTATCGCTGGTTTTAAAACGACAGGGGAGGTAAAGTGAAATTTCGCGCAAGTATTGCTGAATACGATCATGGGTATCATTTTGAATAGCTGACCACTTAACACAGCCTGAGTGGTTATCGGTCCGAATGTTAATATCAATATGAATATTGGCAGTTGTATATATGTAATCGGAACTGTGAACCATAAGGCCTTGTTGTTCGTAAAATAAGCCCAAACCGCTTACAAAAATATCCTCATTTTCATTTGCAACTGTATATTGAAAGGTGCGAAAGGTTGCCAGGAATAGAAACATCTACGTTTTGTGTTTTCACCGTAACTCCTTTAACTTTTTTACTTTAACAGGATTAGTTTGAACAGAGCGAGATGAGTTGTTAACATCTAACTTTAATGGATTAAGAATTTGACATGCAACATTAAATGTATCTAGACGGACGGGGGGAATTTCAAGTGGCAAAATTTCGTTCGGAGTACCTGCTTCGTCATAAAGAGGGTCTTGAAAGGTAAAAACTGACTCAAGATTTCGACATGTAACGTGTTGGTTGGGACCAATGGGTGCCATAAATAGGAATTATTCAAGGAGGGTCAAGAAGATGAAAGTCAAACTGTCGGCCAGGAATAATTTTAACTGAAAATAGATAAAAATAAAACATCTCGTCAAATGTATGAAACTTCACGCCTTGCTTATTACTAGCACAAATTACATGTTCTAAATGAGAACTTGGTTCTCTGCTTCATTTTAGTCGGCTTACGCAGACTTCTTTCTTTATATAAGGCTAAATGTCACGGGGACATTAACATTTCTTACGTTATTAACTATAATAACGGGTCTTTTCACACAACTACCGGTAGGTTCAATATACTATGTACACAAAGAAAAGACAAATATACACTAAATAACGCTCGTGCCGCACTTTCGTTGCTTTAATTAACTAAGTGAGCTCACTGACAACATATTTAATTCTTTTTATAACTCATGCATGGATGGAAAAAATGCACATATATTTCAGAGCGTGTTTATAAACAACTTCATATATAAAACATGCAATTGCCTAACAAAATAGTTTTACATCTACGAGAAAACAACAATGGTACGAACATTAGGTTTTATACGTTTGGCCAGAAAACGAATTGACGTATTGATACCTTAGGGAAATGGAACGAAAAATAAAATAAAAATAAAATATATTAAAAAAAATATAGGGTCCACGCAGAAAGTAAACAATTACGACATGGGCTTTGGGCTACGTTTCGTCCTCACACCCTGAAGGGCGGTGATAGCGTTTTAACCTTTGTACCGCGACTGAATCGGACACAATCTTGCCCCGTTTATTTTCGTATTCCACTAAATAGGAATTGCTATTTTCCTTTCTTACTATTACCGCGGGACCAAAATAAACACCTGAAAAGCACTTAGCCGTATTTACCTTCTGAGTGGGGTTATATAATAAAACCAATTCACGAGGAGCGTAACTTGTTGCTTGATGACGTCTGTCATAATACTTCTTTTGGGACTCAAATCGTTTAATTAAATTTTCATGAACCGCGTCTCGTGCCTTGTTTAACCTTTCAAGTAAAGTTAAATTCTGAATTTCCGTGTTGACTAATTTTAAAGGGATGCACAAATGTGATCTTGGTTTCACAACAATTCGTTTAAAGGCCACATATTCAGGTTCAACAGTATGTACCAGCAAACCTGCCAATTTAACGGAAACATCAAAAGTTTTCTTCGAATCAAACCGAATGCGCTTGCGTGGGGAAGTGCCAAATCTGCTCAAAGCCAATTTATTGCTTTCAAAATCTAAAGTTGCATTTTGGACTTTGAGAAAGTCATTACCAGAGATGGTATGATGACCAAAATCTTGTACCACCCTGAAGGGGCGCCTAAATGTAAATCCATTTAGAGAAAAATCTAAAAGTACAATTTCTTTAATTGTTAAACAATTATTCGTTACACCTTTAACTAGATTGTTAATTTTAAACCTCCTAGCATGGGCAGGAATACCCTTATCACTAGTTACACTTATTTGGCTCCCACAATCGACAATAAACCTTTGACGTTCCCCATTTACATTGGCATGGACATAAATGAGGTCTTCAGACGGGAAAGTAGAGACTAAAATCTTTTTACTGCCCCCAGGTATGTCTCCATTACTTGCGGTTAATTGACGTTTAAATCTTCTGGATTTTGAAGACAAAATTCTTGGTGGTGATTAGGAAAACCACAGTTATAACAAAGTTGTGGGCCACGCCGGTCACCTTGATCGGGACGACCGCAGTGGGCTGGTGACCCTCGCCCCCGGCCACGCTGAAAATTGGAACGGTTCTGAAACCTGCCGTTGTTTGAACGATAACCTCTACTTCCCCTGTCCTGAAAGCCTCGTCTGTTGTTATTTGAACCACGATTGTGATTAAAATTACCCCTTTGATAATTTTGGCCTACAGTTTGAAAATTGTCATTATGTGACTGTAAAACTTCCTCGACTTTTAACGCTAGGTTGCTGACCTGCTTAGCCAATGCTTCTACAGTGGACGGTTCTGATGTAGGGAGAGACGTTTGTTGTCTTTTGACAAGGTCCAATTAAGCTTGCAAGGCTTGCAGCTGATTAGTCATTTCTTGATTAGCCCGAGGTGCTGGTTCCGGAACAACCGGCGTAGTGCTAACTACGGGGTTCTGGTGAGGAATGCGCAACTCAGTAGGAGACGGAAAAAGAGTTTCCTTCTGTGCCGTATGCAACATCTCTTGCACTGTTCTACGGCGCATAAGGAACTTTGCTTTTTCATATTCCTTAAGGTCTTTCAAAAGCTCCGGAACTGAATTATATTGTTTTTTGTATATTTCCCTTATAAATTCGGGTTGAAGACCTGCGTTTATATATTTAAGCTGCTTATTCACAGCCATGTTAGGGTCCATCTTAAACAAGAGCGTCAGCTTATCCCTAACGTAAGATGATACAGGTTCATCGTCCCTGTGGAACCGATATCTGATCTGCTCCTCGATCTGCAGCTGATCAAGGGAACCTGTGAATTCTTCAATGAGCTTTTTCTTGACGTCCTCATAGCTAACTAAAAAGACCTCGTGTCGCTCTCATGCGCACCTATTTAAACCCTCGCTTGGCCTCTCGTCACCTCTAGCCAAAGGCCAGTGTTCTTACCATTTCCTGTGAAAGGCTTACCCTACACATTTCTGAGCAGGAGCTGACAAATCTGCCAGGGTCAATATTTCTTAATCGAACGGATATGCTACGCTTGCTCCTCACTTTGATCTATGAAATACTTAAATGTGAATCTATAAAAACCGAGGAAAATAACATTGACGATATTTCAGATTTTGCAAGAACGTCTATTTTCTTCCCCCCCCCTCTCTATCGTCGTGTGGATTGACGATAATAAAAAGTGCTGCTTAAACTCTGAAATAATGCTGAATGCTTCTAAATTGTGCTAGGATTTATTACTTCTTTTTCCGGATAACTGTAATTCTGCATCTATTTTTCTATGGTTTTGATCTTGCGTTACTTATTATTTATTAACAATTATGTAATAGTAGTGTAAATTTTCCCACAAAATTGTTTGCAATGGCGCAACAAACGAAATGGGTTCAAGATAGAACTTAAAAAGGTTTGAGAAAATTGTTTACCCCAAACTTTCTACCGATTTCCTACCATAAAATCACCTGACGAACTAAATCGGGCAGGATAAAGAAAAGATTGAGGATGGATCGTGGCATGGTCGGATACTCCCTTTCGTTTGAAACATGTCCCCTGGTGAAGTAGAAGTTAGATTTGGACATAATTTTATTTTTATTCCCTGAAAACATATTCCTTTGAATTCGATTTCCCTCTCCCAGGACTGGCGTTTGCAGATTATGCTAGATGTTACCATTATGCCAAAAGCAGTGTTCAAAGTGCCAAGAAAGATGCTGGGGTTTGCATCGCTGATCGAGGAACACTTGCAGGTCCCTCGTCCCTTGCCGATCTTCGCAACCTCCCCCCCCCCCTTGCACTGCCCCTTCCACACCTCACCCATCTGTCTGTAGAATGACCGCCGATGTTCCTCAGCGAGCGGAAGAACTATCGTCTCTGGGATGCTATATACTGGAGGAGCGAGAGCAGTCAACTCTTGTCCTGACAGTAGCTAACCTAGGCAATTGTACGTACATTGCGCTCATAATTTTATAACAAGCTTTAAACCCCTAAAATGTAGAGAACTGGAAATAAGTACAAATGAATTGTAGGAAGTTCCTCACTTCCTACATGGAGGAATCGTCCTGCCAGCAACTGGCGAATATTAAGTACTGGTATTTGATAGTTGTTCCAATAGAGCAATGATTTATCCTCAACCCCCAAAATTTCCTCAACACCCCTAAATTATTCGCATTTTGGCTGCCAAATACAAAGATGGAAAATCTGAATAAACTGCCGCAATAAGGGTTACTTGTAAGTTGTAACTACCCTCACACTCTTCTGCAAGACTTCTATCTGTACATCACATAAAATGTAATCAAAGGTATGGATCTGTCATTATTTCCAGTTATATTGACTTGCATATAAGCACATGCTTACATAAGTAGTGTAGAGAGAGAAAAAGTTTTAAATGGGCACTACAAGTCTGCTGTGGAAAGATACTAATTTCCTCCAGAACATATTTGAATTTCTAGTTTATGGATCCAATCTTCTACCGATTTCCTGTCATGATCGAGGGTGTATTGACACCTTGATTCCTTATGTTGAAGCTGACACACACAAAATTTATTTATGCCAGTCCCTGTGTGGACTGGTTAGCTAGCACATTGTGCTAGGATGCTAGGTGTCCCAGGTTCAAATCCTGGCCTGGGCATGGATGTTTGTGAGTGTCCATTCATCCATTTCATCATATCATCACTCATCCCCATCTTTGCAAATTAGCGAAGTAAAATAAAGCAAATGCCAAATTTATAGGTGTGCCACCTCTGTGCTCTTGTGGAAAGACAAGGAAAAAACATAGTACAGAAAGTAGCAGGGTAAATTGTTCCAGTAGGCAGGCATTTTCCCTTTTATGTGAAACAAATCTGCATCTGAAATATAAATAAAGATCTGGAGATACTACATGGTGTCCGAGAAGTCTTTGTATGAAAACAAAATTAACTGTATCCGCTATATGCAACATAGACATAAAAAAATAGTACCAAAATGTTCGGAAACTATTCAATTTTCTTCTTCTTTTTTTTCAGGTTTCTGTAACGTGGCAGTAGTGTACCAGTGCCAGTGTCCAGCAAACCGGAAATGTACACAAATCAGGAAAAAGCTGAGTGTGTCCTGTAGTTTCACGAGAAAGGTCGCAGAGATAGTTTCAAACATCGTAAGGAAAGGTGCCGCCCGATGGTAGGAGCATTAAGCGCGTGGTATGACAAATTCAAGACCACAGGATCTGTTGCTGATGCACCGAGAAGTGGCTGACTATCAACCTCAGACGAAAGGGTGGAATATGTCAGAGTGGCTTTTGTGCGCAGTCCGAAGAAATTCGTGCGTACGGCCTCACGTGATGTGTTACACAAACATATACTGTTTCATGCATACAAAGTGCAAATCCTGCATGCTTTTGCCCAATGACAGCAAATGTCCGTATAACTTTGAAATGTTATCACGCATTGACGCTGATAATGGCTATTTTTTTCAGACGAGGCGGTCTTTCAGGTCAGTGGTTTAGTGAATAGACACAACGTGCGTATCTGGGGTAAAGAGCCCACTCATGAAGTGAGGGAGTCGACCATGGGCAGCCCGAAGGTGAATTTTTGGTGCACGCTGCTGCATGACAGAATAATCGGATCATTCTTTTTCTGTGAGGACACCGTAACATTTGGAGTGTATCTTGACATGTTGCAATTGTTTGCTGTTCCTCAATTGCTAGAATACCACCCAGATGTTATCTTTCAACAAGACGGTGCACCGCCACATTGGAGTCTGGAGGTTCGTTCCAACCTTGATCAGACATTTCCAGGAAAATGGATTGGTAGAGATGGACCGACACTTTGACCTGCACGATCTCCAGACATAACCCCTTTAGATTTTTTCTATGGGGTTATCTGAAAAACAATGTCTACAGAAATCCTGTATCTGATCTTGCAACTCTGCTACAACGGATAACCCAAGTCATCACATCAATCCCTCCTGTGATGTTGGCTAATGCATGGCGAGAAGTTGAATTTCGACTAGATGTACTCCGTGCTACCAAGGGTGCTCACATGGAGATTTATTGA
The DNA here is from genome assembly GCF_977018435.1 of Lepisma saccharinum. NCBI lineage: Eukaryota > Metazoa > Arthropoda > Insecta > Zygentoma > Lepismatidae > Lepisma > Lepisma saccharinum. The sequence continues at coordinate 33,250,879 of NC_139239.1, read as the reverse complement.
TTTCTTTCCTATTGCCAATAAAACTTGAATAGTTTCCGAACATTTTGGTACCATTTTTTCATGTCTATGTTCCATATAGCGGATACAGTTAATTTTTGTTTTCATACAAAGACTTCTCGGACACCGGGTATTATTTTTACTTTCCCAAAATTCCTGCCACAGAAGGGATGTTAGCAGGTTTTGACAGATGTTGCAAAGTTTCAAGTGAACACATTATTGTTTGAAGCTTCAATCCAAGTTGCAGTGTACGTAAACACCTGCTAACAGCATTCATAACAGTCATAAGTGCCGAAAAGAGCTTCTTTTGTTTGATGTAATCAAGATGTATTTCCGAATTATATGACTTAAAAAACAAACAACAACAAAAAAAAAACAACAACTCACCCCACTTTCATAATCAGTGTGTACAGATTTAATGTAACACACAAAACACATTTATATATATATATATATATACAGGGTGTTTCTAAAGGTCGTTTACAACGCTTGGGAGGTGATTCCTCACACGAAAACAAGCAAAAAGTCTAAGTTCCATTTTTACGACAGAGGCTTCGTTTCCGAGATAGGAGCCTCGCAAAAGGTGACAAAGTGAACGTCACACCTACCTTAGACGAATACTATCACAGATAGAGAGGCGGTTCAAAGGGAATCATAAAGGAATCGTATGTGCTCAGTCCGGAAGTCACTATGAAAAGTTTGCTGCACGCATGCGCAATGGAGTCCTCAAAGGAATTGGGGATTTCCAGCAAGAACAATACATGGAAAGGGTATGTAACGCAGCAAGAAGAATCGTGACAATGAGAAATGCGTTCAAGACAACACATCCCGACCTCAAACATCAAAACATGAGCACCGAACACAAAATCCGAAAAGCTGAGCACGGTTGCATACCCCAGTTACACGCGAGGAATGAACGAATCATGTCATGTGGCATACGAGAGACACATTACTCCACCAGGAGGAGGGAAAGAAAAACACAATATCAGATGATTGCGACAACGTGTATTTTTACACGCGGCAACTACGTAATATCCCCCCCCCCACACACAACAAACAACAAATGCTACAATGTCTTACGCACAGACAGTGCGTGTCACTGTACACCAACTGAAGATGTCACTTTCACCACACAAAGGGGGTGGGGAGAAATACCAAGAGTGTTCTCACTGAGATTTGCCGAGGGCAATAATCACAGACGGTTTTCAAAATGTCTGCCGTTTACTTCTACGCAGAGATGACAGCGACAAATCAATGATTGTCGAGTACGAGCAAACAAGTCAGGTGTATCTGCTACCGTCGCGGCGGCGACGTTGATGCGAGCAACGAGGTCCTCAGCTGATGTGACAGGTGTATCGTATACGAGGGTTTTCATTTCTCCCCAGAAGAAAACATCGAGATGGTTGAGATCTGGCGACCTCGGTGGCCAAGGCACAGGCTCATCCCTACCAATGAACCAACCTATTGCGAAACACGTCATGCAGGAAATGTCGTACATTACAATCGAAATGAGCTGGTGCACCATCGTGTTGGTACCACATTTCTTGCCGCAGTGCCAAAGGTACGGTCTCCAACAGTTCAGGCAGAACCTCACTAAAAAATGCATGATACGTGCGACCATTCAGGCGAACAGGGAGAATGTATGGTCCAATTAAATGATCATGTACTATCCCGCACCACACATTCACTGAAAACCTGTGCTGGTGATGGGCCACAAAAAGTACATGTGGGTTGTCAAAGTCCCATACATGACTGTTTCTACTATTGAAGACATCCATCCTGGTGAAAATGGCTTCATCTGTCCACAATACGTTTGCCCCGAAGTGAGGGTTTGTGTCCAGCTGATGCAACAACCATTGGTAAAACTCCATACGAGGGCGAAAGTCACGAGGTAACAGTTCTTGTACTTTCTGCAGTTTAAAAGGGTGCATTCCTTCCTCTGACAACACTCGCCAAACATTCACATGAGACGTGTTTCGTGCCCGAGCGAGCACTCGCGTACTGGTGCCAGGATGTTCTGCGACCGCTGTTAACACATCTTCTGCAAACTGATGTGTGCGTACACTTCGGGGTCTTCCAACTTCTTGCCGCGGTGGTAACACTGACCCTGTTTCACGCAGTCGACTGTCCACTACCTGAAAGAAGGTGTGAGACGGTAAACGTCTATGTGGAAAGCGTTCTCCATAAAGACGCCTTGCCTCACGGCTATTACCACGTGCCTCCCCATACATGAGATGCGTGTCTGCTAGCTGCTGGGTCGTATACGCAGCCATGTGTGTAATAGGGAGCTGGAACTGCAAAGTATCGTCTTTGTTTAACACTGACACACTGCACAAATTGGCCGTATCACCGTACGAACACCACAGACCAATTGTTGCGATACTTGACTTGCCCACTCCACCACGTCAACTTCTTTCAATACAACATACTAGTACTCTTCAATGCGTATGACAACCTAGAGCGAACTGCTGATCATATCCCAGCACCTGCAACACGACTGGAACGACTGCCGGAGAGAACCAACCCTTCGAGCTCCTCTCACGGGAACAGCAGTCATGAAGGTCAAACGTAGACTACGAGCAGGGACGGCGCCAGGGGTGGGCACGGGTGGGCAAGCGCCCACCCAAAAATTCCTGTGCCCACCCGATTGCCCACCCAATCAAATTCAATAAGTACATATACTTGGAGATATATGAATGATTCGATAAATAAGTGTATTCTGGTGTTCATAACATGTATATTTTACTTGTGAATATTATCTATGCTAGAAATATTCACATATTATCATCCCATAAAAAGCCAATTTTGTCATTAGATAGTGAAAATAAATACTAGAGCTATTGAAACAAAAACTGTGATCAAATGAATACTTCCATGATTAAAAGCAGTTAGTAGGCTTAGGAGGCTCAAAATTATGCAGGGTATGATCAAGATTATATCAGAATTTAGGTCGAACTTGAGGACTGCAGCTCCGGGCCTCCACATACGTATATAAATCCCGGTCTGGGTATGGTTAAAATAATCTCTAAATAAACAAATAAAATCATCATCTTAGCGTTACTTCCACCGGCAACACAATACATTATTTTGACTCTTTAATTATTATTATTAGAATAATTTAATCAAGAAGACTTAGATGGGCAGACCATGTGACACGAATGGCAGAGGAAAAAAATAGTTTACAGGATTCTTCTTGGGAAACCTGATGGTAAGAGACCAGTAGGAAGGCCAAGACGAGGATGGAGGGATAACGTTGAGATGGACCTAAAAGAAATCGGCAAGGATCGAAAAGATTGGATTGATCTTGCCCCGAATAGGGACAGATGGAAGGCTTCTGTTGCTGAAGCCATAAACCTAGAGAGTATAATATAGTTTTAATTAGCTCTGCATTAAAATTCCAGAAGTGTCCCTTTTTTTTTTATTTCATTACAATTTTTATATACTTCTTATCTTCAAATATCAATATGGTATGCGAAATATCAACTTTATATTCATTTTACTAATAAGAAGGAATCACAATAATCACTACAATACTGCAGTGAATACATTTTAATAAACCCGTTATGTATGGAAAAAGCTACAGAATTATTCAATTGCTAATGAGTGGCTTATCCTATTTAGAAATCCTCGTTCCATACATAAATTTTGCCACATGAATCAGCCGAAAATGGCAACAGAATCTGTAGATGCAGCTGAAGTAAAGAAAAAAAGTTATGTCACGAAGTATCCAGATGACGATTTTATTAGTTTGTTTTTAAATCCACTTTTATGCTCAGATAGGCTAATCGGGACTAAACCTACAGTTTAACGTGGAACCAGTGTGCATTGTGCTTCCACCAGAGGAGGGGGGAGTCGAACACAGGACGTCTTCATTATAATGCGACTGCGTTATGCCTTTGGGGGAAAATATACAGAAAGAACTCGCACCAAACGTGGCATTTTATCACCACAGAAGGTGCGTCCATTTTAGGAGGGTGATTGCCTGAGGCAAATATTTGAGACTTTGGGAAAACAACATCATTGTTCACGGAATTAGCTGCCTTGAATTGATCCACTAATGAAACGCTGTGCAATTGAAACTACCATCTCAACTTTCTAAGAGGTATGAACTAATGCAACTCCATTTTTGGAACAGTAAGTTGTGGTTGATTTGTTATATTTAACCTTTAAACAGCCGAGCCGGTTTTCGAAAGTAACCCCTCTCTCGGCGCGGCCTTTGCACGCGATTTTTAAATTTTTACACTTATTTCAGAAAAACGTTATATCTCGGATACTATTTGAGCAATCTACTTCGGATAACTTTTGTTTGAAAGCAAAAACATCAGAGCACGCGACCGTGTACAATTCAGAAAGCCCAAGTGAGAAAAACGGGGTTGGGAGGGGCCAAGTCCCAAAATTTCAATGAAAGAAAAATCTGCCGTTCGCACCCTCTTCTTCCGTTATTTTGGAAAAAGGGCGCAAACATTTGCATTGTTTTCAAAGAGTAGACCTTTTGCAACAAAGCGAAACTTGTTTCAAGTTCTAGTTCTCATACAAGCTGAAATATGAAGCAATATGTACAATTTGCATTTTGGCTAAAAATAGCTAATTTGCATATTAGAGAAAGGGGGAGGGGTGGGTTTTCTTCCACATGACATTTCAATGTCTTGTCTCAACATCTGTCAGCGTTTACAACCTCACATACAAGTATGAAGGTCCTAAAAGCACCTGAATGTTGTAATCCGCACCATGGGTCATATATGACCATTGGCTGTTTAAAGGTTAAGTCATTTTTCTGCTAATTTTGATAATGACGACGATAAGGTTCAATGGTGATTAGATTAAGTTACAAAGGGCCGAAAACAAACACAAGCTGACACTCAAAATACAAACCCTCATAAATTATTACTTTGACAGTGGTTCCAAGCACCAGGGACTCGTTGCCTGAAAGAATCAAGTTTCCAGGGTGTGCTGCACAGGATAGAGGTTGACATTCTAGTGTGTTCGAAATGGTCACGCCATGCAACCCAAGTCATTATGAAAAATAGATGAATTATTACTGGCACGGTGATCAACTTCGATGAATTCCTTGTGTCCTAAATCATTTTGTTACCTCAAAAAATATGTTCATGTAACCAAACATACGTGTATTGCTTCTCCCGCATTAGTAACATGACAGTTCAGAAAATGAATAACAACTTAGCTAATCATCTCTTCAATTCTGAACAGATTTTTCGATCTTATTTGTTTGTGAGTGATATTCTGTCAAAATAGCCTTTCATTAGCCTAGGAATACTTCATGGACAATGAACAAAGAATTTGATTTCCGTGTGTGTTTTAAATCATTCCTAATAAGACGTTCATTTTTATCCAAACATTCAGTGACGGCGATTAGGAGAACCGGGAAGTGGGGGATGCGGTTCCCACGCCAAATTTTGCCATTTTTTGCCCCTGCACTATGGCCTTTTTATGCTAAGCCTTTTCTACCAAGAAAAAGTATATTGTCCTTGCCCCTCAAATGTTGGCACCCAATCGCCGCTACTACAAACATTCAGATAGATTTCTCAGTTGTACAAACCTTGTAAGCTAAGAAAAGTGGCCCCCAAGGAGTAAGAAAACTCTTTCAGTTAAAAACTCAAACGATGAAAATACTATGCTCAGGAACATGTATTTAAATTACGAGAAACTTCACGATTGTCTACCATCGCACTTTCTATCATTGTCGCCGAATACATAAAATCAAGTATGTGCCTTGTATTTGCAACACAAGCTTAAATCTAATTCAAATTTATTTCACTGTATTAACATGCATACATTAGAATGTATGGCTGGGGTATGGCTGCGCATGTGTAAACACTTCCTTGTGTCCATCAAAGACAAAATGAAAGGAAATGGAACAAGATGCGAGAATAGATTAGAAAAGAATAAAGAGGAAAACAAGGAAAGGAAAAAGAAGTAAGAGGAAAATCGGGAGTGTAAGAGAGAGGGGGATACATACGTACACATACATGGTCTTACATTTATGCTGCACACCCTAATCTATCAATAAGGAGCTTCTGCCCACCCGGTCGAAAATTTCTGGCGCCGTCCCTGACTACGAGAGCTAGACTTGCCTGTGCAGCGCTTCCAAAACTGGTCTCTTTTACGTCACAGTGATCGCGTGCGAACACTCTTGGTATTGCTCCCCATCCCCTTTGTGTGGTGAAAGTGACATCTTCAGTTGGTGTACAGTGACACGCACTGTCTGTGCGTAAGACATTGTAGCATTTGTTGTTTGTTGTGTATGGGGGGGGGGGGGATATTACGTAGTTGCCGCGTGTAAAAATACACGTTGTCGCAATCATCTGATATTGTGTTTTTCTTTCCCTCCTCCTGGTGGAGTAATGTGTCTCTCGTATGCCACATGACATAATTCGTTCATTCCTCGCGTGTAACTGGGGTATGCAACCGTGCTCAGCTTTTCGGATTTTGTGTTCGGTGCTCATGTTTTGATGTTTGAGGTCGGGATGTGTTGTCTTGAACGCATTTCTCATTGTCACGATTCTTCTTGCTGCGTTACATACCCTTTCCATGTATTGTTCTTGCTGGAAATCCCCAATTCCTTTGAGGACTCCATTGCGCATGCGTGCAGCGAACTTTTCATAGTGACTTCCGGACTGAGCACATACGATTCCTTTATGATTCCCTTTGAACCGCCTCTCTATCTGTGATAGTATTCGTCTAAGGTAGGTGTGACGTTCACTTTGTCACCTTTTGCGAGGCTCCTATCTCGGAAACGAAGCCTCTGTCGTAAAAATGGAACTTAGACTTTTTGCTTGTTTTCGTGTGAGGAATCACCTCCCAAGCGTTGTAAACGACCTTTAGAAACACCCTGTATACATATATGGATATACACATACAGGGTGTCACTGCCATCAAAACCATCGACAAACATTTGATTCACTGAGGTCTCATTTTGACGCTCTGAACCCTCAAAAAGGGGGATTTTTATTATGTATGCTTGCAGCCAAATCACATTAATGGTTGCCACTGGCATTTTTTCTTTCGGAAATTGAGAAAATCTTCAGTGTGCTACTGACAGACAGAAAAGAATAAAACTTAATGAGTCTTTAATGGAACGGTATCAAATATGATATGCAACAATGCATGAATTGAACGAAAGGATTAATCTCAAGAGTTTCATCATGTTGTCTTTTGTTAACATTATCCTGTTTCCATAGAGTACTACTAAAGCTTTTAGTATGCAATTTGACAGGAAAAAATGTCAGTGGCAATAATAAATCAGTACTACATGACTACATACACACAGGATAAAATATGTTTCTCAGAGGTTGTCAGTTCTCTGTTGTTCATGGAAAATCCTGTGTTGAGAGGAGGTGGGAGGATAATAAGTACACAATAAATGGTATTGGCTTTAATGTAGAATTGTGCAAGGTATGGCAGGATGTTTGTATTTTCTCTTTTCCATTGTGTGTGTTTGAATATGGAGCTAATTCGAGATTCCAGCTATCTGATATGACTTCTGTTGTAAAAGTAACTACTGATAACATTATCTTTATTGCAAAAAAAAGTAGCTACTTTTAAAAGTAGCTAGTACAGTTAGAATTCTTGTAAAAAAGCAACTGTTCTTTGTAAGTGCATTTGAACTTGGCGTAGTTGATGACCAAAACAAGCATATTTTCACATCAACTGTACAGTTGGATCATGTTATGTTTGCATGTGAGGTCGGGTCATTGATGAAACGTTAATAGTATCACTGATAAAAAAATCAATTATCATGGATTATGCAATAAGAACTACATAAGAAATAAAAAAATAATCCAATTTTATTCCAAATCTATTATTACTACAGCCTTAGTTAGACTTATAATCTATCCACCCCATGAGAATATCCAAAACAACTCTTACTTTTTTTCTTTTAGATTTCATTTAGTTAGAATAACTATGTACTTCAGTACACTGTGTTGTTGTTATTAAGTTTGCTATTAACACCTTGAAGCAAAAGCTTTGAAAGTTAGGGGGAAGGTTTTGTCAAAGTTTATGTTGTATAACTTCTCACATAAAACTCCATTTTTCGAATTTGGAAACTGTGGGAACATTTATTCTTTGAATTAAATTATAGAATACGAAAAACTGCTTTATGTATTTTACACTGAATTATTTCAATCTAACCCACTTTTTAATTTGGTTATTTTTTGCAGTAGTGATTTGAATGGTCTTTGTTATTAACAATAAAAGTAGTAAACTTTCTGCTTTTTTACAGGGACAGCAACAGGGGGTGGACACGGGGGGCGCACCCACCCAATCAAATTCAATACGTACATATACTTGGAGATATATGAATGATTCGATAAATAAGTGTATTCTGGTGTTCATAACATGTATATTTTACTTGTGAATATTATCTATGCTAGAAATGCTCACATACTATCAACCCATAAAAAGCCCATTTTGTCATTAGAAAGTGAAAGTAATTACTAGAGCTATTGAAACAAAAACTGTGATCAAATGAATACCTCCATGATTAAAAGCAGTTAGTATGCTTA